>NC_090804.1:33531576-33859076 GCF_036512215.1 Solanum lycopersicum
TGAAAATTTGTAAGGCAACACTTATAAGGTGTTGTTTTTTCAATTATAAAAATAGGACATTTTAAAAGTGTGGCCATATATTTAAATAAGTGTTGCCAATTATATCATATTGTAACAACACTTATAAAGTGTATCTTATACCATTAAAGAGTACACTTTCAAAGTGTTGCCAAAATTATTGTAGCTAAAAGTAAAAAATTTTAGCTACGCTTTAAAAGCGTTCCCAAAACTACTTTAGGCAACATTTTACAAGTGTAGTCAAGAATTAGTGTGGCCGTAGGCCTAAAATGGTGTAGTGATACCTCTTCTTGCAGAAAACCATTTAGAAAAGCTCTTTTGACATCCATATGATATAACTTGAATTTCATATAAACAACATATGCTATCAACATTCTAATTGCCTCCATTCTTGCCACGGGAGCAAAGGTTTCATCATAGTCTATTTATTCTTCTTGATTGTATCCTTACACAACTACCCTGACCTGTCCTTGTTCATCAAGCTTATTTCTGAAGAGCCACCTTGTTCCTATCACTGTTTTGTTTTGATGTTTAGGGACCAGGTTGGAAATGGTGCTTCATTCAAACTGATTCAATTCTTGTTGCATAGCACTATTCCAGTCAGGATCTAACAGTGCCTCTTTTATGTTCTTGGTTCAATCAAGGATACATAGGATGAAATACGTACATATTTTATAATTTGGATCTTGTAAGATTCCTGAATCTATAGGAGTGATAATGTTTTGTAGAGGATGTCAGATATGGTGTTTCCAGCTCTGAGGTTGAGTTTTGAGAATTATTCCAGACAGAAGTGGTTTTGTTTTTGTGGTATTTTCATCTTCTGTTACAAATGTTTTTTGAGGGTATATAGGATCTGACTAACTTATTTTTGGTTCTGGAGGATTTGAACTATAAATTTCATTTTGTTCATCTTCTGAATTCCCTTCGATTTCAATTTCCTTCATCAAAGATAACATGGAAACTTTGTACTACACAATTTGTAATTTTTTTAAGTACCTTGTATACTTTAATTTGTGAAGAATAGCCAAGAAAAATTCCTTCATTGCTTGTGTCATCAAATTTTCCTAGGTTATCCTTGTCGTTGTTATGTATATAGCATGCACAACCAAAGGCCCTAAGATATGATAAATTTGGTTTTCTACCCTTCAATAATTCATATGTTTTTTTAGCACTGTTCTAATCATACATCTATTTATGAGATAACACCCTGTGTTTATTGCTTCAACCAAATAAGATTGTGGAAGATTACTTGAGATCATCATTGTTCTTGCAATGTCTTCTAGTGTTCTATTTTTTCGTTAAACTACGTCGCTTTGTTGTGGTGTTCTAGATGCTGAATAATTATGCTCAACACCATTTGTGACACAAAATTGCAAGAATTGTGAATTTTCAAACTCTAGTCCACGAGTAGAATGACTGCTAATGATTTCCCTATTGAATTTCATCTGAACCAGCTTTGCAAAGATTTCAAAGATGGTGAATGTTTCATATTTTGTTGTGAGAAATAGCGTCCATGTGAACCTTTGGTAATCATCCATGATTACGAGCACATACCTTTTACCTCTTCTGCTTTGTACACGCATTGGTCCACACAAATCCAAATAAAGTAGTTCAAGTGGCCTGGTAGTGCTTACTACCAATTTTGGTGTAAATGATGATCTTAATTGTTTCCCCTGGATACATGCTCCACATACCTTCTCATCACTAAACCTTTTGGTTAGAAGCCCCCTAACGAGGTCTTTAGATATAAGCTTGTTTATTGTTAAAAGGCTTATGAGTCCCATTCTTTTGTGCTAGAGAAAAAAGCAATCAGTGACTGCACTAAGGCACTTGAGTATGCTTTCTTGAGGTTCCATGATATTTGTTTTATACACATTCTTATGCCCCTTTCCCAGTAGAACTAATTTCCCTGATGCTGAGTTTGCCACGCTACATTCTTTATATGTGAAGAACACATTGTTTCTTTTGTCTCACATTTGAGATACACTACGCAGATTATGTTGCAGTCCTTTTACATAGTACACATTGTCAAATACATGAGTATGCATAGATGCAACCCGTCCGATTCCCTGTATTTCACCGCTTTTTCCATTACGAAAACCACATTTACTACTTTGAAGTTTTCTGAGTGAGAGAAAGTTACTTTTACCTCGAGTCAAGTCCCTTGAGCATGTTTTGTCCAAGTACCATTGCTTTTGCTTCCTACTCAATGATCCCTATAGTCAATATTTATAGGTTAGTTTTGGATACCTAGATCTACTTGGGTCCCTGTTTATAAAAAAAGAGATGAATAAGATTCTTCCTAGCCTATCTAGGGAGAGGTTTAGTTATCATAACTTGTTCTGTGACTTTCTTAGGATGTGGTTCAATTAGAAAGGTTAGGTTATTCTTATGTGTAGGTAGTTTCTTGCGACAGTTTTAACTCTTATGCCTTATTAGTTTGCAATGCAAACATAAAGAATCTATTTTAGGATTTTAACATGAAAATTACTTTTATCAAACCTATTCCATGACTCACTGAGGTTTGACTTTTGTGAATGTTATTGAGTACCATGGAGCACCTGGTCTGTCTCATTCCATTCTCTGCTTCAGTTTTAGTCATATGAAGTTCTTTGCTTAGCTCTTCATTTTTTTTAGTCATGGATTCTACATTATTGTTTAACTCAGTGTACTTAGCAGATGATGGTTTTATTTTTCGAAATTATCATTTTGTTCTCTTAGTGATGCATAGTCTTCCACTATTAGTTCCCTTTTTGAATCCGCTGACTGATATACGTTAATGAGAGTATACAATAAAGACTCCAGTTCCCTTTTTGAGTAAGAATTCAGATTGTCTTGTACATGATGAAGACTAACTATGCGATATATGTTTTCTTGTTCATCCTTTTCAGAATCTGATCCTGCCATGAGAGCTTGGATGGTTTCATGATATATGAGATGTTTTTTTCTTCTTCTGACTCTATGGAGACTAGAGCAAGAAAGTCATATTCATCGATTTGTTCTATTGCAAAAAGTGATTTATTTTCAAGTTCTTCATCATTAAATTCTTCTTCAGATGAGTTTCCCATTGCGGCAAAGGCTTTGTTCATTGACAGATTTGCCTCTTGAGTCACCATTCTTCTGTTTGAGGGAATGTCTTTATCTGTATCGGTAACCCTTGCCTTTTCTGAAGTAATTCTTTTCTTCTCCAAGCCTAGAGTGCACAAAAACTGATGAAGTGGTCTGGGCTTCCAGTTATGACACACATGATCTTTAGTGTTTTCATTAGTTTTATGAGGATTTTTCCTTTGAGATGTTTGTCCTATCTTTAGCATTCTAGAGAAACTTTTGGTCATAAGTGCAATGTTTTCATCCTCAAAGTTTTCTGGTCAGTAGCCTTAAGAACCAGGTTCCTTTCATCCTTAAACTTTAGTTCATATGTAATGAGATTTCCAATTAGTTCATCCATAGCTAGTGTATTTAAGTCATGACCTTCAGTGATTGTTTCAAGTATGCTTTCCCATTACTCAGGAAGAACACTTAAGAGTTTTCTTACTGAATCCAATTGGGAATTATTTTTCCCAAGGAGTACATTTCAATAATGATTGAGGTGAACTTGGTGTGCATATCTTTTATGGTTTCACCCTCTGCCAGTCTAAACAATTCATATTGTCTATTTAGGTTATGAATTTTGGACTTTTAACTTGTGTTGTTGCTTCATGAGCTGTCTGTAATGTTTCCCATATAGATTTAGCATCCTGGCATGATGAAATTCAATTATATTCATCTATACCAATACCCCAAATAAAGATTTTCTTAGCTTTGGCATTGTTCTGAATTGCAAATTTGTCTTCAACGTCACATTTATTCCTTTATTTTGGAATCTTGGTGAGTTCATCTGTTCCAGTTTTCATAGGCATAGTTGGTCTGTCTAGAATAACTCCCCATAGATCAGTGTTTTCGCATATAAGATGATCCCTCATGCCATTTTTCCACCATCTGTATTATTTTCAATTTAATAGTGGTGGTCGCGTCTGTGAAGCTCCTTCTTGCGGTGTAGGTGGTGTTGCCACTGAATCTTTTCAAGATATGAATCTTTTAGCAAAAAAGACCCTCTCTGATACCAATTGAAGAAATCTTATTCCCTAGAACAAGAACAAGGTTCTAGTATGTTTTCCTAAAACAAAACACGATACTTTATGTTAAACCCTTCCTCAATCAAGGAAGGAAAAACCTTGTTTTATTATTCAACAACTACGTCACGATTATAACTCGATAACCTCACAACAAAGAAAAGTCTCGATTAACTATAGTCGACTAGCTCTAGTCTCCAAAGTTCAAACCCACCTCTTGTTACAAACCTCTCAAATACTCGAATCTACAAGAAGCCAAACCCACTTCTTATACAACAAAACTATGACAATGATTCTAACTAAGAATCAGAACATTTTACTCACTCAAGAACTTCTAACTTTAGAACTTCTTAAACTCTATTTCTATTGAATCTTAAGTTTGCAAGCTTTTGCATATTAATATGCTTTCTCTTTCTTATGATTCTCGTTGGTGCAAAAGTCTGCCTCTTCCTTCTACTTTGTTGTCCTTTTATAAATTTCTGAATGTTGACGTTTTAAAGTGGATAAGGAAAAGAATAGTTGTAGTAGAAAAATGATTTAGCTTTCGCCTTTTACTACATATCATTTGTATACAAAACTTCCTCTTTTAGTTATACATCAAAAGAATCTAGGTTTTGCCTTTTATTGCAAATCCTTGTCATACACAACTTCCTTGCTTTTAAGAATTTCTTTGTTTTTCTTGACTTTCACTGTAATCACTGTTTGAATTCCTTTTTGAAATATGTGTATGTGTTTGTATATCCAAAACATGTCTATTATCGAAACATCATAAATCATCAAAAATGTGATAGAGATTCAACGACTTGTTACAAACAAGAGACAATTATTTGAATCCTTATGTCATATTTTAGCCTGAGATTAACTTTGTAAAATTGGATGTAGACGACGAGTGCTTGATTCTTGCGAGTGTTGGTTGCAGGATGTTGTATCAAGGGAAACGACGTGTCGGGTGGGTAGAGTGTGTCTTCAAGGAGCTGGAATATTTTTTCCTTAAAGTTAATCATCAACTATACTATTGTAAAATAAGATCACATGACAACCATCTTCTTATGACCAAAAAAAGGATATTTTTACGCAAAGGGAAACAACAACAATACTAAATACTTCAATTGATATGGGACGGAATAGTTGTGACAATATCAGCATTATGGTAATTCATTTGATTACAAATCAGAAGGATATAATTGCCCTTTGGACTTTCTCCTTCATCCTGATTTGTTGTCAAATCAATTACAATAACGCTGATGTTATCATGACTATTACGTCCCATAACAACCTAAGTAAGTAGTTCTAGTGATTTACTTTGCAAAAAAAAAAGAATATTGTTTCTCCTTGAAGACAGACTCTAGCCACCTGATAAGCCAGTACGCTTGATACAACCTATCAGCCATCACTTACAAGAATCAAACTGTCGTCATCTACATTTTATTTCACAAAGGTAATCCCAGACTTAGATATGAAATAGGGCTTCAAATAATCATTTCCTATTTGTAACAAAAAAATAACATAAGTATTTACAAGTAGTTATAGAGATTCAATTACTTGTAACTAGTGTTATAGAAATTCAACTACTAGATAATTAAATGTTATAGAGATTCAACTACTTGTTACAAACAAGATAAAATTATTTGAAACCCTGTGTCATATCTAAGCCTAAGATTACCTTTTCAAAAAGAAATATAGATTATGAAAGCTTGATTCTTGGGAGTGATGGCTTGTGGGATGTTATGTCAAGCGAAACGGCGTGTCAGGTGGCTAGAGTATGTTTTCAAGGCGATGCAATATTTGTTCTCGCTAAGTGATTCAGCGACAACCCTACGTACTTGAATTTCTATGGGATGGAATATTTACGATAACATCAACATTACTGTAGTTGATTTGATAAGACATCAGTAAGAAAACGTTTTTACTATTGACTTTGTCATGCTTCCAAATTTCTTGTCAAATCAACTACAATAATGTTGATGTTATCATTAGTATTCCATCCCATAGCAAACTGAGTAAGTATCATGAGTATTCCGTCCCATGCTACTGATTCACTTTTCAATACAAAAAACATCTCTTTGAAGAGACAATCTAGCCGCCAGACACACCGTTTCGCTTGATAAGTTTTAGCTTTATCTTAGAGACAATATTGTAGTTTATATTTTTAGGTAAAGATTTTGAAGGAAAGTTGCTGCACAATTCTTTCCTTGTTATCATTGCAAGGATTATGAGTAATTGTGTATATGAAGTTGGATTTTGTGCTAGAAATAGACAACTATTTGCGTATTTGATTTGTCATTCTACAATCATTGTGATTTCTTGATTCATACTTAAATTCATGAAATGGGTTTACATATTTACCATATTTTAATGAATGATTCGAGAGTGCACACTCGAATCTACTTTAGGACTTTGTGGGTTGCTTAAAAGAGAATTCGTGAAGTCGGTGAATTGATTAATAATCAGATATCATCTTTTGAGTTCTAAGTTTGAGATTCAATGGAGAAGATTTGGGTCTACTTATTGAATTCTAAACTTGCTACGATTTAGATTAAGGTATTAGATTGTTTTGTCATTGAATACGATTGGCATAGAAAGGAGATTTTCTTATATAACACTTTGAGACAGAAAGGAGATTAGTGTTTATTGATTATGATCTAGACTATCTATTATTAATTTAGCATGTGCTGAATTGCAATGGATAGTGTGGACTGAATTCCAAATTTTCTAATTCCCATGTATCCCTTGCTTGATAATGTCTTGCTCAAATCCAACGTTTTGTTACCAAAATCACTCTTAATTTATAATCATATATATTGTAGGTTCAGGATCAAAACCGTAACTACTTATTTTTTCTTTTCAATTGACGACAAATTATTACTTGTGGGATTCGACTCCAACTCTTATTGAGTATTCTTATTGCTAACAATTGTATCATGTTTTAATTTGTTTTCAGTTATAATTGGAGTGTTATCACCTTTGTGTTGTTATTGTTTGATTTTCATGTCTAGTACAATAAGTGACCATGAAAATGTAAATGATAGTCACCGGTTAAAATGCACGGATGATTTGAATGAGATGCATTTTAATATTGTTTAAATTACAGGAGCCATCCGTATGCCTCCCACAACTAAAAGGGAAGTGTTTCATGTAACTGTAACAATGCTCCAACTAAGATGAATGTTTGAGAGTTCTAGCTCATAAGGATGACCATGAACTCATTTAAAATATTGTGGAGGTGTATAGACCATTCGTGTTTAAGAACATTTTCCAAGAGTCCACGAGGTTGAGGTTATTCACTATAGGTGAAGCTACAAAATAATTGGTGAAATCGCCAAATGACTCTATCACTACTTGATTCTCATAACAAATAAAACTATACCTATAAAACATAATTATGAAAATTATAGTCACATGAGGGCTTATTAAAGGTTTTTCTCTTTGTCATATATGAAAATTTCCCTACTACTTAACTCTGTCTAAATAAAATTGAAAATAAATAAATAAATAACCACCCACACTAATGAGTATTGATGTTAACCATTTTGGTATTGATTTTTAGTGTATAATATAAACATCTAATACTTTTATCAAATTTTAAAAATCGATTACTCAATACGTATTTAATGGGTTATGGCATCATCCTAAGCTTGTATAACGTAAGTAGTGCCTACGTACTTAGGCTGATTGTGTGTCAATGTATGTGTTATGGCAGGTGGATGTGGGCATGTGGCACTAACACACTTCACCATCTGCCGCAGACCCACTGAGACTCCACGATACATATAAAAATATGTTTGTATAAAATTAATATAGAGAATTTAGTAAAAGAAAATGATCTGATTGGTTTAATAAATTTTAGTGCGCGTTTGAAGAATCTTTTGATGTTCGAATCTTACTTTTAACATTTTTTATATATATTTTTAACTCTGATGCTTTCAGATATTGATAATCCTTAAATTTTAGATCGGTCACTGTATACCATATTTTAAAGTTCAATTTAATGTACATGCAACAAAGCTTCGCTCTTTTGTTACTGTTTTCCACAATGTCCATATACGTCTTTGTGTCACGGACTCATTGTTTGACAATACGTGTTATCAAAATCAGATCAGAAATTACTGGTTGTAATAAATTAGTCATAAACATGAAGTAACTGAAATTCATAAAACTTACCAGAATTTGAAATACTCTTTTTAGTTTGGAAGAAAATCAAGTCCACTTAATTCACACTGTCCCTGTAATCATTTAAAATTTATTAAATATAAATTTATAAAATGATTCGGATTATATTGAATTCATAAATATATTAATCCAAATAAATATTGTGGATTGGTATAATTGAGTTAAATATTTAAGTCCAATAAATATGGATTTAATTAAAGTCTAAATTAATTGATTTGGGCTACATTGGATGAACCCAATTTGTTAAACCCAATCTCATCTCATTCTAGAGCCCATCTTGGCGCCACGTGTGCAGATGATGTGGCATGCCAATTCAAATAAGAAAACCAATAGAATCATGACATGTGTCAAAGATGACAAGCCCGCTCCATAAAGCCCAAATGCCATGTCACTTCAATCTGATTGGCTGAATGAAATCTTATTCCAATCGCAACTCCTCTATTCTAAAACTATAAATAGGGGTCCTCATAATTCAGAAAAGAGACAGAAAATTCTAAACAAGAAGCTAGAGAAACTTTGTGGTAAAAACGCCATTTAATTCTCTACAAAGCTCCAAGTTTAAGAATTCAAGCATTCAAGTTCAAGAACGATCAATATCAAGACCACCGAATTCAAGAACAAGCTCGAAGCCCTTGAGTTCAAATAAAAGCCAAGATCAAGATAAAGTTCAAGTTCAAGTTCATCATAGATTCAAGAACAAGCTTTAAAGCCCTTGAATTTATATTTGAAAAGGCGAATTAAGAGAAATTATAGAGATTGTAACACACGCATTTGAAATAATAAAATCGGTCATTGCTATAATTTTCCGTTCTTGATTATTGTTTTCTCGGCACGAATTTTATTGTCTACAAATTCTGGCACGCCCAGTAGGACAATCTCTACCTGTCATCTCAACTTTTCAAACGTCAAATAATATCAAGATGACTTCCATGAACAACAACTCTCGATCAACCCCCTCTAAGGTTGCTAGCTCCAAGTTCTCTACTGAAGTTGAAGACATCCTTGGAGTTACCTTTGGATGTTTTGGAGTTGTTACGAGAAGCAAGGCTTCTACACTAGGGAAACAAACGCTTCAAGTGTCGTCTGCATCAACTCCTGTTTTTGGGTCTTCTACTCCAAAAGGAGCAAGTTCCTCCACAAATTCTCTAGAAGGAGGAAGTAGTGTTGCTGAAAAGATAAAGAAGACATTGGCTCTACTTGAGCAATCTGGTTCCAAGAACTCTACCACAAGGGAGAACTGTGATTCAACTTGTGAATCATCTCCACGTATATCGCGTAATGTGAGTCCACTGAAAAAATTAACTTACGCGACAATCCATGTTACTTGCCTGCATCTCCGATGATCATGCAAACGATGGTGACTGCTGCTTCCTCTCCTGAGGAACAACTAGCAAATTTGACGAAGTTGGTTGAAGGATTAATGAAGCATGTACAACACCAAGAATCTCGAATTGACAAGTTGATGGATAGGATAAAAGGACTTTTAGATGGAGATGCGAGCCATGCACCTGGAAAGGGCATTGAAGTTCAAGAAATCGAAGATCCTGCTAAGAAAGCCCCGTTTGTTAAAGAGATGCCAGTTTCTTCTAAAGGAATGATCCCACTCGATCGCTTGAAGGAGTTTATTGAAGGAACTATCAAAGATAGGTATGAAGTCTCCACCAAGTCTTCTCATATGTATGTTAAGCCATACACTGCTAGGATTGATAACTTTAAAATGCCTGCTGGTTATCAACCTCCAAAATTTCAACAATTTGAGGGAAAAGGAAATCCGAAACAACATGTCGCGCACTTCGTGGAGACATGTAATAATGATGGAACATATGGAGACTATCTTGTCAAACAGTTTGTCCACTCTCTAAAAGGAAATGCCTTTGATTGGTACACGAATCTCGAACCTAACTCTATTGATAGTTGGGAGCAACTAGAACATGAGTTTCTGAATCGCTTCTATAGCACAAGGCGCACAGTGAGCATGGTAG
This sequence comes from Solanum lycopersicum, assembly GCF_036512215.1. NCBI lineage: Eukaryota > Viridiplantae > Streptophyta > Magnoliopsida > Solanales > Solanaceae > Solanum > Solanum lycopersicum. Next base: position 33,541,859 of record NC_090804.1, read on the forward strand.
AACTCACGAATACTCGCCAAAGAAGGATGAACCAGTCATAGATTTCATAAATCGATGGATGAAAGCGAGCCTAAATTGCAAGGACAGGCTTAGTGAAGCTTCTGCGATCGAAATGTGTATTCAAGGAATGCACTGGGAGCTTCTTTACATCTTGCAAGGAATAAAACCAAAACCTTTCGAGGATTTAGCTACTCGCGCTCATGATATGGAGTTGAGCATGACATCTGCCGGAAAAGATATGACTAGTGTCCATGATCCTCGCAAAGGAAGGGACAAACAGGAACCCAAGAGGTGGAGCAAGTTTCTGCCCAAAAATGACAACAAAGAGTCCATGAGTGTAAATGTGTCACCCGCAAATTTCACCACGAATGAGGGCGTAATACAAAATGTGAGAACGACTTTCCAAGCACGTTCAAATCAAAAGTCGACGCTAAGGGAGATGCAAGGAAAAAAGTATCCCTTCTTGGATTCTGACGTTTCTGAAATTTTTGATGAATTACTTGAGTTAAAGCTCATTGACTTGCCAGAGATGAAGCGACCCGATGAAGTTGGAAAAACTGATGACCCAAATTATTGCAAGTATCACAGACTTGTGAGTCATCCTCTTGAAAAATGTTTTGTCTTTAAGGATAGAGTGATGCAATTGGTAAATGAAAATAAAATTATCCTTGATGATGAGAAGGCTAGTTCTAACCAGATCTCTATCACGTTTGGGTCATTGGATCCAATCCAAATGTATATCTCTGAAAATCATGAAGAAAAGCCAGTAGAACAGGACGTTGACATAGATGGTGATGAGGGTTGGATTTTTGTAACTAGGCGAAGACGCAACAAGTAAAGCTTACGAAAATAAATATCCGAGCAACCGGTTAGAGGAAAAATGGTGAAGAAATCAGAGAAGCAAAAATCAATCAAGCTCCCCAAAAGGGCAAAGGTTGAAGGTCATCACTACCAAAAACCTCGACGTCTTGTGACTCTAGAGGAATTCTTGCCAAGATCGTTCGACACAAAGTCTACTCAAGGCAATGTCGAGGCATCATGTTTCAATGTGGATAAAGAACAAACAATGAAGGTGCCTCCTATTGTAAAAGAAGGAACAACGAGTGAATCCTCACCAAAAGCGTCTCTTAGGGAAGAAGAAAAAGAAACAAGGGAAATCTCAGAAATGATGTTTCTTTCATCTTCTGAAAAATCTATTAAACTTTCTTTCCAAGAAGCACATGTCTGTGATACTAAAATCACATTTACAGATAACGATCTTCTATTTGGTGAAGCACTACACAATCGTCCTTTGTCATATGGTGGGTCATGTGCTAGAGAAGAAGATAAATAGAATCTTAATAGATGAAGGATCTGGAGTCAACATTTTACCTATCCACACATTGAAGGAACTTGGCATCACGACTGGGGAACTTAGTGAAAGTCGTCTGTTGATACAAGGATTTAATCAAGGCTGGCAGAGGTCCATAGGCTCTATTAAATTAGAGATCCACATGGGAGATTTGAGATCAAGCGCATGGATGAGTGTGATTGACGCAAAGACATCATACAATATATTACTTGGTAGGCCTTGGGTACATGAGAATAGAATTGTCTCATCTTCTTACTATTAATGTTTAAAATATCTTGAAGGTGGAATTGAAGGAAAGATAGTTGCAGATGATAATCCTTTCACCGAAGTGGAGACACCCTTTGCGGATGCGAAACTCTATATGAGAAGTTATGTTGTTAAAGGGTTCAAATCCAATGACGTCAAGTCAATCAAGATTGATAATATCATAAGTAAAAGAATTTATGCAGCTATCGATAAGGCAAAAATTGACACTAAAGACTCTTGTCCCATTCTTAATGAAGGGAAGATCATGTCTTCAAAGAAGAAGCAGAATTCTAGGCTTTGCTATGTTCCAAAAGCGAAGAAAGAACAAGATCAACCATCTAACCTTGAAGAAAATGCATTAAGAGGGTTAACTCTTCCTATCAGAAGGATTGATGCAATAAACCTATCTTCTAAGTTGCCAGAAAAGTAAGTCGCTCAAGATCAAGTGCTAGATATGACTCTCCCTACAAAACGCACAAGAGAAGGTTTTGATCCCAATGCCTACAAGTTATTTGTGAAGGCAGGATACAACCCAAGCGAGCCATCAGTGCTAGGGAAACTCCCATCAGAAGATACAACTAGGAAAGCGCGTGAAGGCCTAGGTTATAGCCAACCGCCGCCAATTCGCATTTCCATAAGAAGGGCCAGTAATAATCATATAACTTTTGAAGATGACGTTACTGCTCCCAATTAAAGGCCTTCCGTCTTTGATCGACTTGGTGAAGTGACAACAAAAATTTCTGTGTTTAAGAGGTTAGGTCCTCTGAAGAAGAATAACAAGAACCTGAGAAGTTATTTAAAAGTTACAAGGCCTACTTCACATTTGATTCGAAAGGATTTTAGAAGTTTGATTCCTTCTAGGATGAGGCGACAAGTGGAACTTCTGGTTTCCTGTAAAGAGGAACTCAAGGCAAAGGTTCATATTGTGGTTTACACTAAAGAGCGTGAGGAAGATGAAGAAAGTGTACGTTCCTCAAATCATGTTACAATCCAAAATGAGTATGATTCTTTGCCTCAAAAGAAGATTGAGGAAGAGGTAGAAGATATTTCCTCATGTTGTCATATATCGTTCAATGATAATGATCCTGTGGAAGAGGAAGATGCTAAAGATGCTCCACCAGAACTTGAAGAAGGAGTAAAGATCACAATAGATCCTTTGAAGGAAGTTAACCTTGGCACTGATGAAGACCCAAAGCCAACTTACTTGAGTGCGTTTCTAGAAATTGATGAAGAAGTCGCTACATGAATATACTCAAAGAATATAGAGATATATTCGCTTGGAGTTACAAAGAAATGCCTGGATTGAATCCTAGAGTAGCGGTCCATCAAATTGGCAGTCAAAAATGGTTCTCGTATAGTTAAACAAGCTCAAAGACGTTTTAGACCAGACTTGATTCCATTGATAGAAAATGAAGTTAACAAACTCATTGAGGCAGGCTTTATTCGTGAGGTCAAATATCCTACATGGATTTCAAGTATTGTTCCTATGAGGAAGAAGAATGGTAAAATTCGAGTTTGCGTTGACTTTAGAGATCTCAATAATGCATGCCCTAAAGATGAGTTTCCTCTTCCCATTCCAGAGTTGATGATTGATGCCACCACTGGTTATGAGGCAATGTCGTTCATGGATGGTTCTTCTGGATATAATCAAATCCGCATGTCACCAAAATATGAAGAACTCTCTGCATTTCGCACGCCAAAAGGTATTTATTGCTACAAAGTGATGCCATTTGGTTTAAAGAATGCTGGCGCCACATATCAAAGGGCTATGCAAAATATCTTTGACGACTTGCTCCATAAAAATGTTGAATGTTAAGTTGATGATTTGGTAGTGAAGTCGAGGAAAAGGGGTGATCATTTGAAAGACTTAAGGATGGTGTTTGAGTTACTCCGAGATATCAATTAAGGATGAATCCATTGAAATATGCCTTCGAAGTTACTTCCGGCAAGTTCCTTGGCTTTATTGTGAGACATCGAGGGATTGAAATTGATCAAGCCAAAGTCGATGCAATATCAAAGATGCCTGAACCTCGAGATATCCATGAGTTAAAAAGTCTCCAAGTAAAGTTAGCCTACTTGAGAAGGTTCATCTCAAATCTAGCGGGGAGAGGTCAACCATTCAATCATCTCATGATTAAAGGTGCTCCTTTTAATTGGGACCAAACATGTAGCGAAGCCTTTAAAAGTATCAAATCGTATCTAGCAAAACCTCCGGTTTTGGCAGCCCCTATACCTGAAAAACCATTGATACTCTACATTGCAGCACAAGAAAGGCCTGTAGGAGCCCTGTTAGCTCAAGATAATAGTGAAGGCAAAGAAAATGCACTTTATTACTTAAATAGAACAATGACGCCAAATGAGCTAAATTATTCGCCAATTAAAAAGTTATGCTTGGCACTGATCTTCTCAATTCAAAAGATGAAGCATTATTTTCAAGCTCATGTTGACCGCCTTATTTCTAGAGCAAATCCCATCAAGTTTGTTATGTCAAAACCTGTCCTTAGTGACCGACTAGCAAGATGGTACCTCCAATTCCAACAATTTGAGATTGTGTACATCCCTCAAAAATCCGTGAAGGGACAAGCACTAGCGGATTTCTTAACAGACCATCCTATACCAAATGATTGGGAGTTAATTGATGAGTTTCCTGATGAAGATGTGATGTTAATTGAAGTTCAACCTCCTTGGAAAATGTACTTTGACGGGGCTGCACATCGCGGTGGAGCTGGTGCTGGTGTGGTGTTCATCACTTCACAAGAAGAGATTCTACCATTCTCTTTTACTCTAAAACAATGTTGCTCCAATAATGTCGCTGAATATCAAGCACTGATACTTGGACTTGAAATGGCTGTTGACATGAAACAATTACATTTACAGGTCTTTGGTAACTCTCAATTGGTGATTAATCAACTCTTAGGAAGTTATGAGGTAAAAAAGCCTGAATTGCGACCTTATCATGATTATGCTCAAAAGTTGATAAGATGGCTTGGGGATGTAACCCTTCAACATGTGCGTCGAACAGATAATAAGAAAGTTGATGCATTGGCTACTCTAGCTTCAACGCTATGTCTGTCAAAAATGGATAGTACCACAGTCAAATGAGGAAGAATATATTGAAAATAAGCTTGATCATATCGTCACCATTGTTGAAGCTGCGAAGGAAGATTGAAGACAACCCATCATTGACTACCTATGTTATGGGATACTTCCATAAAATCCAAGAAGAAGAACTAACATACGTCGTCGTGCACCTCGTTTCCTTTACTACAAGGATACACTATATAGAAGATCATTTGAGGGTATGTTATTACGATGTTTGGGAGAGGAAGAAGAGATTCAAGCTCTGCAAGAAGCACACTCAGAAGTATGTGGATCACATCAATCTGGACCAAAACTTCATTTTCACATAAAGAGGATGTGGTATTACTGGCCAACCATGGTGAAAGATTGCTTATATTATGCTAGAAAATGGGATGCTTGTCAATTTCATGCAAATTTCATTCATCAGCCACCCGAAGTATTGCACCCAACCATCGCATCTTCTCCATTTGACGCTTGGGGACTGGATATTGTAGGACCATTACCAAAGTCTTCTGGTGGACACTTGTACATCTTGGCTGCAACTGATTACTTTTCAAAATGGGCTGAAGTTGTCGCTCTAAAAGAGGTGAAGAAAGAGAATGTTGCAAATTTTATCCGAGTAAATATTATGTATCGCTTTGGCATCCCTCGATATATAATAACAGACAATGGAAAACCATTTGATAACAAGTTAATGAACAAGATTTGTGATCTTTTTAACTTTAAGAAGCAAAATCTTCTATGTACCATGCTGCCGCTAATGGTCTTGCTGAAGCATTCAATAAAACTCTATGCAACCTGCTCAAGAAAGTTGTCTCCAAATCCAAACGGGATTGGCATGAAAGAATGGAAGAAGCTTTGTGGGCATATAGGACAACATATCGCACACCAACTCAAGCAACACCATATTCACTTGCTTTTGGAGTTGAAGCAGTCCTGCCCCTCGAGCGTCAAATACCCTCATTAAGACTTTCTATTCAAGAAGGGCTCACTGAGGAAGAAAATGCTCGATTACATCTTGCTGAGTTAGAAGCACTTGATGAAAAGAGGTTAGAAGCCCAACAAAACCTTGAATGTTATCAAGCTCATCTATCTCGTGCTTTTAATAAGAAGGTTTGCTTGAGGTGCTTTCAAGTTGGAGATCAAGTTCTCGCGGTAAGAAGACCCATCATTACTTCGCATAAGTCTGGGGGCAAATTTACCTCAAAGTGGGATGGACCATATGTCATACAAGAAGCATATTCAAATGGTGCTTACAAGCTTGTTGATGCTGATGGCTTAAGGATCGGTCCTATTAATGCCAAATTTCTAAAGAGATACTATCCTTGAAGGAAGATGATGCTCCTTAAAGTACGAGCCTAAATTGCATGTCACTCCTGGCCCGCGAGAGTATAAACTGTGTACGGCACAACCACAAAAAAAATCACTCAAATCCCCAGAACTACGTTGTGACTTGATCCTCTTTATTGAGGTACGTAGGCGCTTAGAACCATATTCTAAGTTCAGTTGCATGAGTGTCAAAAAAAATGTTCCCACTTAAATTCAAAGAAAAGTCAAAGCGATATGTATATTATCTTTTGTCTCATCAAACTTTAGAATTGTACGAAGTATTGATGGGTCTATGGAAGGAACAAACCTTTATATTTTTTTGAATTTACAAGTTAAAGGTTCTAAAACTTGTTACGAGTTGAAGCATCGGATTCCACAAAATTCATAAGTCAAGTTTAAATGTGCAAACTAAATAAAGATGTGGAACTTGCGCTATATTCATTCGTATTGACATGGAAAATGCGACATGACTTTGAATTAATAAAAGCTTGCAATCAAGAATTAACGACCAATCAAAAGTTAAAAAGTAAAAAAAAAAGTCTAATCTAATCGTAACTTGTAGTTGGTCAAATCTTGACGACTAGCCTCCAAGCACTCTCTTTTCTGTTCCATGCGAATTGAATCTTCAGGCGTTAATAAACTCATATTCTCATACGAGGATATCACATCTTCCGTAGCTAAAATCTTGGCTTGAATCTCCTCGACATTCTTCTTAGCAGCTTCTAAAACGGCTTCAAGACCCTCTCTCTCTCCTTGTAAAGTTGCTAGCTTCCTCTTAACCTTCTTTAGCGATTTCTTGTTAGAAGAGACATGTTTTGCCTTCTCACATTCCTCTACTTTGAATAATTCGAGACGCTCTTTGGCATTGGAAAGCAATTCCATCTTCCTATCTTCATGCGTCTTGTCAACAAAATTAGAGTGTTCTTGATCATAAGAAGTAGCTTGATCAATAAGAGAATGTACCAAGCTTTTTAACGGTGAAAGATCTAATAAATTCATCTCACTCATCTCCTTGAAAATCTCACAAATATCATCTTTGTAAGATGAAATATTGTTTAGAGAATTCTGGAAAGTTTTCTACAGATCACTTCCCAAAGACCCAAGATGTACTTCCTTTTGTGATTGAACACCACACCTCTTCCTTCGAAGACAGACATAGCACCATTAATCTTGGGAAGAACTCGGGAAAGCTCATTTGAGTTTGGAGCCAACCCTTTTAAAGATTGGCCACGAGAAGTAGATGATGACTCTTGAGCTTTCTCGATATTTGAAATTGATTTTGCCTTAGGTCTCAATATCGCGGTAGACTCATCGCTAACTTGTGGCCTTTCACGCAGTGGCCCTTATAAATGTCCATCATCATCAACCTACAAATGAAAGAGGCAGGTTAGCAAGGTCATTTCACTTTATTTATTTATTTATTTTTAAATAAATAAATATATATAATAAAAATATATGTATATACACCTTGTTACTCTGAATTGTCAATGATCTAGAAGGACTATCGACACTTCGGACTTCTACAATTTCAGCCCCAGATAGTTCAACTCTTTGCCTCTTCCAACATCGATCCTGGCTAGTTTTGCTTGTTTCTTGAAGGGACCGTTTACTAGAGAAGATAAATTGGGGGCATTTCTCTTTATTGGTAGGAGTATGAACCAGTTCTTTCTTAGATGCCTTAGAAAAGTTAAGCTTCTTACTTTGATGTTGGGGAGCAAGTGGTGTCTTGACTTTTGAAAGTGTTTTCTCGATATCTTGACTTTTGTCTTCTAGAAGGGTAACAAAATTCTGACCCAGCTATTTCCACCATAACATCCAAATTATCCTCAAGAAATATTGCATAGGACTTCTCCCACCAAGATGAATATTTGGTGGTATAAAGCTTCTTTGCGGAAGTTACCGCAGGAGGAAATGTCGCTTTAGACATAGTCACACGTGATAAAAAAATGCACCAGTATCTAAGGCCTTCATCAAGGAACTCAACACGAATATCATTTTCTAATTAGCCAGGATTATCTTGATGGAAACCAAAATGGCGATTAAATCGGTGCGGACTATATGGCTCAATAACAAAGGAACCTCCCCTCCTCAATGGAAAATAATTAAAACGAATGCTCATAAAATAAGCTTGATCCAACTCTGATGATTTTTAATCATCAAGATAATAAGTTGGGTGAGTCCTACTAAGCATGGTTGCATTCCACACAATGTTCTCCCCCCGATGAACACACTTTCTTGCCTCATCTTTGTCAAAGTACTTTGCAGCACCTTCTCCAGAATATACCACCATTCGTGGTAGAGAAGGTCCACTAGTAAGCGGATAGTGTGTTTTGAGATAATAAGCAAGCCAACCATAGACATAGTGAATGGGAAAACAAACTCTTACATGGTCCAACTGTGAAGAATTTGAAATTTTATTTAAGCCATGATATATGCTTGTTAAAATTGGAACCGCAAGGCTAACCCTTTTACCGCTCGCCATTAAGCTCGCTATCTTGAAAGTCTCAGGTCGAATGAAATTGCCTTCTTCAGATGGAAGTACAAAGGCACATAACCAACATGACAAAAAGGTCGTCAGATAAGTCTCATATTTTTGATGTTTCACTCCAATCTTAGAAAATACCATCTCTTGAGTACTTGACCATGTATTTATCTCGGTAGGTATTTCGCCTGTAGGATTATGAGTAGATGAAAGACGTTGAGATTTCTTCTCTTTTCTTGGGGGAGCTAGCTCATATTTGAGATCTTTCTTGCACCAAAATTGTATCCATTCATTAAAAGAGATTCCCATATTACCATGATTTTCCTCTTTAAGGTGATGAAAGGCAGCAAACATATATTCATAGGTTCGAGGAAGAAATCTTTCCCTCTTATCATTAAATCATGTAAGTTCAGTGGAGTTTGGCATCACTTTTTCATAAGGGTATCCGTTAATCGGCAAACCACCAAGATTATGCAAGTCCCAAAGAGATATGGAAGTTTCCCCAGCAGATGTAAGTAATGTATTTGTTTGAGGGCACCAAGCCTCACAAAAGGCTTGTATAATATTGGAGTTCCGATCATAGGTAAAAAGAGAAGCAAATACAGCATCACGAATACAAGCACTGTTTAGAGTTTGCCCATTTTTGCTTAAGACATCTTCTGTCCATTCCCAGTACCCCAGAATGCAACGATATTCACCTTCAACCACAATTTTATCTCCCCAACTTAGTTCTTCTTGAATCATGCGGCGACCTAAATTTGAAAGGGTCCTCGCAACGTTTATACGATGAGGAATTGGTTTCTCAAGATACCATACTTTAGAGTTTTTGTTAGCTTTATGATTGTATTCGGATGTCCAACTTTTCATGTAAAGTGTGTTTCTCAATTATGGCCATGGATCAACATAACGACCAACAAAATATTCCTGGACCAAAAACATAGTCTCCATCATACTACCCTCTGATCCAACGATGAGATATTCGAGTTTAGAAGATGGACAAGTATAATCCTTGAAGAAAACCATTATTCAAATTGCAGAAAATATGAAATAAATAAAAGTGTTAATGTTTATTTATAATAATGCACGCAAGAAGATAAAACTCGAAAAAGAGGGTTGTTAGGAAGGGCGAATAATTTAAACATTCTGGACATTGTAACACCTTGAGTTTATTTTCAAGGTGGGAGCGTTACATGGTATCCTATTAAAGCTTCAAGATGGTTAAGCATTCGGAACCTTGTAACGCCTTGAGTTTATCTTCAAGGCGGGAGCGTTACACGGTATCCTATTAAAGCTTCAAGATGGTTAAGCATTCGGAACCTTGTAACACCTTGAGTTTATCTTCAAGGCGGGAGCGTTACACGATATCCTATTAAAGCTTCAAGTTGGTTAAACATTCGGAACCTTGTAACACCTTGAGATTATTTTGAAGGGGGGACCGTTACACGGTATCCTATTAAGCTTCAAGTTGGTCAAGCTTATCCTTCAACGAATCTTTAAATTTCGATGTCTTAAGGTGGACAAACATGTCCCTTTGCACCTTAAGCTAGAGTTCCGACGGATTTATCTTTAAAAGAATCTTTAAATTTCCATGCCTTAAGGTGGACAATATTTGTCCCTTTGCACCTTAAACTGGTCTTTTCACGGGTTTATCCTGTCTCAAGTTGGTTAAGCATTCAGGACCTTGTAATACCTTGAGTTTATTTTCAAGGCGGGAGTGTTACACGGTATTCTAGTAAAGCTTCATGGTCAAACATTTAGGACCTTGTAACACCTTGAGGTTATATTCAAGGCGGGAGCGTTACATGGTATCCTATTAAACCTTCAAGTTGGTCAAGCGTTCAGGACCTTATAACACCTTGAGGTTATCTTCAAGGCGGGAGGGTTACACGGTATTTTAGTAAAGCTTCACGGTTAAGCATTCGGGACCTTGTAACACATTGAGGTTATCTTCAAGGCGGGAGCTTTGCACGATTTTCTAGTAAAGCTTCATGGTCAAACATTCAGGACCTTGTAACACCTTGAGGTTATATTCAAGGCGGGAGCGTTACATGGTATCCTATTAAACCTTCAAGTTGGTCAAGCGTTCAGGACCTTATAACACCTTGAGGTTATCTTCAAGGCGGGAGCGTTACACGGTATTTTAGTAAAGCTTCACGGTTAAGCATTCGGGACCTTGTAACACATTGAGGTTATCTTCAAGGCGGGAGCTTTGCACGGTTTTCTAGTAAAGCTTCATGGTCAAACATTCAGGAACTTGTAACACCTTGAGGTTATCTTCAAGGCGGGAGCGTTACATGGTATCCTATTAAAACTTCAAGTTGGTTAAAGCATTCGGGACATTGTAACACCTTGAGGTTATCTTCAAGGCGGGAGCGTTACACGATATTTTAGTAATGCTTCATGGTTAAGCATTCGAGACCTTGTAACACCTTGAGGTTATCTTCAAGGCGGGAGCGTTACACGGTATTTTAGTAAAGCTTCATGGTTAAGCATTCGGGACCTTGTAACACCTTGAGGTTATCTTCAAGGCGGGAGCGTTACATGGTATCCTATTAAAACTTCAAGTTGGTTAAGCATTCGGGACATTGTAACACCTTGAGGATATCTTCAAGGTGGGAGCGTTACACGGTATTCTAGTAAAAGTTTCAAGTTGGTTAAGCATTCGGGACCTTGTAAAACCTTGAGGTTATTTTCAAGGCGGGAGCATTACACGGTATTCTAGTAAAGCATCATGTTGGTTAAGCATTCGGGGCCATGGAACACCTTGAGAGTTTTATTTATTTATTCTGTTAAGGCATGGCCTTTAAGCACATTTTTATGTGATAAATCCTTCCATTATGTAGCCTCCATAAAAATATAAAATTCCTTTTGCTGATCTACAAAAAAAAAAAGGGAAATACAAGTGAAGGAGAGATTGTTACCTGTCAAAATGTTTGAGACTCGAAAGGTATTAAATCTTGAATCTTGGATGTGTTGTAGACCTTTATGTCTAGATTAGAAATAACCAAGTGGATTGTGATTTCGCTGTTCCAACGTCAAGACACGAGACTTTTAGTAAGTCACACAAATCTGAAAATTTTTAGCATGGCAGAATTTAGAGCTAACTTCAAAAAATCATCTAGAAAGATTCTGAAGATGTTAAATTTTGAATTTTGGATATGTTAGAGATAGAAAATTCTAGTTTTTGAAAAATCAAACGGTTCATGATTTTGATTTTTCTACAATGAGATATGAATTTTCTACGATGAACATGTCAGGCTGTAAAAAAGTGACGAATTTTTAGCATGACAGAATCTAGAGCTAACTTCAAAAAATCATCTAGAAAGATTCTGAAGGTATTAAATTTTGAATTTTGGATATATAAGATATCAAAAAGACTAATTTCTGAAAAATCAAACGGTTCATGATTTTGATTTTTCTACAATAAGATATGAATTTTCTACGATGAACATTTTAGGCTGTAAAAAAAGTGATGAATTTTTAGCATGACAGAATCTAGAGCTAACTTCAAAAACTCATCTAAAAAGATTCTGAAGGTATTAAATTTTGAATGTCGGGTATGTTGGAGATCTAAAAGTCTAGTTTCTGAAAAATCAAACAGTTCATGATTTTGATTTTTCTACAATAAGATACGAATTTTCTACGACGAATATGTCAGGCTGTAAAAAAAAGTGACGAATTTTTAGCATGACAGAATCTAGAGCTAACTTCAAAAACTCATCTAAAAAGATTATGAAGGTATTAAATTTTGAATTTCGGGTATGTTGGATATCTAAAAGTCTAGTTTCTGAAAAATCAAAAAGTTCATGATTTCGATTTTTCTATAATGAGATATGAATTTTGTACGACAGACATGTCAAGCTGTAAAAAAGTGACGAAAATAAATCTAAAAAAAAGAAGAAAAATTACCTTGAGTGTGCCCTTTTCGTCGTAGGCTCACAATCTGTAATTGAAGATAAAGTTATGGAGACAATATATCTATTTATAGATGTCATGTGGTGGGATAGATTCCTTCTCCTAGTTCAATTACAATTTCTTTTTGTCATGGATAATAAAACATATTATGAATATGAAATTGAGTAGGATTACAATTCCTAGTCCAATTACAATTTCTTTTTTTGGCTTGGATAATAAAACATAATATGAATATGAAATTGAGTAGGATTACAATTCCTAGTTCAATTACAATTTCTTTTTGGCTTGGGCAATAAAACATAATATGAATATGAAATTGAGTAGGATTACAATTCCTAGTTCAATTACAATTTCTTTTTGGCTTGGGCAATAAAACACAATATGAATATGAAATTGAGTAGGATTATAAATTCCTAGTTCAATTACAATTTCTTTTTGGCATGGGCAATAAAACATATATATGGATATGAAATTGAGTAGCATTACAATTGTTAATTCAATTATAATTCATTTTTAACTAAGGTGAATTTAGTAACCAGTTAATGCTTCAAGCCTATTCTCTAAACGATAAAATATCTCGACAAGACTTGAAGCAGGGGGCATTTGTAATCATTTAAAATTGATTAAATATAAATTTATAAAATGATTCGGATTATATTGAATTCATAAATATATTAATCCAAATAAATATTGTGGATTGATATAATTGAGTTAAATATTTAAGTCCAATAAATATAGATTTAATTAAAGTCTAAATTAATTGATTTGGGCTACATTGGATGAACCCAATTTGTTAAACTCAATCTCATCTCATTCTAGAGCCCATCTTGGCGCCACGTGTGCAGATGATGTGGCATGCCAAGTCAAATAAGAAAACCAATAGAATCATGACATGTGTCAAAGATGACAAGCCCGCTCCATAAAGCCCAAATGTCATGTCACTTCAATCTGATTGGCTGAACGAAATCTTATTCCAATCGCAACTCCTCTATTCTAAAACTATAAATAGGGGTCCTCATAATTCAGAAAAGAGACAGAAAATTCTAAACAAGAAGCTAGAGAAACTTTGTGGTACAAACGCCATTTAATTCTCTACAAAGCTACAAGTTTAAGAATTCAAGCATTCAAGTTCAAGAACGATCAAGATCAAGACCACCAAATTCAAGAACAAGCTCGAAGCCCTTGAGTTCAAATAAAAGTTAAGATCAAGATAAAGTTCAAGTTCAAGTTCATCATAGATTCAAGAACAAGTTTTAAAGCCCTTGAATTTATATTTGAAAAGGCGAATTCAGAGGAATTATAGAGATTGTAACAGTCACATTTGAAATAATAAAATCGATCGTTGCTATAATATTCCGTTCTTGATTATTCTTTTCTCGACACGAATTTTATTGTCTACAATCCCCTTAAAAAAATTATTCTCCTCTAGTATCTGAGGATTGATTTGGAATATAACCTCCCAGGGTAATATGATCTTTACCAGTAGAGTGTAGATACAAAACTCTACGCTCAGTGAATCAATCCACAGCACCAAAGTACACGACGAAAAAATGTATTTTGAAAAAGAAGGAAGATCAAAATATTAGCTGTAAAATTTCTAAAGACTGAGTGGTATTTATAGGCAAGAAGAATATATTCTGAAAGGTTGAAACCCTTTCAGAATTGACACGACTATTAAGGAAAGGTTGCAAACTTTCCAATGGTATTGACTGTTCATGAAAGTTGCAACCTTTCAGAACAGTCATGGCAGGAATTTTAAATATAAAGGAAATTAAAATGGGTCACGCGCGCGGATCTGAGTCAGAAATAATCTCTCGATTGATCATTTGTCAAAGCCGAAGCCGAAGCGAGTGAGCAACGACGACGGCGCGAGGGAGGTCCCTCTTTCCAACCCTTTTAACAGTTAATAAGAGTGTTTATGTATTTAAACTCTCCTATTTTCCTTTCCATTACCAATGAGAAACAATTGCCTTTGTCATTAAAACATTAGAGGACTTTTCAAGTTCCAAACTTTTCAAGTTCTCAGCATCAACAACACTATCATCAGTGCCTCCCGCTCTCTCCACATTTCTAGAGCTAGACGCCCCAGCAGCAAACTCTACTGCTCTCATCTGACGCACCTCCTCATCAGCAAGCGAGGCTCTCTTTGCAGCCTCCATCTCATGGCACTCCTTGTTCCGTGCTCAAGACTGATCGTCATCTCGACCCATACGTCTCTTGGAATGCTCTCGAGGGGGAGGTGGTGGAATCTCAGAAGTGGCAAATAAGGCCGCCATCACTGTGTCTTCAGCAGGCTCTACAGAAGGGGCCTCAGACTCAGGCACCCTAGCCTCTAAGATCATGTTGATGTATGTGCGAAGTCTGTCGACCGCAGCCTGAAGGATCGACATATCCACCTGAGGGGCTGGACGGGCTAGCACTCGCAACTCAAAATCATCCAAGCGCTGATGAACCTCAGTGATCTTACGCTCTGTGTGCTGGAGAATTCTCCGCTCCAAGCCCTCTTCTGCCTCAGCAATAGACCTCTGCATCCAAGGCTGGATGTGATGCAGAAGTGTAGCCATTTGTGCCTCTAATTTCTGGACCCTAGAAAGCGGGACCAAAGCAAGGAAAGCGGCTGAGCGAGATGACCTCAGGGCAATGCCACTACCCCCGGATAGACTCTACCGGGGTAGTGTCAGAGGAAGCCTCCTGCGTAGCCGTGCGGGCCTGTGCTACCGTATCAGCCAGATTGTCACCAAGTGGAGGAAACTCTGAATGGGGCCCTCTGCGTGGAGCCAAATCATTGGCCTCATCCCTGATAATGCCGATATCAATAGTGCCCAACGGGCTCTTGAGCTGATCAACTTGCAGTAATGGCACACCTGCGGACCTGCATAGAGAAAATATCATGCACGGGAAAGGGTAAGTAGTTGTGACCTTAAAAGCCCTCTCGTGCATGACCACCTGTAGAAGCCAAGCAAAATCCACCTCAAACCCGGCTATCATCACCGCCATCATTACTGCTCGATCCCATGTGACTATATTATAAGCGGCTGTGGGGGAAAGGCAGTGGCGGAAAATTATTAACAAAAACATTGCCGTGAAGGTCAGGTTAGCCTTCTTGATGGCTCCCTTCGACTCGGTAAGCCAGTCATCACCCTCTCCATCAACGGACAAGTGCAGGGCCATCCACTTCTTGGTGGTCTCTCTCAGCGATGGCTCACGCCGGAATTGGCCATCTTTGACAATCTGCCATCGGTAGTCAAACTCAGTAGTGAGAGGGGTCCGGTTAGAATCAACATTCTCATCGTATAGATACCGACGAATGGCTGGCAGGGAGATATCAACCTAAATGCTACGTACTCAGACCTTCTCTAGTGGGGCCTTTGGCGGGGCAGCCCGCCTATCACTCTGTGATCGGAGAGTCGCTACTTAGGGGGCGTAGAACTCTCAGACCAACTCTTCACTATAACGTCCCAACGGACGCGTTGTCCACTCCAATCGATGTCTGGTGAAGAGATTGTGGATCTCTGGCATCGTCGGAGACTTCTCGTAAGGACCCGCCGCTCCAATGTAAGTGTTTGAGTCATGACTCCTTTG
Organism: Solanum lycopersicum; assembly: GCF_036512215.1. Taxonomy (NCBI): domain Eukaryota; kingdom Viridiplantae; phylum Streptophyta; class Magnoliopsida; order Solanales; family Solanaceae; genus Solanum; species Solanum lycopersicum. Next base: position 33,557,845 of record NC_090804.1, read on the forward strand.
TCATTCAAGAACTTTTCATCGGAATAGACTTGATACTGCCCGTCAACACACCACCGGTTGGGCTGATTGGTTACACGGGTGAGAGCACGAGTTGGTGAACCGAGTGTCGATTCCAAACTGTCAGCCTCATCAGACAAGGAAGATTGTGCAGCGGTGGCGGGTGCAGGGACCTCAGAAGATCCGGAGGCTTCCTCCGACCACGAACTCCTAAGGAGCCAGACACTCCTTCTTCATTAGAAGCTGACCCAGAATATGTGCCGGTCAGTGTGCGCTCCTCATCAGACTGGGAGGCAGTGACTATGTCGAACGCCACCTTTTTGGGTGTGGCTCTGGCAGCACGTGTAGCCCGGGATGGGGTGGGAGTGCCTGGGGGCACCTACTTGGGGTCACGCTCATCATCAGAGCCAATGGCCAGGCGGGCAGACAGGGCGATAGACTTTGATCACCCGCGTGCGTAGACTCAATCTTGTTTTGGTTCCATTATAGATAATTCCTGTAAAGAATTAATATTAGTACTAAAAGGAGCAAACAAGACAAGAAAAACCACACAAAATAAATGAAAGAGTTAAGATGTAATGACATTTCTATAGTAACAGTGAACACGACGGACCTGGTGACGCCTCGTCGTGAGTACGACGGACCATCACGGGGTCCGTCGTGTCTTACTTAGACTATGTTTATATGGAGAACCTGAAGGAAAGTCTCTGACAAGTATGACGGTATATGCAGGATGGACCGTCACAGGTATGACGGTCCGTCGTAGGTGTCCGTTAGAGCAAACTTGAAAAAAATATGGAGACCCTTAGAAGAGGGGTCTCTGACCGTTATAAAGGTCATGAAGGACGGACCGTCGAGGGTATGACGGTCCGTCGTAGTTGTCCGTAAGAGGACACTTGGAAAAAGTGAGAGACCCTTAGGGACAGGGTCTCATACAACCAGAACGGTTGTGCAGAACGGACCATCGTGAGAATGATGGTCCATCGCATGTGTCCATTGGAGGACACGTAGAAAAAAGTGAGAGACCCTTAGGAACACGATCTCTGACAACCAAAACAGTTGTGCAGGATGGTCCGTCGTGGGAATTATAGTCTGTGGCATGTGTCCATTAGAGGACACTTCGAAAAAGTGAGAGACCCTTAGGAACAGGGTCTCTAACAACCAGAACGGTTGTGCAGGACGGACCGCCGTGGGAACGACAATCCATCGCATGTGTCCGTTGGAGGACACTTACAGAAAATTGGACAGTGGGGTGTTAGTGCTGTTGGAACGGACCCAATGACGGTCCGTCATGGGTACGACGGTCCGTCATCGGGGTCTCGTTCTGGAACTAAGTGACAGAACTAGGGATGCCCCATTCATCCACTATAACCCAAATAGAATTGTTAGAGTTTTAACATACATTTGTCTAACCTAAATACCTAGTAATCTAGCAATGCAAAGCACCTATTTCTAGAGTTTTAACACGGCAATTTTGAGGATTCTCAACCTAGGTCACACCGAATTTTATTAACGAATGAACCCAATAATAAGAACTAGGCTAGTACTAATTGATAAACAAAAAATGCAAAGTAAATTGGTAAAAATCAGACACATACCTGAGAATATGAGAAAAACAAGTGATAAAGGTACTTGGTGATCAAGTAGAGACCCACAGCAGCAGTCTCCGACTAGTAGATAGTGAATTTTAGGAATTGGGGAGTTTGGAGAAAATGATCGGTTGTAAGAGAGGGGAGTTATGATCTTTGGAATTTGAAAAGGGAGGGAAATGGGATAAAGAGGGAAGGAATGGGGTGAAATGAAGGGGTGGGGGGTTTTAAATGTTGAATTCTTAAAAAACCCCAGCCGGGTCGGGTCGGGTACGCGTCATTAATGACGAGACGAGTCCCTGATGATGGTCCGTCGCATTTGTGATGGTCCGTTGTTGGTTCCGTTATGTGTACCCTAGTTTTAAAATAACAGAAAGACGTACCTGACACGATGGATTCATGTGACGGTCTGTCACAGCTACAACGGTCCATCGATATATATGTTAGTGACTGCTGCAGAGTGATTTTCTTCAGAATTTCCTGGTGATGTGCCTGCAAATTTAAATCCCATTAGTAGAAAATGCTACCATTACTAGAAAGAAAAACTATAAGTATTGGGTTGACTCCCAATAAGCGCCTGATTTAACGTCGCAGCACGACTGAGGACCTTGATTACTCAGCCTTCATCAAGATGGTATGCCTCTTTACTTCATTAATCGATGCAGTATTCCCAAAATAGAGTTTTATTCATTCTCCATTCACCTTAAACCGCACTCCCTCCTTGGTTTGTAACTCAACTGCTCCATGAGGGAATACTTGGGTAATCAATTAAGGGCCAGTCCGTTTGGACTTGAGCTTTCCCAAAAGCAAATGCAACCTAGAACGGTCTAAAAGGACCAAATCCCCAACCATAAACTCTCATTTTTCACTTTTTAGTTCGTTATCCTTCTTCATCTTTTCTTTGTGGGATAATGCAGATACCGATTGGAGCTCTCCACTCTGCCTCATGGACGTACAAATGTTGAAGGTCGCTTCTTCATTGTTCAACCAAAATTTCATCAGCCCCTTTTCCATATCAACTAAGGTTCTACCCATAGCAAGGAATGGCCTCCCAAGAATAATAGGCACTTCAAAATTTACTTCACAATCAAGAATAACAAAATATGTCAGAAATATGAACGACTCCACTTTTACTAGCACATCGTGGAGTATCCTTATAGGCCTTTTCATTGTTCGATCAGCCATCAGTAGTCGCATCGCAGTGGGCTTTGGGTCAGCCAAACCCAACTTCTTGTAAATCGAGAGGGGCATGAGATAATTTATGCTTTCCCCCAGATCACATAATGCTTTCGCAAAATGTAATGACCCAACTGTACAAGGAATAGTGAATGCACCCGGATCTTCTTTCTTTTGTACGAGAGATCTTGTAGCAATAGCACTACAATGTTGTACTCTATCATCAACCTCGAAAGTGACTGATCTTTTCTTTGTAACCAGATCTTTCATAAACTTGGCATAACCGGGCATTTGTTTTAGAGCTTCTAACAAAGGGACATTGATAGAAAGCTTCTTCAGCATTGTTATGAAATGCCTATATTTACCATCCTCGGTCTTTTTTACTAATCTCTGAGGAAAGGTGGGTGATCTAGGCATGAGAATTACCTTTATAGGGACTTCTGCATCTTTTCTAGTGCTATCTTCTGCTTCACCACTACCCTCTACCACCTCATCATTATCCTTTCTCACCTTTCCCTCATTAGACGACATAGGTGGGTCAATGGTTTGCTTACCACCCCGAGTAGTGATTGTCATACTGTGTGCATCATTTTTCAGATTTTGGACAGCGTTGCTAGGAAGAGTGCTCGGTTGCCGTGTGTTCACAGTCGCAGATAATTAGTCCATTTGCAACTCGATCTTCTTAATCGATATTGCATGTGTATCGACTTTTTGCCGAATACCCGCTAAATCACTCCTTAACTCTTTAATGTGCTCATCACTAGCATCGAACCTCCTCATCATTTTGTGCAACATAACCTCAACTCGCGCCATACTATCTCCACCATCCCTAGGAGTAACATCACGATTTTGATGAGGGACATAGGGCCCATTCCTATCATTTCTGTTACCGTAGTTACCCTTGTTGAAGTTGTTGTCGCGGTTGTAGTTTCCATCTCGTACATAATGACCCTCACGGTTATAGTTACCATAGTTCCGACCTTGGTTCCCTTGACCTTGGCGCCAATTATCCTGATTCGGGCCTTGGGCACTCGGTCGAAAACCCCCCCGTCTTCTCATTTACCACATAGGAATCCTCCGCATAATAGCATTCATCATTAGGTGGTGGTGGTTTAGACAAGTAGTTAACTACATTTATCTTTTCTGCACCCCTAGTGATATGTTTTAATACCAACCCAAGCTCAGTTCTCATCTGTGCCATCTTTTCACGGATCTGATCAATGGCTGGGTAGTGAGTGGATTGAACTGTGAAGGTGTTTCTCCTAGTAGCTGACTTCCTAGTACTCCAAGCTTTACTGTTACGGGAAATTTTCTTTAACTTTTCAGCAATATCATCATAAGGACACTCCCCACAAGAACAACCCACTATAGTATCCAAAACCACTTTATTATTATCATTCTATCCCCGATAGAAGTATTCTTTCAGTGACTTATCATCTATGAGGTGATTGGGTACACTTCTCAAAAACGAGGTGAATCTATCCCAAGAACTACTAACTGACTTTCCTGGTAGTGACACAAAGTTGTTCACTCTATCTTTGTTGTTTAGCTTCTTGGAGACCGGGTAGTAGCGTGCTAAGAAAATGTCCCTTAGTTGGTTCCATATGAAAATTGAGTTGCAAGGGAGCTCAGTGAACCAAATAGCAGCCTCTCCCGTCAGTGATAGAGGAAACACTCTTAGCCCTATTACATCAAAGTCCAAGTCACACCTCCCTACACAACTTTTAAACACTGCCCTTACCTTAGCTATATGGGCATGTGGATCCTCAGAAGGTAGCCATGAAAACAAACCTCTGGCAGTGAGCACAAAAGTGTGGCCTGGTGGTAGAGGGGGCAATACAAGTGGACAGGGGTTCTCTTCCTCTCCGTGTATTTGGCATACAATGAAGATGGTATCACAAGAATCAAAAACAATAAAACAAAGTGAAATCAAGAAAATATCAACTAAGCTATAGTAATAAGTTTAAGTTAATCTAAAAGCTACTTTCCGCGGCACCGGCGCCAATATTTGATACGCTCAAACTTACTTCTCACATAAGAAGTAAAGCGGTCGTGTCAAGTAAATAACCCAACTAATGATGTTGGGAGCATTCCCACAAGGAAAATAGTTTAGACTTAACTTCAATCTATTATTACTATTGTTCAATCAATTACTTCTTTGGAAAGCAAAAATGATAAAAGGGGGGGAGGTTTCTATTTCTAAATAAATGAAAAAAACTAGCGAAATTGAAGGAGAAAACTAACAGCTTCAAATGTTGGAGTTTAATCATTTAATAAAAGTAACTAGGGTTTACGTGTTCCACACAGGTTCATACTTGATAATCCTAACTATAACAATTCTTTCCTAGTATCTTGCATGCAAAGTGATAAGTTATGTATTTCGAAATCCTTAGTGCGGCATATATAAAATTTCACTCTGCAACTTGGTCCGGCTACGTGTGTTGCTATACTAACCCTTATCTTTACCTCATATTAAACATCTTATTCGACATTTGACTAAGTTATTACCTCGTACCAATCAATACTAGGCTATTAGATAGTATACACTAAATCTATGTTGATAATTCTTTTCCTATTATCTACCTCCTTGGTCCGGCAAGTAGCATTAAGGCGAGTTCTAACGTTGTCCATCTGTTAAAAAGACTTCTAAGCGAAAGAATTATCAATACAAACAAGACACTATGCTAGAATTGTTATTTTAGTTAGGTTTTACCTCATTATTCGCCTATGGTTCCCACAACCCTAGTTATGGAGTTTAGTTACCCATAGTCATAATCAAAATATTTAAATATATGATATAAGAATTCATGCACTTACTTCAATGAGAAAGAGTAAACTCCGAAGGTTTGCTTTATTAATCAACAAAAAACACCAACAATTAATTACTGAAATTAATTGAAGAACAAAGATTCTCAAAAAGTGTAACAATAATCCTCAAGTCTAATCCACAGAAGAAACTCAAAAATCAAGAATCTAACAAAGAGTCTAAAAATAATCAAGGGCCTAACAAAGAGTCTAAAAATAGTCAAGGCTCTAACCTCATAAACGAGGTTTTTTGAACTATTTATAAAAAAAATAAAAACCTAATCAAATAAGGACTCTATTTGCTGAAAATATGTCAAAACGCGGCTGGATCAACGGACCTCGCGACGGATCATCGTGGTCACGACGAACCATCATGGACTCCGTCGTCCCATACTTGTGCAATTTCTTATGCTTCTCTCTTCATTACCCCCGACGGCAGGTATGAGGCATCGTCATAGGAACAACGGTCCGTCGAGGGTCTCTGTTCCAAAACACTTGAACTCATGGAATTTGGGTACTGGGACTACTTCTCTGATCTTCACGACCAACCAGCATGGCTACGACGGTACGTCACGCACTCCGTAACCCCACACTTGGTCAGACTTCCCCATCTTCCTTCAGCAGCTGCACTATGATGTCACCTACGGACCGTCACGAGCACGACGAATCGTCACAAGCTCCGTAGGTGGTACTTTTCTGTATTTCTTGCTCAAAAACCTCCTTATTCATCTTTTAGACAGATTTCCTGTAAATAAAGAGAAATTTACATAAAAATTAGTACAAAAAGACTTTTGGACACACTAAACTTATGGAAAAAGTATTAAAAATACTGTGAAACCACGGTATATCAGAGGGGGGGTTCCTCTTTCCAACCCTTTTAACAATTAATAAGAGTGTTTATGCATTCAAACTCTCCTATTTTCCTTTCCATTACTGATGAGGGACAATTGCCTTTGTCATTAAAGCATTAGAGGACTTTTCATGTTCCCAAGTTCTCAACTTTTCAAATTCCTTTTCATCCCTCTATTTCCCATCAATTCTTGCTACATACCCAACACTCATGTCTATATTATCGTATTATAAGTAAAAGTGAAAAAATATTTTTGAAATAGTAAATTTAATATTAAAAATAATGATTAAATGGATTATGTTGATGCCCCTTGTTTTAGGAAAATTAAAAAGAAACTGCTTCATTTTCTAATTATGTAACTTTATTCATATTTGTTTATTAGTATTGTCTTTCTCACAGAGTTTCTTCATTGTTAACCCATGAAAATCGTAAAAAATAACGAGTATGCAAAATTTGTTCACCAACTCTTTCTTATGTGGTACCTCAAATTTTGTTGAATTTTGAACTTAATCAATTGCTGCGAATAACCCTGAAATATTTTAAGAAGTATAGAAAAGTTAAAAATTGTAGTTTAAAAATGATAGGAAACCTTCTAATTATAACTAAAAAATAGTAGTATTTATAGGTGTTAATAGTTCCTATCAGAAAAATTACAACCTTTTCAAAAAGTCACTACTCATCGAAAAACTCACAAGTTTTTACAAAAGTTATAACTCATCGGAAAAGTCACAATACTTCGAAAAATCACTACCATTTGAAAAAATACAACCCTTCGAATAAGTTGCAATTCATCGAGAATTACAAAACCCATAAAAAAAGTCGCAATCCTTCAAAAAGGTCAAATCTCTTTGAGAAAATTAGAACCCTTTAACATAAAAGAGTATTTGATTTTAATATTATACATATAATTAAACTAATAAATAAAATAAATGGGGTATTTTTAATTGGGGATATTATAATAATTAAACATTTAGTTTAGGAATTCATGATTTTAAGGTAGTAAGTATAGATATAGGTTTACCAATATATTTCTTATATTTATTTATTTTGTGGTAAATTTTTATGTGTTATAATTTAATTTGGGAAATGATTTTTAAATTTATTTTGTTTGATATTTTTAATTATATATAAATTAGTATGATAATTTTTTTTTAAAAAAAATACGAGTGTAAACCCATTTATTAGAAAATGTAAGAGAAAATCATGTCGATTCAAATGACCCAAGACTAAATAATACAAAAATAAAAACAACCAGCCCACTCTTATTCCAAGTTCAACTGATGTAGATCCACAACTCCAATTCTCAAATCAATTCAAGAACCTCATCGGACCTAAGGCATCTCTGATAGCTCTGGCTGATCATCCTTGAGTTAACGTTGTGGCACTGTAACTTTGATGTGCTTGAGTGAGATCCACAAGGACATTCAAGCCTCTCACAAATGCTATGGATTTAACATCTATGAAGACTTCTTTAGCTTCACCAACTTCTTCGACCATTGCATCTCGAGAGAAGATCGCTCTTACAATTCACTTGGGTCTTCACTGGAAATTCTCTCTTAATCTTCCCGAGCAACACAACATTGCATCTAATCCACCACGACTCATGTAGGATCCCGTGGACTAGAGATAACACTTAGGTCCTAAGACTCCAGACTGGTTATCTCCCACGAGCCCTTAGACGGCCCGTCAAGAGGACAGCGAAAGGTTTCTAAGGAATAAGCTTAGTATGATGGTATTATTTAAGTTACCAATTTTAGCATGTCATTCGATCAATCTAATCTGATTTTAACATCCTGTTATGATAATCAGTGTAAATGTTCAGGCTTAAATAATTGCAATACTTTATTACTTAGTAAACTGATCAGGTTTGTAACAATAGTTTTCAGCATGTCATTCACATAAATATTCTGCCTATAGGATTTAATTAACTCTAGCAGACTAATATATTTGCCCAAAATAATTAACTTTTATATAATAGTAGACTGCTTCAATACTCAAAATAAGTTAGTGTTTCTCTTTTGACATGTTGAAACAAAGTGAATCATTGTACTAAAAAATATATTATGCACTCACGATAATTTTCTACCTTCTAAATTCAGTCACATGGTTATAATTTTGTATATTTGTATGTTCACATACTAGCATGAAATCTTTTTAACCAATTATGTCTGTTTGCTAGCATGCTAATAACGAAATGTAGAGGCGAACTTGAAAACTTTACGTGTCAAATGTTGTCCAAAATTTTTTTGGTTGGTGTCTATGAGGGTCATCTATTTTAGTTTTAGTCTAACGACCCCATTAATAGTTCAATGTCTCTTGGACCATAAGAAGAGACGATAGATACCTTTTAGGACGAAATGTATGTGGTGGTGGGGTAGGGGTAGCTGGCCCTATGGCTATGATGACATGGACGCGGTCTAAATGACAAACATTGGTTTTGTATGTCCCTATACAGAAGCTGACCGAAATAAAGAATTAAAAGTTGAATGTTGATCCAAAAAGTATCTCAGTGTCTCTCTTTACTTTTGTCCCTTTATTTGCTTTAATTATATTTACTTGGGGTAACTTAAGTAAAATATTAAAATTGTTTACTTATATATTTTTTTTATTTTCTGTCTCCTCGCTTGTCCTTTTATTTTCTTGATTAGTAATTATTGTGTTTATTATTTTTGTCACCTAGTCTTGCACTCCTAATAAATTAATTAAAATAATAAAGTTATCTTAATGGTTTCATATGCTTAAATATTTACTTGAAATAATAATGTGAGCTTACTTGTTTAATATTATGTTGCCACTTAGTAAGAATGTTTAATTTACTAACTAAAATAAAGTGACCTTAATTGCATTTGTAACACCCACAGAAATTGCATGAAATATGGTTGGGACCACTTGTGTAGACCTCGAGGGATGCCTAACACCTTTCCCTCGAGTTAATTTGAACCCTTACCCTCATCTCTGACTCATTGACCTTAGTTAGACTTAATTAGGTTAGATAGGAGACCTTACGCGCCTTAATTTGTTAGATGACGCCTCTTTAATTTTCAAACCCGAAAAGAGTTGTTCGATTTTGAGAAAAATGGGGTGGGACACGGATCAAGACATTTATATTCACCTATTTCATCAGTATAAAGAGAGACAATTTTCTTTTCAAAATATTTTCCCACTAAGAATGGAACTTTGAAAAAAAATTTCCCGAACCTCATGCTTATGTTAAAAGGTGTGAAACCAATATATTTGGTGTACTGATCAACGAAAACACAATTATATTTTTTTTGTATCAATGGAAAGGAAAGGCGATGGAGCCTACAGTTGACTAAAAAGTATTTGTAATAGAGCAGTACTAATTAGAGATATGCAATTGAATGGAAAACATTGTACTTTAATTGAACAACAAGAATCACAAAATGAAAACTTGTGCGTTAATGGAACTGGAAGAGAAAATTTATTCAAAACAAAGTTCAAGCGTATGGAATGGGGATGACCAAGGGGACAGTGTCAGACTCGGCGAGGAACTGAACTACAGTAGGCTTACTCACTGTGAAACTGGGCCATTCATAGAGTACATTCCTATTCCAACCGAGTACCAACAGAGCCCCTGTTTTCAAGTCCTTCACAGAGAAAGAAAATGGAAGAAATTCAATAGAGGTCAAATATCTTGACGATTTGATACAGAAAGAATAGTTTGGTGGATAGCAGGTGCACACAAAGTATCGGTAAGTCTTAAAGCATTATTTGATGCAATTAATTAAAGAAGTAGAACCATGATGAGTAATTGAGATTCATTTACCATCACCTATAGATCTTCCTTCTGAACCGGTATACCCATCAAGTTGGTAGTGTCTGTTGTCACATGCTGCGTAGCGCCGGAGTCTACAATCCATTGGTTTGCTGGAGCGTGGTTACCCGAATTTTTTTTTTTTGCCTTTGCCTATAAATGATTGTGAGACTGTGACCTGCAAACATTTGCAGTATGACCCTGTCTGTTGCAAAGCTGATAGCGGACATGGTTATTGGTGTAACGCCCCTGTGCAGGAGCATCTGGATGATTGTTGGGACACCACTGTGAGTTCGTGTTGGGTCGACGAGCAATGCAGTTGTTTGAATTGGGGGATCTTTTGTGAGTAACCATTGCAGCAGTAATTGCAGGAGGTTCTTTCTTCAATTCCTCATGCTTGAGGATGAGTCATATTCAATTAGTTTCGCATTCAACTCATTATGCGAGATGATGGAATCTCTTGCTCGAATTGCAGTGGAAAACTCACAAAAATATGACCCAAGACCACTTAGTATTTTTACAACCAAATCATCGTTTGTGACTGTAGCCCCGGCAGTGGCGAGCTCATTGCTGATAGAGCGTACTTGATGGACATAATCTGTGACTGGAAGGGAGCCCTTTGAGAGGCGTGCGAGTTGATTACAAAGGCTAAATATTCGTGTTTGGGACTTTTTGGCATAAGCCAGGTGCAGGGAGTCCCAAGCAAGTTGAGCAGTGGAGGAAACAGCCAAGGTTAAAGGAATTATCGGGTCGACAGAGGCCATTATGGCATTCTAGATCAATTGATCCTGGCGGAACCAAGTGTTGTAAGCTAGGTTCACTACTTTTATACTATTTTATGTGATAGTTTATGAAAGATCGTCAGAAGAAACATAAAGGTGGGCAAAAATTTTGTGCCCACGCATAAGAATTAAACCCTGTGTTTTCTAGGTGGAGAAGTTGTGCCCGCCAACAAGCTTCATCACAGCTGCGACACTAGATTAAACTGAACAACAAGGTTAGGGGTTGCTACCAGTGGAGTCTGCATTCCTTACATTATCTGGCATGGTAAGACGGAGTCTCTGGTAGTAGTCAAAGGATCAAAAAAAAACTCGGGAGAGTTAAGATATGAGCTCTGAAACCTTACAAGTAATTTAGCAAGATAAAGTGTGTATAAATATATATATATATATATATATATATATATATATATATATATATATATATATATACAAAATAAATAACAGAGTCTCTATTACAGAGTCCTTCCTACTGTGGTAACTATATCTAACAATCTATGCAGCAAAACACTAAGCAGTTACAATGTGTGTGGATTACAGTAACAATAATAGCGTTCTAATAGGGTGGTCGTGGAGGGTGGAAATGTCTTGTAAAGGGGAATCATTTACCTCCTGTGTATGTGGGGTTTCGGGTTAGGGAAGCCTTGCAGTTTAGGATATATTTTCTCTTTAGGTAAACTCTATTGTGATATAAGCAAAATTCAAGACTATTAAATAACTCTAATCTATTACAAGTACAAATAACTCTAGATGTAATTAAAATCTTGTGACATGTGAAAGTACTTTTAATACAGTATTGAGGAATAAGTTAGCATGTAACAATATTATCTCTATAGATGATACTGTACACTTCACTTTCAACATGTTGCTTTAAAGATCTTTTTGTGTAATATGCGTGTTGTTTGTATGTGCTACCCATTGTCTGCTCGTGTTTCTTTCATGTGCTTTATGTACACTATAGTTTTTTCATTTGAAAAGAGGATTTGAAAAAAGGATTTTAAAATCTCAATCAATCATTCTAACACACAACAAATCATTTTCCATTGAACCTCAGATGGAGAGCAACAATTCTAATGTTGACCTTCAGTGGAAATTTAACCCCTGCTAATGTGCCAATGGATGGGGGCATGACTGAAAGTATTGTTGGTAATTAATTTCCTGTCCCCAGTTGAGGACCAATGACCAGCCTACCAGGTCATTTATCATAGATATCTTGCTCTTTTTTTTCCACACAAGCCTTGATTCCAGTTAAGCTTCTTCACTTAACCAAGTTTGTTTTGTTTATATTTTCCATGTCTTATCAAGTAAACTATGTTTGTCAGCGTATACTTATATGTAATTTAGGTATTTTTTGCTAAGATAAAAAGACCTCAATAATTCCTGGTTGAGTTAATCTCAATTGATAATATTTCAAAAATTGTTAGATATTTTTATAGCATTCAACTCCCAACTGTAACCTGAAATCTAATAAGTGTTTGATAAGTCATTTAAGTTGGAGTAACCTTTCCCCACTAAATGATACACCCACTTTTAAATTCTAGTTTTACTTGACATGTAGTTTAAGAAAATAAAGTAGACTATTCAATCTTGTGGTCCTAAATTAACATAACGTCAAATGTACCAAAATACTCTTTAATTTTGTGGCCTTAAACATGTCACATAGAAAGTTGAAATTAAAATATGTCCCTTTTCATCTTCTTGAAGCCTTTGATGCCTTTTTATCACCTTCTAAAAACTGGTTACTAAAGTCTTGCGAACTTGTATAAGTTTTTCCATTTTAGATGTTTTCTTTATTTTATTGTTAAATGAGTCTGCTCCTAAATAAGTTCAATATTTCAGGTAAGAGATGACGATTCTAGGCAGGTAATGCTTTGCAAACACAATACTCCAGAGTTTTATACTTGAAGTTTTCTTTATTTGGTCATGTTTGTCTTAGGATGATTATTACGACAAGGAAACACTCAGAGAAATCAGTTGTGGTCATTTCTACCATTTTCACTATATTAGAGAGAGGATCAAGCTCAAGAATATTTGTCCAATTTGCAAGAGGGATCCTGCAGCAACAATCAATTAAATTTTTTGTTTGGTGGACTAACTAGTGGGGATGCATCATTAGTCTCAAAAGAGTTGAGTTAAACCTAAAAATAAGGAACCATTCTGAGGTTGAGAAAAACAATGGTCTTTTAGTTTGGTGTGCTCACTTTCTTTTCTAATGATACTAAGTTTTATGTACACTTTGAAGCTGAGTATAAGTTGGTACTCATGTTGGTTTGAGTGATTAATATATGTTAGGGTTTTGCCCTAATTTTCTTACCATATTTGAGTTCTAATTTTACTTTGAAAGGAAACTTAAGTACTATCATAATTGCTTTTATTTTTTTTGAAAGGAAAATATAATTCTCTTCTATATTTGACTTAAATTTTTCCTTAGAGGAAAAGTTTGGAGATTTATAAATTGAAGATATCTATATTCTTAGTTGAACACAATAGCATCCACAATGTAGATAATTAAGAATTTTTTTTACGAGAGATTTTTCTCTCAAAAGTTTTAATATTTTTCTTTTAAATTAGTTTTCATATAATAATATTTTGATTTTTAGCATAAGTTTTTGCTACTTATCAAATTTATCAACATCTTGATTGCAATTTTAAGATTCCGCATGATGCCCTAATCACCTTCATAACCCAACAATATCGAACGAATTTGGTTCATAATCTCAATGTTTACGACAGGTTCCTCTTAATTCATAGCTCTTAATGCCTCACGAAATTTTCCTATATAGAAGTTAGGAATTCTATTCAACTAAACATCAACAATAAGAAAAGTAAGTATTTTCATTCAAAATCATCAATATTAAAAATCAATAGGCTGATTCAAATCTAAAACTTTTTAGCATGAGTTAGGAAAAGTAGTTAATGGCTAGATTTGTTCCTAATCATTGAAGGGTTTATGCTAGGAGATTCATGCGGATTTATACATACCTTCTTGTTGTAGGATCAAGTGTTACCACCACCAATTTCCTAAGCGGTTTCTTACAAGATCACTATGGAGTCTTGTAATGTTTTCCACAACAACTACACTCTTTCTAACAATCTTCTTTCTTGTGTTGTTTGTGTTGTTTTTGGATGACCCCAAGTCCTCCCTTTTATAGGACAAGGTTAAGACTTGTAACTCTTTTTCATTGAAGAGTTACATCACCCCTTATCCTATAACTCCCACTTTATTAATAACTCTTATTCTTTTATTATAGGGAGTTGAGTAAGTGGAGTTGTAACTTACTTCATGAATGAAGCAAGTTACTAGTTAATCGATCAATGGGTGTATCTATTTCCAACATCTCCCACTCAAACATGATGGGCTAAAGACATAGGGCTTTGAAAAGTAAATTCCTTAAGACATTCATACCGAGTGTATTGTTATGACCGCTCAGGCACAAAGTTTGGGATCTCTCACACTAGAAATCATTTTTCTAGATCAGCATAAGAGACTACAACTCTTTTTACGATCATTTAATATATATTTCATATAAAGTGTCTTAGATGCCCCAAACATGTATATATACACACACGACTTCTTTTATCCCTCTTTCTATTTTCAATTTTCATATGTCTTGTGTCCGTACTTATGATGCTAACTAGGCTTCATAATGGACCGGTCTTAGACACAAGCATAATGTGTATATATTTGACATGATTTTCCTTTCGCCCTCATATCACTAAGATCAGGATTAATTGCTTTCCTAGCATTACTCATTCAGGTCATATTTTTTTTTATAACCTTTAGATTCATACTGAAGTAGCATACACTAACCCATCACCTCGTGATATGGTTAAAGTTAGGACTAGTGAAAAAAAACTTTTTAAGTTCTCACATAAAAGTGAAGTAGGGTGTATTCACTTACCTTTCAGTTTGCGGTAATGAAGCACATGCAGTATGAAATGCATGTAAAAAAGTGACTCTAATTCCATCAGAGTGTATGTCGATTTTCATTTCTTTTAACACTATACAAATCTTTTTCCAAGTAAATCATTTACTTGAACAGAGTTATACCACTCTATTGTACTTTTAGAGGAGATCTCACATCTGGCTACAAGTATTATAGGTAGTGGGAATCCATAATTTCGATCTTTTTTTGACATTTCTCTTGGATCTCATCCTAGTCTTTTACTAGGGAGACTTTAAATAATATGTTCTTAATCAAAGGTTCCACCTATATTGGTTATCCTTTTTAGAGTTAAGAAACACATATGTCTCATCTTGGCTTGCTTTCCATAAATGCCCAAGGCGGTCGCTTATGTGAGGAAGCAAACCTTATCAACTTGTACGACATACTCTAATATTGTGAATTTTCTAATCAATAATAATGTATTAAATAACCATAAAAAACATCAACAAAGATATCTTGATATCCACATATTATGATCAAGATTTTCAAATAGGAAATATATCTTTTTACATCCCATGCAAGCCTAGAGAATTCACATGATTTACAAAAACATCTCTAGGTATTGGTTTATTAAGGGACCCGCTACCATCTTGTGCGTAGAAATGTAATTTAAAACGATTTCCTTACGTGCTATGATGTCTTTCACAAAATTATACTTTGTTTCTATGTGCTTAGTCTTACTATGATACTAATGGTCTTTAGTATATGCCATGCCTTTTTGGCTATCACAAAAAATCTACACGACATCCATTGGTCTGCCAGTGATCCCTAAGTGTTCCATGAACCTTTTTAACCATACAACTTTGTGTACTGCTGTAAAGCATGCAATTAACTCTGCTTCCATAGTTGATAAAGCTATACATGTTTGTTTCTTGCTACTCCATGTAATAGTGCCACTGTTTAGCACTAAAAACATAACCAGAAGTGGAGTTCCATTCATCCAAGTCTCCATCCCAGTCAACCAACTGTAATTCACTTCCTTGCTAACATAATTTTAATCAACAGTGCCCCTTAAGTATAGCAAGATTCTCTTAACACCTTTACGATGTGTTTGTCCTGGATTGGATTGATAACGACTAACAAGACGCACTGCGTAACCAATATCGGGACGTGTACACAACATCACATACATTAAACTCCCATTGGAGCTTGAATATGGGACCCTCTTCATGGAATCTTTTTCGGTTTGAGTTTTGGGACATGTTTTAAGGCTCAAATGTTCACCTTTATGTATAGGGGTGTCTATTTATTTACAGACTTTCATCCTGAATCTTTCAAGAATTATTTCAATGTATGATAATTGTGATAAAGCTAATTAATTCATAGAGTGATCTCTATGAATTTTAACTTCAAGGATGAATTCTGATTCTCCCATGACCTTCATTTCAGAATTTAGGGACAACCAACTCTTTGTAGCCTTTACAAAAGTAAGACTATTTCAAGCTAATAGTATATCATCCACGTAAAGGGACAATAAAACAAAATCAGTTTCATACCTCTTCATATAAACACAATGGTATTCATCAATCATATTAAAGTCATAAGATGTAATATCACGATGAAATATTAAGTAAGATTGCCTAGATGATTGTTTAAATCCATAAATAGACTTTTTAAGCTTGCAAACTTTGCACTCTTGACCATTTTTGATAAAACCGAATGGTTGTTCCATATATATTTCTTCATCTAGTTCCTTATCGAAAAATTCAGTCTTCACATCTATTTGATTGAACTTCAAGTTCATACTTGCAACTATATCTAGAATCAGTCTAATAGAGCTAAATCTCACAACAAGAGAGAAAGTATTTTCATAATCAATGCCCTCTTGTTGTGTGTACCCTTTATCCACCAAATGAGCTTTGTAGCGTTCAATTTCACCATCCGCCTTTCTTTTAATTTTGAGAACCCATTTATTCCCAATTGACTTTCGACTTGGCGAAAGATCAACCAAATCCCAAACATGATTTGTCCTCATGGACCCCATTTCCTCTTTCATTGCCTCTATCCACTTATCCTTAGTAGGGACTGAAAAAGCCTCTTGAACTGAATTAGGCTCTTCATCATCTTGTGGAGTAACTATCAATACTTCCCCCTCGATTTGAAATAGACATCAGGGAATAGTTCCTCGTGTACTCTTCCTCACATGTTTCTCTTGTGGAATATCTCTAAATAACTAATTCTCCTACTTGGATCAACAAGAGAAGGTACAACTTCTTGTTCCTCACTTCTTTGATCTTGAACATTTTCTTGATGATCCACAACTTCATAAAATGACACAATTCTATCAATATCACCCTTACTAGGAAATTCAGTCTCTACGAATGTAGCATCTCGTGACTCAAGATTTGTTATACTTTCATCTTCATTTTCTACTATGAAGATGTAACCCTTTTATTTCTTTGAATAGACAATGAATATGCATTTCTTTCCCCAGTGACCTAATTTCCCATATTTATGAGAAGAATCATGCACGTATGCGGCAGACGCCAAGATTTGCAATATATTTAAGTCAGGTTTTCTACTTGTCCATAATTCATATGGTGTGGAAGCAACAGAATTATAGGGCACATGACAAGCACAAAAGTTGCAAACATTAATATGTCTCCCCAAACGGAAATTGGCAAGTTAGCCTTCGTCACCATAGACATAACCATTTCAAACAAAGTTCTATTTCTTCGCTGAGCTACTCTATTTTGTTGAGGAGTGTATGGGATTCTTAATTGTCTTACAATTCCTTTTTCATCACATAGATCCTTAAATTTATCTGAAAGATACTTGCGCTCAAGACCAATTTTTAAAGCTTTTATTCTTAAGTTTAATTGATTCTCCACCAAATTCAAAAATTGTCTAAAGCATTCCAATGCTTTTGACTCATAGGAAATCAACTAAACATGACCATCACGAATATAATTATCTATAAAATGTGATGAAACATGAGGCTCCATGCCTCACCATTACACTCATAGGACCCCATTTATCTGAAGAGATGAGTTGTAGTGGAAACTCAGATCTAGTTCCCTTTCCAAATGGTTTTCTAGTCGTTTTTCTTGCTACAGAATGTTCACATATTGACATTTCAATTTCAGTTAAGGACCCCAACAATTTTTGTTTTGCCAATCTATTCGTTCTTTCAAGGCCTATATCTCCAAGTCTAGCATGCCAAATATTCATATCTAAAATTGGATTTGTTGTTAAAGAAAAACAACCATGATCATTAGACATATAATTAAAATCATAAGTGTCCAACACAATAAAACCATCAAAAAGGTAACCAGAACTATAATATTCAGTGTCATAAATAATGTCAACAAAATTATTGTGAAAATTCACACAGAAATTTAATTTAAGAAGAGAAACAACTGAAACTAAATTTTGCCGAATGTCTGGAACGTATGAGACATCATGTAGGAGAAGGTTTCGTCCACCTTCAAACTCTAGTTTGCATGTTCCGATCCATTTCGCTTCAATTAATGCATTGTTTCCTACATAAAGGCATCTGCTCCTGGAAGGCATTCGGTGGTATTAAAGAAATGATCCTCGGTCTCTAGCTATGTGGTATGTGGCTCCTGAGTCAACAGTCCACAAAGTATTAGTATCTGTCATTAATGCAGTACTAGAGACGTAAGTAAACTGAGGAGTATTATAGCGATCCCGCGCATAATGAGGGCAATCCCGTGCAAAATGACCCATATTGTGACAAGAATAACACTTCACTTTGGATATATCAATCTTTTTAGCACCACGTTTCCTCTCTTCTTAAATTTAGATTTATCCTTATGATTTGACTTATCAGATCCCTTTTTCTTCCATGCTTTTTTGTTCTAGTGCTTTTGCTTAGGATTGTCCCAACAAATTCAGCTAGAAAAGCTTGATCAGTTGCTTTAAAAGCGTCACGACTCTCATCTTCAAGAAAAAGATGATGCTCAATGTCTTCAAAAGACTTGATGCTTTCAATGTGGGTCATATGAATTTTCATATATTCCTAACTAGCAGGAAGAGATCTTATAACAACTTGAACTTGTTGTTCATCCGAAAGATTATGACCATCTGATTTTAGTACCCGTATCATATTTGATATCTCTCTTAAATGCTGCCTTATCAATGATTAAGGGCGCAATCTATAGGTGTCAAATATAATGGTCAAACTCCTATGTTTTGCAGCACATGTGCCACCAAACTTATCTTTTAGTGATATCCACATGGCTCGGGCAGTTGGATAAGATTCAAACTCACACATATGATCATCAACCGTACTACTCAGCAACGTTATGTGAGAAGTACTATTTTTTAAGACTTGAAAAGTCTCAAGATTTCTCACATGTTGTTGAGTGTCTTCACCCGCCAGCTCAACCATAACATGGTTTACGGTCTCCAAAACCTATTGCTCTTTAAGAATATATTGAATCTTATGGTGCCAAATGTCATAATTATCATTATTTAATTTTTCACCTCATTCATTTCACCAATGATAGTCTTTGAAGCCATTTTATAAACTTATCTACGCACATAGAAGACATAGCACAAATAAGCACAAACCACAAATTTATTTTAGTTTTATCTGCTACAGATTGCATATAAATTAATATTGTCCATCTAGAAGCCCATGTTCAAAAGTCTACGTTTTTCTTACTTTCATCACATGTAACTTTAAGCACAACAATATTATTTTTAAATCAATTGTGCGCTAATAACTTATGATAGTTCTAAATAAGAAAAATTTCTATCAATAAGAACTCCCATATATATATATATATATATATATATATATATATATATATATATATATATCATTCAATATACATGTCTTACAAATGACATAAACCATATTTATCATGATTTACTTAATTACTTATTTACTTATTTAATTATTTTGTAATTTGTCTAGAAAACTTTTAGAACATAAAAAATTTCCCAATTATGTCTTCAAACAATGAATTTCAGCACTCATGTCGCATTTATTTGATGTCAAAAAATGACAAATAATATATCGTTGGAAAGGGTTTTGAAAGTATATTTCTAGTGATGCATGTCTTGCACACATCAGAAAACATGAAGTGGGAGAAAATGAGCTTCAAAGTTGGGCAGTCTTCCTGAAATTTGTAGCGGTCCTTTTTTTTTTGTTTGACAACCAACTTTTCAACACCCATATCTCCTTCATCCGATATCGAAATTTTACAAATAATATATCGATGGAAAGCTAACGAAAGTATGTTTCCATTAATATATGTCTTGTTCATTTTGTCATTAAACTCTACGAGATAACTTTTCTGAAAGTCAGCACGACTATAAAAAAAATGAAAAACTTTTTCGAAATGTAATAAATTCAAAATCCACTTATCACTTAATTTTCATGGTGCAGTGGTGAAAAGACAATCACATTATCAAACCTTGCTCTGATACCAATGAAGGTATTATGCTCCGAGATTCATGCAGAACTATACATACCTTCTTGTTGTAGGATCAAGTGTTATCACCACCAATTGCCTAAGCGGTTTCTTACAAGATCACTATGGAGTCTTGTAATGTTTCCCACAACAACTACACTTTTTCTCTAAGAATCTTCTTTCTTGCTTATTTGTGTTGTTTTTGGATGACCCCAAGTCCTGCCTTTCTTGTAACTCTTTTTCATTCAAGAGTTACATCACCCCTTATCCTATAATTCCCACCTCATTCATAACTCTTTTTCATTTATCATAGGGAATTAAGTAAGTAGAGTTGTAACTTACTTTATGAATGAAGCAAGTTACTAGTTAACCCATCAATGGGTGTATCTATTTCCAATAATTATTGTAGAACTGTTAGGTATGTAGCAAGAATTGATGGGAAATAGAGGGAAAGAGAGGAACTTCAAAAGTTGAGAAATTGAAAAGTCCTCTTATGATTAAATGAAAAGACATTTGTTCTCATCGGTGGTGGAAAGAAAAATAGGACAGTTTAAATATAGAAACACTCTATTACTTGTTAAAAGGGTTGGAAAGAGGGACCCCCTCGCGCCGCCGTCGTCGCTCACTCAGCTTCGGCTACGGCTTTGGAAAATAATTTAGAGATTAGTTTTGGACAAAGTTTGTTTCAATTATTTAATTAAAGATTTATTTATTTAATTAATTAAATTAAATGGCCAAAACATTTACAATTAATTAGTTGATAATAGAAACTTTTTCAGTTATTTAGTTGAAATTAACCGAAACATTTTAACTTTTTAGTTGATTAACACAGCCTAACTCGAAACCGCGCGCGGCCCCTTTGATTTAAAAACTTTCCATTATCTTTAAATTTCCAGCCGTTTTGGAAATGACTTTTCGAAAAGGTTGCAATTTTCATTTCAGGAATAGTGAGTACCATTTGAAAGGTTGCAAACTTTCATTAATGGTCATGTAGATTCTAAAAGGGTTGCAACCTTTCGGAACCTGTTCCTCTTGCCTATAAATACAATTCACTCCTCAAAATTTTTCTTCACGAATATTGTGATTTTCTTCTTCTTTTTCTGCAAAAAAAAAATTCTCTTCGTGTACTTTATTACTGTTGAGTGGTTCAGTGACACTAAAGTTCTCGGTATTTGTACGCTGGTGAGTGAGATAATTTTACCTTGGGAGGAAATATTCCAAATCAAACCTCGAATACTAGAGGGAAATAATTTCCATAAGGGGACACTGTAAGTTTAGTGAACTTGATCTTTTTCCCATTTAAAATTTTTAGATTCTGGTACGTTTTACAAATTCTAGTTTTTGTGAATTAAATTTAAGTTCATCCTTCTTACTGGTTCAGTAAATTTTGGTTACTTCGTGTTTCTGCAAAATTTATTATAATCCGTAATTATATTTTTTTCTAACACAAATTGGCAACAATCTTAAGGAAATTATCTTTTATATATTAATTTGTTTTTCTAGTATAGACAAAAATCTTTGTGATTTTATACTCCTTGAAGTCTGCATTAATAAGTTATTTCTTACCAAGATTGTACCGATTTTTGTTATGTAAAATAGCAAACAACAGCGTTACAGTGGTTGTTGATGCACTAATCCGAATTATTGTACCACAAACAGAGAAATCCGATAAATTCACTGGTGTGAATTTCAAAGGATGGCAGCAACGGGTAGTTTTCTGTCTTACCACTCTTCGTCTGCATAAATTTACTAGTGAAGAAACTCCATTGTTTGCTGCTGATATGCCAGACAGAAAAAAATTCATGATTATTGAAGCATGGAAACATGCAAACTTCCTATGTAAGGGCTACATTTTGAGTGCTTTGGAGGATGACTTGTATAATGTCTATAGAGCAATGTCAACTTACAAAGAGTAGTGTGATGCACGTGAGAAGATATATAAGTCCGAAAGTGCATGATTGAAAATTTTTTTGGTCGCAAAGTTTTTAGACTATAAAATGATAGAAAGTAAAATTGTTGGATCACAAGTGCAGGAACATGAACTTATTCTCCATGATCTGATTGTTAAAGATATGGTATTAAATGAAGCTTTTCAAGTGGCTGCAATGATCTAAAAGTTGCCTCCTTCGTGGAACGACTTCAAAAATTATCCAAAGCACATGCATAAAGAAATGAAGCTTGAAGGTCTTGTGATTCGGCTTAAGATTGAGGAAGATAACAAAATCTCTAAAAAGAAGTCTCATAAGAGTTCAACAATAATTAGAGTTAATATTTTTAGGAAGCTCTAACAAAAGACAAAAAGAGAAAGAAGTCCAATGGAGAGAAGTCAGAATAGGCCATGAAGAAATTCAATGGCAACTGTTACAAAAGTGGTAAGACTGGTCATAAGTCTTCTAATTGTCGTGGTCATAGAAAGAACAAAGACAAAGGCAAAGGCAAAGGAAAAAGTCAAGAAAACATCGTGGAAGAGATGAAAGATGTAAAAGACTTCAGTGCAAATGATATCGGAGTGTAACTTAGTTGGAAATCTAAGGAGTGGTTTCTCAACTTAGGTGACACTCGACATATTTGCTCTGCGAAGAAAGCCTTTGCTACATGCACTCCTGTTGAGTACGATGAAAATTTGTTCATGGGAAACACATCAACAACAAGGATTGCTGGAACTGGGAAAGCAATGTTGAAAATGACATCCGACAAGGTGTTGACGTTGAACAGTGTTATGCATGTCCCTTCTATTAGGAAGAATTTAGTTTATATTACACTACTAGTTAATAATGAGTTTAAGTGTGTCCTAGTTAGTGATAAAGTTGTAATAAGTAAGAATGAGATGTTCATATGAAAAGGCTACCTCAATGAGGGTCTTTTCACAATGAATGTAATGGTTGTTGACAGTATTAATAAGAATTATATTTCTGTTTACTTATTGGAGTCAAAATATTTATGGCATGCCCATTTTAGATGGCATGCCCATTTTAGACATGTAATTTGAAAGTGTGGGTGTGTTTAACCAATGTAGACGTTCCTTTACCTAAGAGGGTTAAAATTTGACCTAAAATAGTGGACTGTGTATTTATTGGATATGATGTAAACAGTAAGGCCTGCCCGTTTTTGGTTCACAAATCTGATAATCGTGATATTCATATTAATACAATAATTTAGTCAGATAACGCAAACTTTTTTAAACACATTTATCCGTATAAAACTGAATGTGACTCGAAAAGGGAAAGACCTAAAAGACCAAGGGAAGAATAAATGGAAAATACAATAACTAGTGAGGATGCGTAGTACTCGCTTCTTTCGGACCAAATTTTGTGGCACTATTGCTTGAAAATGAGCCTCGAACATTTAAAGAAGCTATGTGTCGTCTGAGTAAACTTATTGGAAAGAAGCAGTCTATAGTGAGATCGAATCAATTTTCAGTAATCACAGTTGGAAATTGACTGATCTTTCTTCAGGAAATAAACCTTTAGGATCAAAGTGGATCTTTAAAAGGAAAATGAAACTTGATGGGACTATTGATAAATATAAGGCTAGACTGGTAGTCAAAGGATACAGACAAAAGGAAGGTCTTGACTACTTTGACATATACTCTCATGTAACAAGGATAACATCAATTTTGATGTTAATAGCACTAGCAGCAGTGCATGATCTTAAAATCCACCAAATTAATGTAAAGACAGCCTTCTTAAACTGAGAGTTGTAGAAAGAAATTTACAAAAAAAAAACCTGAAGGGTTTGTAGTTCCTGGTAAAGAAGAGAAAGTATGAAGACTTGTGAAGTCACTTTATAAACTCAAGCAAGCACCCAAACAATGGCATACTAAATTTGACTATACGATGTTGACAAATGGATTCAAGATTAACAAATGTGATAAATGTGTTTACATTAAAAATGTTATGAATCATGAAGTCATTGTTTGTTTGTATGTTGATGAAATGTTAATAATTAGTAAAAACATTGACGATATAAATTCTACTAAGCGCATACTGTCCAACAAGTTCGATATGAAGGACTAAGTTTGATCTTAGGGGTCATGATTATCAAAACTACCTAGGGACTAGCGTTATCTCAATCTTATTATATTGAAAGAGTATTGGATAAGATCAAGTACTTGAACTTTGATGTTGACAAAACTTCAATTGATTTAAGTTGTACATTTCAAAAGAATGGAGGTCAAAGTGACTCTCAATTGGAATACGCAGAGTGAAGTTTGATGTATATTATGAATTGTATACGACTAGATATAGCATGTTCTATTAGCAAAGTAAGTCGATTCACTAGTAATACGAATCAAACTCACATGATGGCAATAAAATGTGTGTTGGGGTATTTTAAAATATACACAACACTATACTTTGCATTATAATAAATATCCTGATATGTCTTAAGAATATAGTGATGCAAATTGGATCACCGGGTCAGATGAATCAAAATACACAAGTGGTTATGTGTTCATACTTGGTGGAGGAGCAGTCTCTTGGATATCATCCAAACAAACATGTATTGCTCGCTCCACAATGGAACCTGAATTCATTGCTTTGGATAAGGCTGATGAAGAAGCTGAATGGTTCTGAAATTTCCTAGAGGATATTCCATTCTGGCCCAAATCTGTTGGACCATTTGCATACATTGCGAAATTCAGGCAGCAATAGGTAGGGCAGGGACCGTCATGTACAACGGGAAGTCTCGTCATATACGACGGAGACATAACACCATAAGACAACTGCTCTCTAGTAGAATAATCACGATTGACTTGTAAAGTCAAGTGATAATGTGTCAGATCCACTAACGAAAGGCTTAGTGAGAGAGGCAGTTGAAAGATCATCTAAGGGAATGGGTTTACGGCTTAGAACAAGTCAGTATGAGAGTAACTCTATCGAGCAGACTAGAGATCCAAGAGCTAGATTCAAGGAGAAAAATAAAGTTGTGGCTGACAGTTCAAAGTTGTCAATTAACTCAATGCATTCTCATGATGAATACAATGGTCAGGAACAAGGTTAAGACTTTAAGACTTGTTAATGAGTTAATAAAGCTTAAACTTTTTAATGATTTGCTAAGTTTGGCAGATTTGACCAAATAGTATATCTACGAGATGACAAAAGTTAAAAATCACCTATGTGAGTATGAAGTGTAAGCTGCTTCAAAGAGTTTTTTTTTTGTCAAAAGCCTATTCTCTGTACACTCATGAAACAAGAAGGTGTTCATGGCTGAAATGAACACAACCGTAAGAACCATTAATAGTAAAGGGTTGATTGTGTGAGATATGGTTGTCTAGGTATACACCAAAGCTCGACGGTTCAAAGATATCACATCTACGGATTGACCAAGTATATCTGACATATGTTCACTAAGTCCAAGGGGAAACCTACTTATCCAGATGCAATTAATTCTTGCCTGTAAATTACACATTTGTCTATGCATTTCTATCTTATAACTATTCCCATCAATGTGGGGGATTGTTGGGTATGTCACAAGAATTGATGGGAGATAGAGTGAAAGAGAGAAAGTTGGAAAGTTGAAAGCTTGAAGAGTTGGGAACTTGAAAAGTCCTCCTATGCTTTAATGAAAAAGCATTTATCCCTCATTGGTGGTGGAAAGAAAAATATGAGAGTTTAAATATAGAAAGACTCCTGTTAATTGTTAAAAGGGTTGGAAAGAGGGATCCCCCTCGCGCCGTCGCCGTCGCCGCTCGCTCGGCTTCGACTTCGGCTACGAATTTTGCTTTGACTTTGAAAAATGATTGATCGAGAGATTATCTTTTGGACAAAATTAATTTTAATTATTTAGTTATTTAGTTAATTCAAATTAAATGGCCAAAACATTTTGAATTAATTAGTTGATAATAGTTACGTTTTCAGTTATTTAGTTGAAATTAACCAAATGTTTCAACTTTTTAGTTGATTAACCCGACCCAACTTGGATCCGCGCGCCAACCGTTTGATCTAAAAACTTTTTTGTTTTATTTAAATTTCCCTCTATTTTGGAAATGACTATTCTGAAAGGTTGCAACTTTCATTTCAGAAACAATCAATACCATTTGAAAGGTTGCTATCTTGCATTTATGGTCGTGTAGATTATGAAAGAGTTGCAATCTTTCGGAACCTGTTCTTCTTGCTATAAATACAATTCATTCTTCAGAATTTTTGTTACGAATTTTCCAGTTTTTTTCTTCGTGTTCTTTTGCACACAAAACAATTTCTTCGTGTACTTTACTGTTGTTAAGTGGTTCACTGACACCAGTTTTTTTGGTATCTATACGCAAGTTATTGAGATTATTTTACCATGGAAGTAAATATTCCAAATCAAACCTCGGGTACTAACTAGAGGGGAATAATTTTCATAAGTGACACTATGAGTTCAGTGTACGTGATATTTTTTCTGTTAAATTTTTTTCAGATTCTAGTACGTTTTACAGATTTAAGTTTTTTTAAAATAATTTTTTTTTATCTTTGTTACTGGTTCAGTAATTCTAATTTTTTCTAACACAAATTGACAATAAGAACAATTAGAATATATTGTGGATTGTGTAGCATATCATTTGGGATTGTAGTATCATGTTCTTTGGAATTGTAATCTTCCCATAGATTTGTAATTATGTATGATCTATAGTTGATGCATAAAAAGAACATTTTTTTGACCTATTTTGTGTTGGTATTCGAGAAAAATTATTTCTATGATCCTGATCTTTTCTTTATCCTAAGTCTATAATTCTACACCATTCTTGAACCTATACCCATTCTTTTCAGTGTAAAAATCAATGGAAAGAATTATTCTCTTTCGTCTCAAATTGTTTAGATGTTTGATGCAAGTCGCGGAAATTAGGATACTTATCGGGAACAATTAAAGAGCCTCTTCCTATTAATACCACTTATGAAAAGTGCAGTATAGATATGTTATTGTTAACAATTAGCTCGTCAGTGCCACGGAACAAGACAATATTATTTTAGTTGTATGTCTTCTAATAGACAATAGCATTTAATTTGGGACACAATCTCTCTAACATATTATAAAAGGGGCGGGTGGATTAGTTATTTACGATCTCTCTTGTCAAGCAATATGCATAAAACGAGAGGGGAAGACAATTTTTACATACTTTGCAGATTTGCGAAAAATATGGCAGGAATTGGATTATCGTAAGCCCATCCTTTCACATAATCTGATGTTTTCAAGGATCGACAAAAGGAAATTGAAGAAGAGATTGTGTATATCTTTTGCCTTGTTTGGATGATATTTATGATGGTGTCGGAAGTGATATTCTTCGCGCAAACCCTTTTCCCAATCCTGAATCTGATTTTGCTATGGTTTGGAGGGAAGAACAATGGAGAAACACAATATTAAATAATAATACTAATTCTAACATGGCTATTGTAGCAACCATCTTTTTTTCAGAATCGAAATTACCATTCGAAAGCTTGTAGCAATGCTGAAAAAGGGTTATACTCATTGCGGTAATCCCAAATGCAATAGATATATTTTTAATATGCATGGACATCAAGATTAGTGGAATGGTTTGAATGAGAAAGAAGTGTAGGGAATGGAAAAACTGAAAGGATGGTGATAAAAATTATGGGAAAGTTGTTGTTATGGTTACAACTACTACATTACTGCCAACTAGTGGAACGACTTTGGTTTCAATTGAAATTTGTGATTCTGATCTAGTTATACCTAGATACTCATCAGGTAATATTGGATCTGTTGGAATTATGACTTTTTTATTTCTGTAAAGGAACACATACTTACTACTTGTTCGTTACTAAATGAGAGTTGTAGTAAAGAATGTCGTAAGATAACAATTAGTTCACAACTTTGTATTATTTATCTCAACTGCAAACAACACAATGATTACACACCTATGTAATCTAAGGAATTATAAACTCTAATTCCTAACTATTCAAGACAAAAACCCCAAAGTTTACGTCTTCTAAGGTCTTCCAAGTTAATTTAACTTGTTAGACTTTTCCTATGCTCAACACTCAATTGCAGTCAGTAACAGTTAACTACAATTTACAACTTTATCTCACAAACTCGCAGCACTCCCCAGCAAAATGCAAAACTCTCTCAAATTCATTAATAATGTTTTGATATATTTCTCTACGTAAGTGTGCCGCCTTCATGAAGAAGATCTCACCCTATTTATAGATTTGAGATACTTCAACACCTCGTCCAACTCGAACTCAAAAGCCTAGACAACTTATTTTAACGCCCTTCCTACTTCATGTAGAGCTCCTACTTCATTGTGGGTACTCTTATTTCCCTTGTCCTTATCCCAGTTATACTTGCTAAATAAAAATCACGTTAACACCAAATGTTCATGCAACTTCATTAATCTTCAAAACAAATAAATTACATGATCTCTTGATCTAACAGGATCAACTTTGATTAAAATGGATTCTAATAAACACACTAGATTGGTTATTGACTACGGAGCTACTAATCATACGACCTTTGATTTGTCGGTGCTACAAGTTCCTAATAAACCGCATTGTTCACATGTTCGCAATGCAAATGGTGTATCATCCCAGTTACTAGTGTTGGACTGTTTGACACTCTCTATATTTTTAAAGTATAAATTATTTTTTCCTTCACTATCCAACAATCTTTTACCTCCGTCTCAAGTAACTCAACAATTAAATTGTTTAGTACTAATGTATCCTCATTTCTGCATCTTACAGGACCTCAACAACAATGAGATTGGGCATGAAACTAAAAGATGGGGGCTCTATTATGTTGATGATTTATGTCGTGGTATTGATCTAATCATTCATGGTTCCTTTTCTACTAAATAACACCAAATATGGATGTGGCATGGAAGGTTTGGTCATGCATCTTTTGGCTACATTAACTAATTATTTCTAACTTTGTAATTTTCATTGTGATGTTTGTGTATTATCTAAAAGTTATTGTACTACTTATCAATTAAGTACTAGCAAGGTGAATGAGTTGTTTGCATTGATTTACTTTGATGTGTAGGGTCCCTCTCCAGTTTCTATTTCATCTAGCTATTGTTGGTTTGTAATTTTTGGTGATGATTTCAGTCGTATGGCATAAATCATCTAGTCAAGAATAAAACTGATGTTTTTGAATTCTTCCAGTCATTTCCATAAGCCGATACAAAGTCAATTTTCAGCAAAAATAAAATACCTTAGGTAAGATAATGGCGGAGAATATGTTAATCAGGTGTTGTACTTGTATCTCCAAAATCATGGCATCATTTAGGAAACTACATGCCGTTTTATAACTCAGAAAAATGGCGTACCAAAGAGGAAACATTATCATATATTGGTAATTTGCGCATGCATGTTTGAGTGGTTCTCATATGCAACCTTCATCTTGGGAGGATGCTGTTTTTGTACTCTATATTTAATAGATTGTGTATCAAGTAGTTTTCTACATTTTAAGAATCCCTTAAATCAACTCTCCATTTATGATATCCTCTCATCTACCTTAAAACTGGAACCTCGAGTTTTTTGTTGTGTTGTTTTTGTTCATCTCCCTAGAAACAAATTTTCCAAGATTGGTCCATGTTAATTGTGGTGTGTATTTGTTGGGTATTTACATCATAAAAGGGCTACAACTGTTATCATCCCCTACCAAAAGATTGTATGTTATTATGGATATTACTTTTTTTAGTATTGTATTTTTCTCCGGAGTTATCTAGTTTTTCTCTTTGGGGAAAAATTAGGTGGAAGAGCAAATATGATGGTGGTAATACCTGATAATAGTGGTACAAATTAAGTGGCTTAGCTAAACAACTCCAGACCAAGGAAATCTAAATCAAACAGTGCAACAAAAAAATGAAGAATCCCCATCTCCAGTGCCTTAAGTACCCACCAATAATGCTCTTCTGATGATAATTTTTAGGTTTATGTGTTATTTATGAGGAAACTAACACTTATAATTTATTGATGAGACTACACCAGTGGGTTTCTAGTGATGGTAAAAAGATTTGATATCAGTTACCTTTGCAGACCAATCAAGGAAAAGCACCAGTATGATACTCCGATTATAATCCAAAGGAAGTCGAATATCCTATTGCACATTATGTTTCCTGTGGACACTTACCAGTATCTATCCAAGGCTCTGTTAATCACATGTCACCAGTAATTATCCCTACAAGATTTTAGGAAGCATTGGATGATCCTAAATCAGAAGAATCCATGAATTAGGAGATGCAAGCTCTGGACGAAAACCATACATGGGATATTGTGTCGTTACAAAAAAGGGAAGAAACATGTTGGATGTGTTAACCTCAACTTCAAATGTTTTAATATGACAATACTAACCAGATTCTTCATGCAGGATACAAATTCAAGTACAAGGCTATAATCGGGATGCTCGCAATGATCACACTAAGGATAGGCGTAACGAGTTAGGAATGGAAAATCAATATTTGATCAATCAGATCAAATCTCACAGCCCGTGAAATCAAAGCTGCATAGAAAGAAAATAGATCAAATCAATCAAGGATATATAAGATAAATTCAAGGGACAAAATTATGGAAACATCATCTTTACAAAGAGACAAGACAAATCAACTTAAGGAAATGATCAAATAACATGACTGTCAATCCAAGATTCAAGACCAACTCAAGATCATCACACAAGGAAAAAAATTGATCTATCATGCACATATTTAAAATGGATACAATTCAGAAGATCAATTACAAATAAATCTAGGATAATATCACAAATTCTTGATTCAAACACCCTTGGGTTTTCTCAAAAGAGATTACACTATATAAAGCCTCCTCTGCCAGTGGTGTGAAGTACGAAACTTTACTTGAACTTATTAGTAATCTTCTTTCATCTTTGATAAAACTTTCTACACACATAGTGAACAATTGTGAAATAAAAAGTGAAGGAAAGATTAAGGGAGTAGGTCATACAAGTTGAGGTAGCATCAAGCCTGGAAGATTTGATTTGCACGTTAGACAAGATCGACAGATTTCTCATTCTGTACAACCAGGTTAATCAGGATCTTAAGGAAACCCTTGAAACCCAAGGGGACTGGACTAGGCACGACATTGGTGATCCGAACCAGTATAAAACATTCTGTGTTCATTTACTTTCAGCAATTACTTCTTTATATTTTGTTGAACTAACATGCAGAGAAGTTGACTACTACTCATAGACAGTCAACTGGTCAATTATTTTAATTCACCCCTCTTTCATAATTCACTTGGTATTAGAGAAATCCTCACAGATTCAATATTAAACCACACGTGAGTAAAGATTAAATGGAACATCATCAAATCCTTGGTGCACTACTCACAGATGGACACTCGCTACATCGACCACCATATTTCAATGGCAACACTACTCTCAATAGAAAGATTGATTTAAAATCTTTGTCTCCTCAAATGATCGTCAAACATGGATAATTATCAAAAAGGGATGAAAGCCTATCCCTAGGTTAACTGAAAAAGATGGCACTGAAAAACCTTTTGATCCTGAATCATTTGATATTATTATGGTACAACAAGACTCAATTCAAACTAATTCTAGATCCATAAGTTTGTTGTATTTTGTAGTAAGCGGAGCAAAATATGACAAAATATCAACTTGCTAAAATTCTAAAGATATGTGGGACAAACTATAGATAACTTATGAAGGAACCACTAAAGTAAAGGAAACTCTAATCGGCTCACTCGTAAATGTATACAAAATATTCAAAATGATCGATGATGAAAATGTTGAATCTATGTTCTCAAGGTTGAGTAATTGTTTGTGAACTAAAGTCACGAATGCACTTCAAGTTAGAAAACTGGTTAGAACTCTCCCTAAAGCTTGATAAACTAAATCAACCATCCTTGAAGATGGAAATTTGCAGAATATAACAAATGACGAGCTTCGGGGAAACTTAACAACGTATGAACGAAATCATATAAATTTGTACAACAAAGATGACAAAAAGAAAGTTGTGGCTTTCAATATTGAGACACCTCAAATCAATTAGGAGAACAATGGAAATTAAGACGAAGGAATGAAACTCATAACACGTGGTGTAAGACAAATACTTAGACGAAGAAGACAAAAGCCTCAACAGGATTATAGGAGTAATGATTTTAGCTGAAACGACGATCGGTGTTACTACTGTGGAGAACAAAGACATATCAAACAGAATTTTCCAAAACAGAAAAGGAGAAGAAATCAAAGAAATGAAGATCCAAAAATTCTTGGAGCATGGGAACTGGGAGAAACCATAGATGATGACGATGATCAGATGGCAAATGTGTGTCTCATGGCATTGGGAGAAACAAGCGAGGTAAGACTTTTTAATTGTCCTAACTGAAATGATTTAAAAAATACCTTGGATATGGTCACTGGTGAATTACACAATGTCATCGATGAATACAATACAATCACTCAAGAAAAGAAAGTCTGGCAGATTCTTCTCGAAGCAAGTCAGATAGAAGTTGACTTACTGACAGAAGAACTAGAGGAAGTAAAAATGCAATTTAATAGCTTTAGAAAATCTCCAAGTTATAGTTCTGTTCAATCTAACTTGACAACATTTTATAGAAAAAAATTTCAAATCATCGCTAGGTATGAGAACGCCTTTCTCCTATATAATCAAGTCTTTGGTGTAGATCGCTCAAGCAGATTTAGAAGATTCCCCTCTAACTCAGATATCTCTACTAAAAGTATTTATTACACATGTGGTGATATGGGTCATGAATCTTTCAATTGTAGAAAGTTCTCTTATGGGAAATGTATTTAGAGACCAAAAGTTGATAATAATGAAGGACCCAAAAATAATTGGGAAGAAAACTAATTTCTTTGTTTTGCAGGAGCTATCAAAGAAAACCTACAAAAAAGAATATGTGTAATTGATAGTGGATTGTCGAGACATATGTTCATGAAAGAAAACTTCGAAGCAATAAAAAAATATACACGGATTATGTGTTAGATTTGGAGATAATGCAAAAGGATAAGTCGCTGGCATCAAAACTATTACACTAAGTTCATCATGTGATCTAGTCTAAGTATACTTAGTTGAAGGTTTCAAACATAATTTTCTCAGCATTAGTCAACTATGTAATGTTGGATTTCAAGTCACCTTCAACACACCCAGCTACATCATTAAACTCTCCGAGAAAAAGATGAGTTTGATTGGAGACCGAGTAGATAATATATATATTATAGATAATGTTGATTTTCCACCTTCCACATGTTTTTACTGCAGTTACAAGTAACCCATGGCTATGGCATCAAAAACTTGGACATTGAAGTATGCACACTCTTGAAAGACTGTCCAGACTTGAAGTAGTTATAGGTTTACCGAAACTAAAGTTTGAGAAAGATCACATATGTGACACATGTCAAATGGTAAGCTTCTTCTTTCAAAGGAAATGATATTGTAAGTACTTCTAAACCTCTACAGCTTCTTCACATGGACTTATTTGGTCCCACTCATACTTCCAGCATTGGTGGTAAAAGATATGCTTTTGTAATTGTTGACAATCTTTCAAGGTTCACATGGTTAATTTTCCCAACTCATAAAAATAATTTTTTTACTAACTTTGAAGCTTTTTGTAAAACAGTTCAAAGAGAAGCATGTTATTTCATTACTACTATCCATACCGATCATGGTGGCGAATTCGAGAATAAAGCATTTGAAGACATCTGCACTCAAAAAGGTTTCACTTAGAACTGCTCTATACCCAAATCCCCTCAATAGAATGGAGTGGTCGAAAGAAAAAATGGATAACAACAATACACAACAAAACTTTGCTTCTCGATACAAGTTTACCTGATCATTTTTAGGCAGAAACAGTAAGCTATGCTTGTCACATTCTTAAAAGGTGTTTAATTAGACTGATTCGAAAGAAAACTCCGTATGAAATATGGAGAGGAAAAAATCCCAACATAAGCTACTTTCATCCCTTCACCTATAAGTGTTTCGTTCATAATAACGGTAAGAACAATCTCGGAATATTTGATTCGAGAGTGATGAAGGTATTTTTTTGGGTTATGCACCTCTTAGTAGAACCTTTGGAGTTTTTATAAAATAACCATAAGCGTTGAAGAATATGTTCATGTTGTGTTCAATAATACTAACCCTATAATTTAGGAAAATGAAGTTATTAGTGACAAAGTCCTTGACCATAAACAATCACTTCAAAGATGCTCAAACATCAAAATATGTCCCAAGTGACTCTATGAAACTAAATATTGGTAAGTCGACTATTGTGGAAGAAGAGTCGACTACACCAGTTGATAAGGCAAATATTCCTAGAGAATGGATACATAATGCAAACTATCCTGAAAAGTACATTCTTGTGAAGCCTGATGAAAAAATGCAGACAAGATCGTCTCTCAGAAAAGAAGCCTCAGTTGTTATTATATCTCAAAGTGAGCAAAAAATGCATAAATGAAGCTATGGAAGATGAATCATGGGTTCATGCAATGCAAGAAGAACTTGATCAGTTCAAAAGAAATCAAGAATGGACTCTCGTGGAAACACCAAAGAATTGTTCTATATTCGGGATAAAATGAGTTTTTCGTAACAATTTAGATGAAAATGGTATGGTTATTCAAAACAAAGCTCTACTAGTCTCTCAAAGCTCTTCTCAACAAGAAGGTATTGACTACGATGAAACTTTTGCTCCCGTAGCAACGTTAGAATCCATTAGTATCTTACTTACTTATGCTTCTTTTAAACGGTTTAAACTTTTTCAAATTGATGTGAAAAGTGCATTTTTAAATGCTCTCAAAAGTGCTTTATGACCTTAAGCAAGTTCCAAAAGCATGGTATGAGAGACTTAGCACTTTCTTGATTCAAAATAATTTTCAAAGAGGAAATATTGATACCAATCTTTTTATTCAAAGATCTTGTTTATATATTTTTATTATTCAGAAATATGTTGATGATATTATTTTTGGAAGCTCTAACTTTTTTTTGTGTAAGTATTTTGTAAATCTTATGAAAGGAGAATCTGAAATGAGATCAATAGAAAACTCACATTCTTCCTTGGATTACAAATAAAACATTCAACTAATAGGAACTTTATCAATCATTTCAAGTATAGTAAAGAACTTATCAAGAAATTTGGACTTGAGAAAGGAAAAGCTTTTGGGACTCCCATGAGTGCTTCCACATGTCTTGAAACAGACGCACCAGGAAAAGATGTAGATGAAAAAATATATCGAGGAATGGTCGGTTAACTACTATATCTTATTACAGGTTGACTGGATATTATGTTTAGCATATGAAAATGCGCCCAATTTAAAGCCGCTCCAAAAGAGTAATATCTCACTGCAGTAAAACGAATCATCCATTAACTAATCAAACCCACTGAAATTGGCCTATGCTATCCTCACTCTTCTCATTTTGAACTTATTGGATACTTAGATGCTGATTCTTAAGGTCACAAGAATGATAGGAAATGCACCAGTGGCACATCCTAAATCTTAGGACAATCTCTTTATCTCCTGGCACTGGAGTTAATACCTCAGATGGTCACTTAACTATGCATTCTTCTCTCTGAAAGTCACTCAACTTTCAATTTTCACTCAAAAGTCACTCAACTATTGCTTTCTTTCTCAGAAAGCACTCAACTTTGAATTTTAACTCAAAAGTCACTCAACTATCCACTCTTTCCTCAAAAAGTCACTCAATCTATTAAATTATTTTTCAATTAAAAATTATTGATATTAATTATTTATATAAAAAACTAAAAAATTTAAAAAATATATTAAACCATTTAGTGATTCATACACCTAACCCGACCCATTAAAAAATATGATATGACCCATTTTATTTTGTCTTCGATCCTAAATTAATCCCTCTCTTTAAACCTGAAATTAGGATTAAAGACAAAATAAAATGGGTCATATCATATTTTTTTAATTGGTCGGGTTAGGTGGGTGGATCACTAAATTGTTTAAATGGTATTTTTATTTTTAAAAATTTTTGGTTTGTTATAAATAATTAATATCAATAAATTTAATTAAAAACCAATTTAATAGATTGAGTGACTTTTTGAGGAAAGAGTGAATAGTTGAGCTACTTTTGAATGAAAATTCAAAGTTGAGTGACTTTCTGAGAAAGAAGTGCATAGTTGAGTGACTTTTGAGTGAAAATTGAAAGTTGAGTGACTTTCTGAGAGAAGAGTGCATAGTTGAGTGACCATCTGAGGTATTAACTCCCTGGCACTGACCAAAAGCAAACTTCTGTACCTATCCACCACAGAATCAGAATCTTGCAGTAGGAAGTTGTGGTACTCAATTATTATTGATGATGCATCAATTATTAAACTATGATTTATCATTTGAGGTGTTCTAATTTACTGCAATAATACTAGTTCTATCAACTTATCTAAATATATTGTGCATTACTCTAGGAAAAGCACATTGACATTAAACACCATTTCATTCGCGATCATGTCAAAAATGGTGTTTTTCTGTTGGAATTCGTTGATTTTGTGAATCAATTGACATATACTTTTACCAAACCACTACTTGAAGAAAGATTTTGCTTTCTCCCAAAAGTACTCTTATCCAGTTTTGTTTCTCGAAAAGTCTGCTGACCATTCGCCTTCGATCTCTCTAGCTTCTCTATTCTCCATCAAACCCTCGTTTTTCTCTTTCTCCGCTCTTACTCTTCTTTATTTTGTCTTCTCTTCTCTCTTTTCTCCATGACTAAGACTAGATCTATGTCGTCCCTCCAAAACCCTTCCCCCTTTCGTCTGATGTTCTCTCTAGCTTCTGATTCATCTGATGAATCATGAGACTCTCTTTCTATGTCATCAAAATGGTAGATTTTTGTAACTCGGTCTAAGATCTCAAAGAAGATGATGTTCGATCCCTCTAGTGCACTGTCCCCTGAAGACATGCACCTATTCGGGGGAGTCGACCACAAGTATAGGTATGAGCGGTCTCTCCCTCGTACCATTGTGCCTGGAAGAGTGGTGTATCTCTGTTAGTTTGATGACTCTAACTGTCGGTAAGCCCCATTCTTAAGGCTCCAAATCTACTATTATTATTTACTTTATGTGGACTTGAAGATGTTGTTCTTCTATTTTATGCTAATCTCCATGTGTCTAGTGACAGTGCTGAATTAGAAACTGTTGTGTTGTGAAATACCCTTATTGTAAGTAAACCTTTATTTGAAGATATGTGTGGCACAGGTTTTGGGGTTATTCCGAATATGAATGAAACTTGACCTGATGACTTCAATGTCACACTAGATGAGGCTAAAGTCGTCATGGCTGAACCTAGCACAAAGTTGACTTACTTTTGACCCCTATATCTGTGTTTTGAAAATCATATTCTGGATCATATCATTGCAACCACTGTGTTACCCCGAAAGGGATCTCTAAGAAACATCTCAAATAGGGATGTATTTGTTCTCTACTGCTTGCTTAAGAAGTACATTATCTAGTGGGCAAATTGGATCAAGGAATATATGTGGGGAAGTTCTAAGGAATCAACTCTACTACAAGTTTACCATATGGGTTATTCATATCTCTGATACCGGTGGACTGTCTCATTGATCTTGAACTACTCTAATCAACACCACTTACGACTCTCCGACATTCTCTAGTATGGTATATATGGAAATTTTTAACTGGTGGGTGAAGAAGGATTCCATCCAAGAATGGTCCAAAGCAGCGAAACCATCAAAAAATTATGATGATTAGACAACCTTTTTTATTAAGGATTCAGAGGATCTTAAAACTTGTATTGTGGCTGTGGAGCGTGGACTTGAAACTCTTGAGGATGCTGTTGAAAAGGTATTTGGTCTTCAAAACGGTACTAGCACTGATATTGGTAAACTTTGAATTATCATAACAGGAATTAAGCAAGAAGGCATTGCCACAGTCAACTGACTTATCAAACAAATTGATTCTCTCAAAAAAGGAGTTAAAATCCTCCAGCAATGATCTCGCAATATCAACTCAGACTTCCTAATCAAGTCTCTCAAAGAATTTTGATTGTTCCTACAACTCCTCCAATGAAGAATTAACAACTCTCTGAAATACTTCTGGGGTTCTAAGCGCTAGACTCCTGGTGTCCATCTCTTTGCTTTACCTTTTGAGCAATTTCGACATGGATATGTCATGCGGCTCTTGGACTATATATTAAAGATTGCTAGCCTTCCTACTACGTTTATAATTATTTATTATTACTTGGTTTATTATCTTTTCATTATTATTATGCCAAAGGGTGAGAATGGTTTGGTTTCAATTTTCTAGTCCAGGTTCAATTACACTAAGGCATGAGGCCCTCAACTTAGGTGGAGCCTAAATTCACGGGGAGCCTTCACATGGGCTCGCCGTCTCAGGGAAGTTTCATTATCACTCCTCTCGCATATTCCTCAATATTTTATTGTAATATTAAAAAAGGGGGAGATTGTTAACCTCAGCTTCAAATGTTTAAATAATGAAAATACTTACAAGGTTCTTACTGTAGGATACAAATTCAAGCACAAGGGTAAAATCGGGATACTCACGGTGATCACACAAAGGATAGGTGTAACCTAGAAAGAATGGAAAGTCAATATTTGATCAATCATATCAAATCTCACAACCTGTGAAATCAAAGTTGCATAAAAGGAAAATAGATCAACACTATCAAAGAAATCGATGATAAAATCAAGGGACAAAATTAAGTAAACATGATCTTTACAAAGAGTACAAGACAAATCAACTTAAGGAAAGGATTAAATCACACGATTGCCAAGACAAGATGCAAGACCATCTCAAGAGCTTTCACTATATGATCTACTAAATCATGTCCATATCAGACAATGATATTTGATATTATCCTATTGGGTTTGCTCGTAAGAGCTTTCACTATATGAATCCTTCTCTGCCAGTAGTGTGAAGTATGAAACTTCACTTGAAATTATTTTTTAATCTTCTTTCATCTTTGATAAAGCTTTGTAGACATAGATTGATAATTGTAAAATAAAAAGTGAAGAAAATATTAAGAGAGTAGGTTATACAAGTAGAGGAAGTGTCAAGTCTAGAAGATCTGATTTGCCCATCAGACAGAATCGAAAGATTTCTCATTCTGTACAACTAAGTTAATCGGGCTCTTAAGGAAACCCTTAAAACCAAAGTGGACGGACTAGGCACCTCATTGGTGACCCGAACCAATATAAGACTTTCTGTATTCATTTAATTTTGACAATTTCTTCTTTATATTCTGTTGAACTAACATGCGGGCAAGTTTATTATTACTCGTAGACACTCGACTGTTCAATTATTTTAATTCACCCCTCCATATTGGATTATTATTGAAACACAAGGGATATGGTTCAATTGTTAGATTCGAAGCAAGATTAGTTGTGTGTGGCTTTACACAAGCCTATGGGTGTTGATTATTAGGAGTCTTTTGCGCTTGTTCCAAAGCTAAGTATTGTTAGTGTTCAATTATGAACATATACTAATCTTGATTGGCCTCTACGACAATATGATGTGAAGAATTCTTTTTGCAAATTATATGAAGAAACATATACGAGCATACCTCTTGGTTATAATACCTCTAGAAATACAAATTTAGTATGCAAGCTAAAAAAAAGCCAGTGTATGCGTACATAATAAAAATCCAAGAAAATAGTAATCAAAAACTGAAAATAAAAGCAACAATCGTATTTATTTTTTTAAAAGTGTGAGTATTACAATCTCTATGATTCCTCTGAATTCACCTTTTCAAATATAATTCCAAGTGCTCTTGATCTTGAATTTGTCTTGAACTTCGATCCCGAACTTCAACTTGAACTTTATCTTGACCTTGACTGTTACTTGAATTCAAGGGCTTCGAGCTTGATCTTTAATGTGAAGCTCTTAAGATTGATCGTTCTTAAACCTGAATGCTGAAATTCTTAAACTTATAGCTTTATAGAGAATTTATGGTGTTTGTACCATGATTTGTTTCTAGCTTCTTGTTTAGAGCTTTTGTCCCCTTTTTTAATTAAGAGGACCCCTATTTATAGTTTTAGAATAGAGAAGTTGCGATTGGAACAGGATTTCCTTAGCCAATCAGATCTAAATGACATGACATATCGACTTTATGGAGCGGGCTTGTCATCTTTGACAGATGTCATGATTCTATTGGTTTTTTTTATTTGACTTGATATGCCACGTAATTTTCGATGTGATACCAAACAATGGGCTTCTTAGGATAAGATGACATTGGACTTAGTAAATTGGGCTCATCTACTGTAGCCACATTATGACTTTAATTAAATCCATATTTATTGGGCTTGAATAAATAGCCCGATTATATTAATCCATTATTTATTTGGATTAATATATTTATGAATATATTATAATTCAAATCACTTGATAAATTTATATTTAATAATTTTAAATGATCAGTGTGATCTGAAACAATAACCTAGAGCATGGTTTGGAAGGTTTTTGACTAACAATGAAGTAATACGGCTATACTCAGAGCACTGCACTCATTCCTTGTTTTTGAAGACACAAAAAGGTAAGATAATTGTTCTTATCATTTATGTTGATGATATGATTGTTACTGCTGATGATGTTGATGAGATGACTAAACATTTAGGAGCATTAAAGTATTTCTTTAGTATAGAAGTTATTTGGTCTGAACAAGGAATATATTTGTCTCAATGCAAATGTATTCTTGATTTATTAAAGGAAAGGATATAATAGGTTATCAACCTAATGATACACTGATTGAACAAAATAATAGCTTGGAGGAACATTTTGATCAAGTTTCTACTAACAAAGTGATATATCAAGATTAATTGGATGCTTGATATACTTATCACATACCCAATCACATATTGCTTATGCGGACAGTGTGGTTAGTTGCTTTATGTGTAATACAAGTGAAGTTCATATGATTGTATACATTAAGGTCTTGTGATATTTATATTTAGCACCTTGAAGATGCCTCGTGGTATCTATGAATCACCATACAAAAATTATGGGTTATTGTGATTCATATTGAGGTGCAAAAGGTGAACGATGACGCTCAACGACAGGGTTTATTTGAGGTAAACTGGTTATTGGGAAATTAAAGTACAAAAAGATGTCTCATTGTCTAGTTAAGAAGCTAAATACAAAGTAATGGTTAAAGGTATCCAAGAACTACTATGGTTGAATTGACTTACGCGGGAGTTTGGTTTTTCACTCGGAAAACCTATGAAGTTATTTACGACAACCAATCTGGTGTTAAAATTATTGAAAACTCAATTAAATGGGATCGTACTAACCATTTGTATATTAATCATAATTTCATTTATAAGAAGTTGGAGAATAAGACAATTGATGTTCCATATCTGAAGACCTTAGAGCAACTGGTTGATATTCTAACTAAAGTTGTATCCACAAAAGCGTTTGATGTTCTAACTGAAATTTTAACTACAGTTGGTTGATGTTCTGACTTATAACGATGGGCATACATGATATCTATGCTCCATCTTGAGGTAGTGTGAGCATAAGTTAGTGATTTAGGAAAAGTAATTAATGGGTAAATCTGTTCCTATATAATGTACGTAGATCAATTAGAATGTCTTGTGGATTATAGTAGCATCTTTTTGGGGATCGTAAATATCTTTTTAATTATCTTGAGAGAAGCTTCTCTGTTGCCAACTTTAGAGTGATTACCCTAGAAATCAAAAGAACAAAAATTTGGTTGAGAGAGATCGTCATCAGAGAGCATCTATGTTTAATATGTTATCTTAGAATATATTAGTGGAAGTTTGTTAATTTCCAATCATAAAAATGTCGAGGGGAGGTGCAAGACTAAAAAAAGTGAACCGGCAATGTCAATCAAAATAGATATTCCATTGCTGGGACATGAATATGAGAAGTGATGTGAGTTCAAATATATATATATATATATTTAATCATTATTATTTTCACATTTGGTATTTTTATTTTTCCTTTTTAAGCATGGATATTATGGGTTTTTTCATAGTTGTATTTTTTATTTTTAGGATTAAATTGGTGTGAATATGAATAAATTTGAAGCTAAAATGAATTAAAGATGAAGATTATAAAATAAAATCATATTTAATTTAATATAATAATACATATTATATAAGATCAGTTGAAGTAAAAGTTGAATTGCTATATGCACTAATCTGACACATGTCAAAATTTGGGGATACTTTCTAGTTGAAGTGGCGGAAATATATAACCGACTATTGTTTCGCGCAGAATCAAATTCTCTTAGTTTTGTAATTTCCAATTTTTTAATTCAATTATTTTATTTGGGTTGTATACATCTATAAATATTTCATCTGAATAGTTATTAGGATATATTTTGTAGTGGAGAGCTCTCATACTTTTCAGGGTTGTTCCCTTCCTTTCTTTTCATAGACATTAGTAGTTAAAGACCCTTGTTCTGGGATTGTGGCTATGAATTATTGATTATTATTCTATTTTATGGATTGAAGTTGGTTATCACAAAAATTGCTCTTTTGTTCTTAATTCAGAATTATATGATTGACTCCTATTCAACATAAACTAATTGTCCAAATTAAACTCGAAAGAAGAATAGATGGATAGAATGTGGGACAGAAAGAGCACAATGTTCTCTACAAATTAGGGTTTGTTCATATATAGGACATG
This sequence comes from Solanum lycopersicum, assembly GCF_036512215.1. Classification (NCBI taxonomy): domain Eukaryota; kingdom Viridiplantae; phylum Streptophyta; class Magnoliopsida; order Solanales; family Solanaceae; genus Solanum; species Solanum lycopersicum. Next base: position 33,600,709 of record NC_090804.1, read on the forward strand.
TTTATACCTATATATATTTATTTGTTACTAAAAAGATGAAAAATTATTTCTCCACACTTGATTTAGTTTATTCATGCTCAATGATGTAATTAGTTGATGATTAGAGGTCAGGAGAGCATGACCATTTAACCTTGTAAATCACTAATTTGATATCCAATTGAAGTCCTCATAACAAGATATTATTCATGAATTCTAATTAGTAGGCTGCAACCCTTGAGATTTACAAATCATTAGTGTAGGTATTTCATTCTTGTGCTCTTAGAAATAAAACTCTTTTGGTATGCTTGAATAAATAGTTATTATTAGTGTAATGTAGTAAAATAGTTAATCGTCAAGTTCTTTTGATTTGATGGCCCGACTCTTCTAGAGAATCTATATCACTTGCACGACCGCGTACTCATGCGTGTGCGTTTTGACACAACATTTTTTTGGCGGTGTAGCAAGGGCCTTAGAAATTAAATATTTTTCTAGGTCATAATTTTTTTATCTACTTATGATATTTTTTTTTATTTTTCGTGCAAATTATTTTTTCCTTGAATATGTTGATACTCTTATTGATATGGATGATTGAGATAAGTAATTATTGGGTGATATGAATCGTTGTAAGTATTGCGAAGGACCCTTTTTGAGTATCAAGTGTCTTATATTTCTTAAATGCGGTAGTCAAGATGACCTTGAAAATGATTGTCGTTACTCTTGTACCACTCCCCTAAACATTTATTATAACTCTAATGCTATTTGTGATATTGGCACGAGGAATGAAGTGGAGAATTAGGCTTATATTATGGTTCATATGAGAAATAAATGGAGCAAAAAGAGGTATGACAACCATTCAATTATACTTTATTCCTTAGTGTTGATTTTGATAGTTGAGGCATATTGGAGCTCATTGGAAACATTTTTTTACATTAGGCCTAGATAAAAACATGAAATTTGAGTCATCTTAACTAATAAGGGATTTTCTGGATGATGAAACGTCCCATACGTCCTAATGTTTCTCAATCTACATAGACAAAATGACATTTCTCATATAAGGAACAACAAGTGAAAGAAATGGCATCTATTACGTGGTCTGTATTTACCTTGTTTTGTAATCCTTATAAAATGATTGTCTTGCCCCTATCGCTATCGAACTCAACCCTTTTATGTTTGAGTTTTGGATGTGAGTTTCAAACTATGAGTTCCAAGTTGAAAATATTGTAAGTTTTGAGTTTGAAAGGCTAACTTGTTAAGAAAGTGGTTTACGGTGTCTTCTGAAGTTTCAAGTGTCAGAATGGAATTACATCGATTCATAAGTCTGAAAAGTTGGAATTCAATTGTTGGCGTTGTAGGTTTATGATTTTGAGCCTTTTTGAGGATTTGAGATCCTAAGTTTTAAATTTGTGGAATATAATTTTATCCTTTGGGTAGACTTTAGTACCCATTTTGTGCACATATACCTGAATAAAAACTCAGAGAGTTCCATCGTGGGATGATCTTAGTCCCAAGTGAGGTCTTGATCTATTTTTAGAGGTCCCAAACTTGTTTTTATCCTTTTTAGGTGTTGACTTTGTTTCTTGTGGTTTTCACAGATGACTGATCAAGGAGACCTCAAATTCTTTTTTTGACGGTTTCATTTAGTTTAGTACATCGAGTATAGTTGATTTGAATATGTGGGTTTTGTGTACTAGGTTCTGATCAAATACATAGGGTTCTTTTCATATATGAAAGTTGTCTCTTTTTTCTAGTGTTGTAGGTCTTGCTTTTGCAAAGCTTCTGTCTATTAAACGACCTCCACTTGATTAAAGACCTTGTCATTTAATCGACCTTCATAGCAAAAGAGGCTTCACTTTTTTGATGCCCAGGATTTTACCAGGGTACACTTTTGCAAACCAATGGGCGATTTAGCGACATTTGAGAGGGGTTTTGACGTACAATTTTTGCGCTTGAACCCCTTTTTCCATTTTTGAGTTTGGGGAACTGTTGATAGGGATTTTGGAAAGGTTTTTGATATGCTCAAACATTACTTCCCTAAAGAAGTATAAGAGGTCGTATCAAGTAAAGAACACAAATGCTAGTTTAGGGTCAATCCCATGAGGAAAATGGTTTAGAATTAACTTTAATCTATGATTACTTCTATTTAGTGAAGTTCTTTCTGGAAACAAACAATTAAAGAGGGGATTTGTTTAGAAAAAGTAATTGATTACGTCTAAGTAAACAAGAAGCTAGTTCAAATATTTGATGTTTATCAAGTAATGAGAGAAACTAGGGTGTGAGTGTTCCCTATAGGTTCATAATGCAATAACCCTAGCTATAATAACTCTTTCCTAGTATCTTGCATGCAAAGTGGTAAGTAATGTATCCCTAATTCCCTGTTCTGGCAACTAGTGAGTTTCACTCCGCACCTTGGTTGGGCTACGTGTGTGTAATTTACTAAACCTTACCTTTTACCTCATATTAAGCATCATAATCGATGTAAGGCTTAGTTATTACTTCGCACCAATGGACACTAGAGTATTAGATAATGTATACTAAATCTACGTTGATAATTCTTTTCTTATTATATACCTCCTTGGTCCGGCAAGTAGCAACAAGGCAAGTTCTAACGTTTTCCACCGCTAAAAAGACTTCTAAACGAAAGAATTATCAATACATGCAAGACACTATTCTAGAATTGTTATTTTAACTAGTTCTACGTTGTTAGTTACCCATGGTTCCAACAACCCTAGTTATGGATTTAGTTACCCATGTTATAAATTACACAATTCATATTTTGATTAGACAAGAATTCATGTACTTACTTAACAAGTTTGAAGAAAATCTAGAAAATCAAATGAATTAATCAAAATATTGTAAGAATCTATTCCGTAAAAGTGAAGTATTTTCCAAAACCCAAAGTTCAACAACCAAGAATACAAATCTGAAAATTAACAAAGAGTCTAACCCCAAAAACGAGTTTTTTTGGTTCTATTTATAATAAAAGAGTCCTAAAAATCAAGGAAAACCTAAATAAGGGAAACTTCTTTCCAAAATGCGTCTCGATTCGACGACCTCACCGACTGACCGTTGAGGAAAGACGGACCGTAGACACCTCCGTCGGTCTATACTTCAACTCTTTTTCAGCTGCTATTTTCTCCATCATTTTGTTACCATCGACAAAACCAAACGACATTCTGTCAATCGACCTATGGACCGTCGATGGCCTTCGTTGCTCCATACTTAGAATCTTTTCAGAATCAGGTACTGGGGCTACATTCTGTTAACTCCAAAAGTTTGCCAGGATGGTCCGTCGATGAGACGATGGACCGTCATCCTTTTCGTAGCCCCACACTTAGTCAGAATTCCCTAATCTTTCCTTAGAATCATAAATCTTCAAATGATGGTTTCCACCTACGGATCGTCGATAAGTCGACGGACCGTCGATGGCTTTGTAGGTCATCACGACTGCAAATCAGCACAATCTTCAGAGTTTTTGTTCTATAAAGTTTCCTGCAAACACAGAGAAAAATACATTAAAACTACTTCAAAGAGGCCTTAGACACACACTAAACTTAAGGAAAAATCATTGAAAGTACTCTAAAACCACGGTACATCAACACCCTTAACTTAAATTCGTTGTTTGTCCTCAAGTGACGCACTATGACTCACCACAAAAACCTTTGTACAAAAGTATCCTTATTTTAGCTTTCCCAATCATCTGGTTGTTAATCACGATTATTTTCATTATGTTCATGCATGATATCACTATTAGGCTCGCTCATGTGGATCAGACTATGACACATACTCACCACGCACCGACACCTCTCCTTTTTTATCTCTCATCAAGGTCTCAATTTTCCAATACTACAACTAGTGTCCTTTATTTAAAAACAATATCCTCTTTTTTCACACAGTGATTTAAGTTTGAGTATAAGGATTATTTTTCAATATTCACTCTCAGAACAAATTCTCACCTCATGGTACTTTGTCGCCATAGGCTTTCCTTTATTTTCACTGCTTTAAAATCATCATATTAGACTCTCAGGATCACGATAGGACTTTCCTAGATTGTAATGTAGGCTAAGGGTTAGGTAGGGTATATTTGGATGCATTTTAGTAAATTCTTGCCCTCCTTGACATAACGGCTAAGCGTCCTACCTTTTCGTCATTTATTCCGCCCTATTCTTAATTTTTATATATTCTTTTGCCTTGCTTTTCTCCTCTCTTTATCCTTTTGTGTAAATTAATCTTCTTTTAAATTTTATTTATTTATTTATTTTCAAATTTTTCACTTGATTTCAACTTTGCTTGAGTCACTTTTCTTTTATTCTTTCTCTCTCATTATTTTTTCAACCCCACTTTCCAGAGCATTCCTCATAATAGCAACCCTCAACTCATGGTTTTGCCATGAGTCAAGGTATACAATACACAAGGTTGGGTCAGGGTCAAGACAAGGTTGTTTTTGGCATTAGTCACCCTCAGCTTATGCCAGGGCCAACACATTGTTCCTAGAAAAGATAAATTTGAGTAGAAAAGAAAGGTCCACTTTAAGCTAAAATCATTTGGATCAAGAATGGATTAATTTCATTTGGTTTTATTTTATCTAGGCGAAAGATTTGCTATCTTTGAACAAGGGCCTATGATCCTTTCCTAATTGTCTATCACAAATTACTTTTAGCAAGACTAACCGGGCAAGTTCTAGATCAGTACCAATGGTGGAATATTCAACTTTCCTCACACTTTCTTAACACCTCATTACCCTACGAGATTATCAGACATTTAGCTCGAGTTTTAGATTGAGGGTCATGGAGTGGTGTATCTCTATGTCATGTTAGAGCCACACGAACATCATTCACTATGCCTAATCATGCAAGCATTTTCTTTAAATCAGGATATCATTTTATTAAGCATCATGCTTCAGATGTCATAAAAATTATATGTACAAGAGATACTAACGTGTCGGTTCAACAATAAAATGACCAGTCTCTTGAAGAAAAAGAACACAGACAACGAAACCCCAAGAGAGAATCTTGAGTTGGGTTATTCAAACTTCACCCTAGCACTCTCTTTTCCATTTACACCACCCCCAACAAAAGAGCATGCAATTGTCCCTAATTCATAAAAAATATAAAATAGGGTGCTAGGTGAAGCAAACCTAAGGCGCATAGCCCTGATGTCAACAATATGGCGGATCCGGTTTCCAGGAACCCGCTCCTTCTATAGTATAGACACCATCAGTAGTGTCCGCAAAGATAAAAATACCCTCAATAGTGCTTCTCTCAACATAAACAATCCTGGAGCTAGACGCCCCAACAAACTCATGAACCCTCATATGTCGGGACTCCTTATCCATCAATAAGGCTCTCCTCGCAGCCTCCAACTCAGTATTCTCTCTCATCCTAGCACGAGCATCATCACCCTCTCTAGTCTGATGCCTCTTGGAATGCTCACGTGGTGGCGTTGGTGGCGCAGTGGTGGTCTGGAACAATGCAGCAAGCACTGTATCCTCAGTAGGCTCTGCATGTGTGGCCTAAAAATCAGGTACTCGCGCCTCTAGGATGTTATCCACGTCATCCCTCAGACTTGCCACAGCAGCCTGGAGAGTCGTTAGGTCAATTTTGGGGCTGGTCGGGAGAGAACTATCAACTCGAAGACGTCAAGGTGTTGATGAACGACCAGAATTTGCCGCTCAGTCTGCTGGGTAATCTTCATCTCAATCCACTCCTCTGCCTCAACAATGGACTTCTGCATCCAAGGCTAGATATGGTGCAATAGTATGGCCATATGGGCCTCTAACTTCTAGACCCCAGCAATCAGGACTAGTGTTGTAGATGGAGTGGAGCAAGAGGAACTCGGGGTTGTGCTAGTACCCGGGATAGACTCGATGGAGGTGGTGCCAGTAGGCTCTAATGTACTCTGATTAGCTCCTTGGGTTTGATCTACCGTGTCCGACAAGTTCTCACCTAGTGGCTGCACCTTTACTCTGGGCCATCTATGGGATGCCGCCTCATTTGCCTCATATCGGATGATACCTATATCGATCATCCCATCAGGAGTCTTGAAAACATCAATATGTCATATGGGCACTCCAGCAGACCTACACAACTCAAAAATCAAACAGGGGGAAGGGTACGTGGTTGTGGACTTAAAGGCTCTCTCATATATGACTGCCAGCAACAGTCCCGGAATGTCCATATCGAACCCAGCAACTAAAGAACCTACCAATATTGCCCTATCCCATGTAACAATGTTGTCAGCAACAGTGAGCGATAGGCAGTGATGGACCAATATCCAGATAAATTTGGCCATGAATGTAAAGTTGGCCTTCCTGATGACCCCTATGGGCTCCAGCACCGAATTTGCACGCTCACCATCCACATAAATGTGCTGGGCTATTTACCTTTTGGTGGTCTCTCTCATCCCCAGATTACGCTTAAAATGGCCCTCCTTAATAAGGTTCAAGCGATAGTAAAACTCAGGGGTAAGGAGCTCCCTGGTAGCATCTGTGTCAGCGCCATATAAGAACCAGCAAATACAAGTTAATGAGATGTTTAACCTGCGGACACGGACTCGAAGATGATCAAGTTATGCCTGTTTGAGGGATTAGACCGCCTATCCAGGAAATATCAGAGAGTCGCTACATCAGATGCGTAGAAATCTCGCACAACCTCCTCGCTATAGTATCCAACGCTCCTGGACATCTACTATAGCCAATGGTGGGTGAAGAGAGCATGTACATCTGGGACAGTGTGAGGACTCCTGATAAGAACTCGTCGCTGGACTGTTAGAGTCCAAGTCATGACCCCCTTATCTTTAAGAAGCTTCGCGTCCCGGTATACCTGGTATTTTCCCTCAACACACCACCAGTTGGGCTGACCAGCAAAGGGTGCGGGGAAGTAAGTCGGTGGTGCTGGAGTAGAATCCACAGTTTTAGCCTCATCACATGAGGCAGAGTGTACCGGTTCAGGAGGAGCTGTGGCATCATGTGAATCATATACTTCCTCAGACCCGGAAGCCTCCTCAGATCCAGATGCTTCCTCAAACTCGGAAGCCTCTTCTGAGATAGACACTCCCTCAGAATCTGTAGCATACCCAAGATGGTGTGCCGGTAAGTATGCACTACTAATCAGACATGGAGGCAGTGACTATACCGGACGCCACCTTCTTGGGCATTCCCCGGGTGGTCCTAGCAGCATGTGTAGGTGTATAAGTGCCTGGTGGCACGTATTCTTGCTCTTGATCATCGTCCAAGACTATCACCATCCGGCGTGATGGGGCAACGGACTTGGAATATCCTCTAGAATAGACTAAGTCTGGCTTAGGGGCCATTGGTACCTGTAAAAGATAGTTATTAACTTCATTATAAGCATCTTACACACCCAAGAGAATCAAGACCAAACTTGAAAATACAAATCACAATCAAGTTTAGAACTGCAGAACTGACCAACGGGCAGTATAGACGGTTCGTCGATGGAATGACGGTCCGTTGATGGGGTCCATTGGTGAACACTTAGTGAATATTCTGAAATTTGTGGGATTAAAGGTTCTTTTAAAGATTACAGACCTGCAGGATGGTCTATCGTTCAGACGACAGACCGTCGACCACCCCCGTGGGTAGACACTTGGAATAAAACCTAGGAACCCTCAGCTTACAAGGTTCTGTTAAAGACGATGGACGTGCAGGACGGTTCGTCAATCAACCGACAGACCGTAGACCACATCGTTCATACAAGAGTTAGGCAAATATGGGGGTGTCACGGACTTCATCGACGGCCCGTTAACAGACCGGCGGTCCGTAGATGGGGTCTCGTGATAATGGTCAAATAGATTTTTTTGTAAGCCAAGGTTGGGTACCCAAAGAATAATGTTCAAGATAACTAAGATACATTATGTCACGATCCGGATTTTGGAATCCGTATCGCAAGCGGCGTCATTCACCTCTCAGAGGTCGCAGACAATCCTCATATTGCATTCATCATATTCATCTAGTTAAATTTGCGAAAAAACATAAAACTTTTTATGTGTATGAAGTATACATAGACTTCATATAATTATTAACTAGATACGTCATATACTAAGCTCAACATAAGATAACAACCATCTAACATAAATAATCAATTCAAAACTGAAGATCAATATATCACAAATAGTTTGCCAAACATGGCCTTATTACAAAGCTTCGAAATGAAGGTGAGAAAGAAACCCTAGGGACAACATTCACTAGCTATGTTTAAAACTAAGGCTAGACTAAATCTGTAGCGTCCTCAAAATCAAAAGAACCTAACAAATGGTTTGGAGAAATGCTGAAGTCCAAACAGCTACAAGTGTCATCAACATGTCCTCTGACCTATAAAAATAGTAAATAGTAGGGGTTAGTACACCACTTGTACTAAGTATGTGTGTATGCACACATACAGATAAGAATATGTATGATCAAAAAAAGCTCTTCCTAATCAACATGCTATTTTTGGAAAGCTTAGTGACTAGACTTCCCTAAATCATTATATGTGAATTGTGGTATGAATATGATGCATTTTAATGCATTCAAAGCACAGAACTCATTTTCAATATGATTACAAAACATTAGTATCATTCACATAATTTTAGAATAACTCGGGCGAAGATATGAGATTTTGATCCTCTTAGGACGAGAGCTCCTCTTTGTACACTTAGATTATTTTTCAGTCTTTTTCTTCTTCTTTTTGTGTAGTTAAATAAATCCTTTGGTCCTATGTTTTACTTAAAAGTGAAATGATTAATTTTAGTTCATACGCATAATGAATCGATGTAAGTAATCCAAGGATTAAGGAATGATTTACCTGCCTTGTACTGAGTTATTCTCTACACTGTATATTCATTACCTTTCATAAGCAATTCTCTATTGATCATGCCATTGATTTCATTACTTTCATGTTTTATATATTATACATTTCATATACATGAGACTTTTGAATCGTTGTTGTAGCATAAGACATCTCAAGTGAGGGCCCAACATATGGGACCTCAACCCGAGGGCCTTCTTTAGCAAACACAGAGTCTGCTTCATTCGTTCATTCGTACTTCACATTATTCATTGCATTCATTTGTAGGCTGATGTAACACCAACTATACCTAGGATGAAGTTTAAGACTCTCATCAAGATCATGAAGTGCAATAACCAAGGATGACCTAATGTCATTACTTGAATCTGAGTTCACCTCTTGATTTTCTTGCACAAACACCTTCAGTATCGTTCATTTCATTATCTTTCATACATTGAGAAACTCGAATCTTAACCGACATAAATCATGTGAGCATCATGAAATCCAGTGTCTACCCCACACTGAAAAGATGTGGAATCACCGGCCAATGTGACCCAAAACATGCTAGCGTACATAGGAATTTAACATCGCCAGATCCCTATATTTGCAGTATAGGTCTGAAGACTAGGAGATATAAGGAGACCCATACCTAGCATGCCAGACAGTCTCATCTCATGAGAGTTACGTGAACCTCCGCCCTTCCCGAAAGAAGGAATCATCGCTCATAGCTAGCCTATCGGTGCTCAGTATAAAGTTCCATTTCATTCAACTCATACATCATGGAATTTGGCTTCTAGTATAAGGACATCATACCTCAATAGATGATTTCTCATCTCATCATTAGTATTAATTATACATCAGTCTCAATACTTTAATTAGAGTGTACATAGAGATTGGTCTCTTCATTAGCTTTACAGTCTCATTGGTGAGTACGTTTTGGTAACATTTACTTACACTATAGATGACTTGTTATCCTTTTATTTAAATTGATGAAATATGAATTGTCCTTACATAACATCTTTGGTGTTAATGAGACTTGTTTCACACATTCTAACACCTTCATTCCTGAATATTTTTAACATAGTAGCTTAGGTGTAAGTGAGGCTTGTCTCACTTCTTTTAACACCTCATTCTGGTCACTTACTTAACATGGACATCTTTATCTATGTTATTACTCACGTTTCTTTCTTACTTTCATTTGATAGCTTCATATCATCATTTATGGAGAATGAGAACTTCACTGAATGAATTACATATGTTCATAGTTCATTTGGTAAGGGCATGTTGGGACTTGTCCCAACGATTGGCATGCCTTTGTATATGGATTCATTGAATTGCCTTAGATGTTCTTATATTGTCATTTTAATACTTTGTCTATATATGATTGGTACTAAATTAGTATTGGCCTAGAAATTTTGAAAACTGACTTCTTAGCCAATTTATTGACACAAGACAAAGTTACACTCATTCATGTATAGTTTGGTATTCCTTAGCCATTAGCTAATCTTTTAATTACTTAAAGATAACATTATACACAATTTCATTCATCACTCTTAGACGATATATTGTTAGCCATTTTATTGGCATAAGGCAGTCTATTCATTCAAGTATAATTTCATGTAATCATTATCCAATTCTATTACATATTTTAAAAATAATATTGTAGGCAAATTTATTGGTATAAGCCAAACTTTCACTACACTTGAACTTTTAATCTTTGATTAACTTACAAGAACAATTCAATGCTTGGTTTGGCCAACATATGAACTAGCTTTGATTCTTTACGAAAGATATAACTACTTATTCAATGCTATTACGTTCACAAGTTCGTGTGGATAGGGTATGTTGGGACTTGTCCCATTGATTGGCATACCCTATGTTATGAGTTCATTGATATAGAGATTGGTATCACTTTGTTAGTATAACTTCACACATTTTTGGAGATAATATCTTGGACATAGTTTTGCTAGCCAATTTTTTTGCATAAACCAAACTTTCACATATGATGGTCATTTAAACTTGGTTTGTTGGAAGACAACTTTTTTACATTCAATTAACTTATAATAATCATTGAATGAACAGCCTATAACAGTAGACTCAACTTTATAAACAACTCATAGCAACTTCATCTTTATCGAACACAAAACTAAGCATTATGTCATTCCTTAATCTGTGTCACTAATCACTCAATCATCCGAATCCAATCTATAGATCTCATTACTCATTAATAAATCAAGAACTTATAAAATCAGTTAGAACCACATACCAACAACATGTTCAAGATTACATCTATATACTTAAAGAGTCGAAAACAAGGATAACTAGAGAGATGGACGTTCAACAATACCATTGGAAAACAACCCTAGTTATGAAATTTATGAGTTTGAAATGTTTGAAAGGCCTCTTGGAGAAATAATTACATGAGATAAAACCCATACCTTATGTAGAACTTAATATATGAATACCCCCTTGAACGAACCTTGAAGAAGCCTTGAAAATCGTCAAAGAAATTTTCTAATTTTTTTTCTTGCGTTTTGTTCACTATTTTTCTCACGCTTATTTTCTTGTTTTAGTCGTGTATTTGTTTGAGTTTGAACGTGGTTTTAGGTTTAGGAACTGACCTTGACTTATTCAACTTAGAGTTTAACAAGTAAATTAAATAAATTAATTAACTAACTACTAAAAAACTCTCCTAAGTTCACTAAACTTAGGAAAATGTTGAATTGATTGATAATCTGAAATTTTGGTCTTGACTATGGTTTAAATAAACATTTTAACATTATATTAATTCATTAAATCCTTAATTAAATTAATTTATGGACCTAGTGTAAGTACTAAATTACCCCTAAGTCATTGGAACCATAGTCAACCCTTTAGGACCATCCTAGGTTAAGTACTAGGATGTTTCTTGCAATATACTAAGTTAACATAAGAATTTCGGTTTGACCCTTATAATTAAATTAATTAAATGGATAATTTAATTAATTAAGTAACCTAGAGTAATTACTAAAGTACCCTTAAGTCGTTATAATCATAACTAATCCTTTGGTCCATCCTAGGTTAAATATTAGGTTGTCTTTTTCTTGTCTCAACCAAAATCTTGAAACTTCTTTGTGATTTCGGTTTTTACCCTTTAAATTAATTAATTAAGATAATAAATATTAAAAAACTAACATAGGGTACTTAATAAAGTATCCCTAAGTTGTTAGGACCTTAACTAACTCATTGAACCATCCTAGGTTACGTACTAGGTTGTCCCTTTCTTTTCTTAACCAACATCTGAAAATTTCCTTTGTAGTTTTGGTTTTAGACATTTTAAATTAATTAATTAATTTGCTAAATAAATTAATTAGGTAACCTAGGGGAATTAATAAATTACCCCTTAGTTGATAGGACCATAACTAACCTTTTGGACCATCCTAGGTTAGGTACTAGGTTGTCTCTTTAACTAGTACTAGGTTAGTGTCAACTTGGTTGTAGTCCTATGTTGTCGTCTGCACTAATGGGTCCGATTCGGTTAGTCCTAGGTTATTTAGTTATTTAGGGATGTAGGTTAGAGTTTAGAATTAGTAGGGAGGTTATTCCCCACATGGAGTGGTCCCTTGTGCACGTTTTCCCCCTAACTACCCTAACCGAATTTGGTTAGGGTGGTCCCCTCCTTTGGAAGCATATTCACATGTCTTGCACATGTGATTGCACATGGGTTGGTTACACTTTCCTAACTAACTATTATTTATGGTTCATTTGGAAATGTTTACTTATTGTCCCAAGGACCCTCACTATGTCCTTGGGCACTGCTTAATTACATGATCATTTTAAATGGTTATGTGGAATGGTACTTAGCTTGACACTTGGATGCCTAGTAATTTGTGTAAAACTATTAATAAAGGATTTTATTTTATCTTAGGGTCTTCATTGCAGGCACATTATTGAACAACAATCTTGGATTGGGGTATGACAACCCAAAAATATATTTCTTATTCGTATATAGAAAATTGGCTAATATCGCTTAGCCAATTTTTCTATACTATGCCAAGTATTTCTCAATATTGGCATTGGGTTACCTATATACCCCTAATAGCCTATCCTAAGGGCATACTGTCTTTCATTACATATATAATTTTCCGGAATGTTACATTATCCCCCCCCCTTAGGAACATTCGTCCCCGAATGACACTTATATATCATTTAAACAAAGAGGGTGACTTAGTTTGTTGTACTTAAAAGTTTCTCTTTTGTGAATACCTAATTAACACTTATTTGGATGATGCATTTCATTCAAGATTATTTGAAGCTCTATTTTTGAGAGTGAAGAATTTCCCTCTCAACCGCACTTAGCTTAATGCACACCATAACTCATGCTATACAAAAATCATGTCTATGCTACACAAAAATAACAACATGAAATGCAAACATGACTTAATTTTAACTCACATAATACTATTATAAGACATACGAATAGGGACTTTCAACAAAATTAACTAATGCACTAAAAGTTAGAGTTTCTTAAACATAAAACCAGACTTAGGAAGAGGAAATCTAACCTCAAGATTTGAACAAATGAAGGTAACGGTATCTCATATTGTCCTCATCCTCCTATGTTTCTCCCTCAACAAGGTGGTTCCCCCATAATACTCTTATGGAGGCAACCTCATTGTTTCTCAACCGTTCACTTGCGATCTAAACTTTCAACGGAAAACTCTTCGTAAGAAAGGTTCTCATTGACTCCTAACCCCTTAGATAACATCTTGTTGGCCTTAAGATTTGAAACTATTTGGATTTTTGGAGAACCACGCCCTTTCCATCTCAACTCTAACTCATTTGGAAATTGAAATCTTACTACCTTATTTCTATAGTCTATTATAGCATAACACTTATGAAGAAAATCCATGTCTAAGCCATATTCTTGAGTTGGTATGCAGCTAGCTTATCCTTTTCCTCCTTATAAATACTCATAGAAGGATTTTATACATTACCATGCATTCACCTCCATGCGAACAGCCACACTCACCACACAACTTTCGACCACGTTGGGCATTTCCATTGTGGCCCTTTCTTGCGAAGGCTAAATCTTTATTCTGGCGCCTTAGACCACTTAACCATCCTAATTCTTGTGTGTATCCCTATAGGTGCTTACACATGAAGGATTTTAGATACTTAGAATAACACAAAGTTTCAAATCTCTAGATAGCACGTTAAAGAGTAGAAGAATGGACAATTTCTTTTCATCGCGTAGTCTCTAAGTCATGATTGTGGCGCACTTCACAACCATAAGATAGAAACTACATAGTTTGGTTGTGTTGAGCTTTAGTTCCTAGGTAATTTAACCTCATGCTATGATACCAAGTTTGTCATGACCCGGATTCTGGAATCCGGATCGCAACCGGCATCGTTGACCTCTTAGAGGTCGCAGACAAGCCTTATCTTGCATTCATCACATTCATCTAGTTAAATTTGCAGAAAATTTAAAACTTTTTATGTGTATGAAGTATACATAGACTTCATATAATTATTAACTAGATACGTCATATACTAAGCTCAACATAAGAGAACAACCATCTAACATAAAGAATTAATTCGAAACTGAAGATCAGTATATCATAAATAGTTTGCCAAACATGGCCTTAATACAAAGCTTCGAAATGAAGGTGTCAAAGAAAAGCTAGGGAAAACAATCAGTAGCTATGTCTAAAACTAAGGCTAGACTAAATCTTTAGCATCCTCGAATCCTGAGGACCTACCAAATGGTTTGGAAAAATACTGAAGTCCAAACTGTTGCAGGTGTCATCAACCTGTACTCTGAACTGTACCCATAAAAACAGTAAATAGTAGGGGTTAGTACACCACTTATACTAAGTATGGGTGCATGCACACATACACATAAGTCTATGCATGATCAAAGAAAGCTCTTCCTAGACAACATGCTATTTCTGGAAAGCCTAGTGACTAGACTTTCCTAAATCGTTAGATGTGAATTGTGGTATGAATATGATGTATTTTAATACATTCAAAGCACACAACTAATTTTCTATATTATTACAAAACATTAGTATCATCCACATAATTTTAGAACAACTCGGGCGAAGATTTGAGATTTTGATCCTCTTAGGACGAGAGCTCCTCTTTGTACACTTAGATTATTTAGTCTTTTTCTTCTTGTTGTTGTGTAGTTCAATAAATCCTTTGGTCCTTTCAGTCTTTTTCTTCTTGTTGTTGTTTAGTTCAATAAATCCTTTGGTCCTATGTTTTACTCAAAACTTCAATAATTCATTGTAGTCCCATACCCATAATGAATCGATGTAAGTAATCCAAGGACTAAGGAATGATTTCCTTGCCTTATAGTCCGTCATTCTTTACACTATATATTCATTACCTTTCATAAGAAATTCTCTATTGATCATGCTATTGATTTCATTACTTTCATGTTTTCTATTTATACATTTCATATACATGAGACTTTGAATCGTTGATGTAGCATAAGACTTCTCAAGTGAGGGCCCAACATATGTGAACTCAACCCGAGGGTCTTCTTTAGCAAATACAGAGTTTGCTTCATTCGTTCATTCGTACTTCACATTATTCGTTTCATTTATTCGTAGGCCGATGTAAACACTAGCTATACCTAGGATGAAGTTTAAGACTCTCATTAGGATCATAAAGTACAATGACCAAAAAAAACCTAATGTCATTACTTGAATCTGATTTCACCTCCTAATTGCCTTTCACGAACACCTTCGATATCGTTCATTTCAATATCTTTTATACATTGAGGAACTCCAACTTAATCGACATAGATCATGTGATCATCATGAAATGCAGTTTCTACCCCACACTGAAAAGAGGTGGAATCACCGGCCGAACTGACATACATGTGAATTGAACCCCGCCAAATCCATATATTAGTAGTATATATGGCTAGCATACATGTGAATTGAACCCCGCCAAATCCATATATTAGTAGTATAGGTTCGAAGACTAGGAGATATAATGAGGCCAATACCCCGCATGCCGGATAGTCTCATCTTATTAGAGTTACGTGAACCTCCGCACTTCCCGAAAGAAGGCATCACCGCTCACAGCTAGCCTATTGGTGCTCAGTATAAAGTTCCATCTCATTCAACTTATACGTCATGGAAGTTGGCTTCTAGTATGAGGAAATCATATCTCAATAGATGATTTCTCATCTCATCATTAGTTTTAAGTATACATCAGTCTCAATACTTTCATTAGAGTGTACATAGAGACTAGTCTCTTTATTAGCTTTACACTCTCATAGGTGAGTACGTTTTGGTAACATTTACTTACACTATGGATGGCTTGTTATCCTTTTCTTTACATTGATGAAATGTTAATTGTCCTTACATAACATCATTGGTGTTAATGAGACTTGTCTCACACATTCTAACACTTTCATTCGTGAGTATTTTTAAGATAGTAGCTTAGGTGTAAATGAGGCTTGTCTCACTTCTTTTAACACCTCATTCTGGTCACTTTCTTAACATAGACATCTTTAGTTATGTTATTACTTACGTTGCTTTCTTACTTTCGTTTGATAGCTTCACATCATCATTTATGGACAATGAGAACTTCACTCAATGAATTACATATGTTCATAGTTCATTTGGTAAGGGCATGTTGGGACTTGTCCTACTTATTGGCATGCCTTTGGATATGGATTCATTGAATTACCTTAGATGTTCTTATATTGTCATTTCATTACTTTAGCTATATATTATTGGCACAAAACTATTATTGGCCTAGAAATTTGAAAATTGACTTCATAGACAATTTATTCATACAAGCCAAAGTTACACTCATTCATGTTTAGTTTGGTATACCTTAGCCATTAGCTAAAATTTTAACTATTTAAAGATAACAGTATAGGTAATTTCATTCATAACTCTTAGACGATGTATTGTTAGCCATTTTATTGGCATAAGGCAGGAAATTTATTCAAGTATAATTTCATGGAATCATTAGCCAGTTCTATTACATATTTTTAAAATTATGTTGTAGATAAATTTATTGTCATAAGCCAAACATTCACTACACTTGAACTTTTAATCTTTGATTAACTTACAAGAACAATTCAATGCTTGGTTTGGCCAAGATATGAAGTTATTTTGGCATTACAGATTCATGAACTAGCTTTGATTCTTTATGAAAGTTAGAACTATTTATTCAATGCTATTACGTTCACAAATTCGTGTGTATAGGGTATGTTGGTACTTTTCCCATTTATTGTAATACCCTATGTTATGAGTTCATTGATGTAGAGATTGGTATCACTTTGTTAGTATAATTTCACACATTTTGGGAGATAATATTTTGGACATAGTTTTGCTAGCCAATTTGTTGGCATAAACCAAATTTTCACATATGGTGGTCATTTAAACGTCATTTATTGGAAGCCAACCTTTTTACATTCAATTAACTTATAATTATTATTCAATGAACAGCCTATAACGGTAGAATCAACTTCATAAACAACTCATAGCGACTTCGTCTTTCTCGAACACAAATCTAAGCATTATGTCGTTCCATAATCTCTGTAACTAATCACTAAATCATCCGACTCCAATCTTTAGACCTCATTACTCATTAATAAATAAAGAACTTATAAAATCACTTAGAACCACATACCAACAACATGTTCAAGATTTCATCTATATACTTAGAGAATAAAAAATGGATAACTAGGGAGATGGACGTTCAACATTACCATTGGGAAACAACCCTAGTTTCAAAATTTATGAGTTTGAAACATTTGGAAAACCTATTGGAGAAAGAATTTCATGAGAGAAAACCCATACCTTAAGTATAATTTAATATATGAAGACCACCTAGAACGAACCTTGAAGAAATCTTGAAAATCATCAAAGAAATTTTCTATTTTTTTTCTTGCGTTTTGTTCACTATTTTTCTCACACTTATTTTCTAGTTTTAGTCGTGTATTTGTTTGAGTTTGAACGTGGTTTTGACGTTTAGGAACTGACCTTGACTTATTCAACTTACGGTTTAACAAATTAATTAAATAAATTAATTAACTAATTACTAAAAAACCCTACTAAGTAAGCATAACAATTTCGGTTTGACCCCTATAATTTAATTAATTAAGTGGATAATTTAATTAATTAAGTAACCTAGGGTAATTACTAAAGTACCCTTAAGTCGTTATAATCATAACTAATCATTTTGTCCATCCTAGGTTAAATACGATGTTGTCTTTTTCTTGTCTCAACCGAAATCTTGAAACTTCTTTGTGATTTAGGTTTTGACCCTTTAAATTAATTAATTAAGATGATAAATTAATTAATTAAGTACCATAGGGTACTTAATAAACTATCCCTAAGTTATTAGGACCTTAACTAACTCTTTGGATCATCCTAGGTTAGGTACTAGGTTGTCCCTTTCCTATCTTAACCAAAATCTGCAAAAATTTCCTTTGTAGTTTTGGTTTTAGCCCTTTTAAATTAATTAATTAATTTTCAAAATAAATTAATTAGGTAAACTAGGGGAATTAATTAAGTACCCTTTAGTTGATAGTACCATAACTAACCTTCTGGACCATCCTAGGTTAGGTACTAGGTGTCTCTTTAACTAGTACTAGGTTAGTGTCAACCTGGTTTTGGTCCTAGGTTGTCGGGTCCACTAATGGGTTCAATTCGGTTAGTCCTAGGTTATTTAGTTATTTAGGGAAGTAGGTTAGAGTCTAGAATTGGTATGGAGGTTATGCCCCACATGGAATGGTCCCTTCTTCACGTTTTCCCCCCTAACTACCATACCCAAATTCGGTTAGGGTGGTCCCCTCCGTTGGGAGCTTATTCAAATTTCTTGCATATGTGCTTGAACATGGATTGGTTGCACGTTCCTAACTAACAATTGTTTATGGTTCATTTGGAAATGTTAACTTTTTGTCCCAAGGACCCTCGTTATGTCCTTGGGCACTACTTAATTTACATGATCATTGTAAATGGTTATGTGGAATGGTACTAGGCTTGACACTTGGATGCCTAGTACTTTATGTAAAACTATTCATAACGGATTTTCTTTTAGCTTAGGGTCTTCATTGCAGGTACATTTATATAACAACTATCATTGATTGGGGTATGACAACCCAAACATTACTCAATATTGGGCATTAGGGTGCCTATGTACCCATAATAAACTATCCTAAGGACATATTGGCTCTTCATTAGACATATGATTTTTAGGAATGTTACACATTAAGTTCATCTAGCATTTAATAAACCCTTTTGTCATTCCGAGGGCATAGATTATCGCAATTTAAAACCTAAAGTCTAAAATGCTTTCAAACCCTAAGTCGGAAAATGATTAAACTAAAAGAACAGTAGATAGACACTAACGTCCCCAACCTAGTCACTTTCCATCATTCTACGGGACTAAGGACACAAATTTTATAGATTAAGCATTCAATTTCGTCCCCAAGTCAAGACTCACTCACTAAGTGAATCAATTTTGCATGCTAACAATCAAGTTTCCAAACAAAGAACATGGAATCAAAGTCAATAAAGAGATACATACCGGTAGATTGTAGTGGTGGGAAGGAGGGATGAATTTTTGCTAGTAAGCACACTGAAGAGCGACCTCAAATACCGACTGGAAATAATACAAGTTGGGGAGAGAAATGCTTTATGAAATGATGGAGATGTGGGGGTGATGGGAAATTAGATTGAAGAAAGTGGACGTTAATGGTGAGTGAGTGGGGAAACTGAAAAGAAATAGGGAGGGAAAAGGTTTAGGGAGGGTATTTGAAAGGGTGGGTAACTGAAAAGTTTAAATTTTTAATATATAGCAAGTCGGGTAGGGTTAGGTTAGTGGGTCGGAGGAACTGACGATTCCCCGTCAACTGTCAACAGATCATAAGTCAGTCGACGATCTGTCGACTGCTCCGTCGAATGTGCCCTAACATAGAAAAATTAAAGAAACAATCATGGGATCTACGGACCCTACGGACGGTCAGTCGACGGGATGACGGTCCGTCGATGGGATGACGGTCCATCGATTGGTCCGTCGATCAGTGCACCAGTCCAATTTTCTGTAGATTTCAGGGGATTTGGTCCCTGCATATTGAAATCCCACTAAGCTAATCTTTTTGTATTTTCTGGACACTTTTTAGACGGACCATAGTTCACTCTCTAGCCATCACATCTAAAAAAATAAAAGAAAATTCATACGTAACATAAAGTGAGAAAAACAGAAATAATGCAACTACGCCTATAAAATCATTAAAAACCTATTGTTGGCTAGAGAATACATATTGGGTTGCCTCCCAATCAGCACTTGATTTAATATCGCGGAACTACGCAGGACCCTTGATTACCGAGACTTCATCAAGATGGTATGCCTCGATCACTTCTTTCGCCTTTTTAGCATGCCCAAGGTAGATTTTGATTCGTTGCCCATTCACCTTAAACCTTACACCCTCTTTATTTTCCAACTCAAATGTTCCATGAGGGAAAACTTGGATGATCAAGAATGGACCAGTCCAATTGCACTTGAATTTTCCCGGAAACAAGCGCAACCTAGAGTTGAACAAAAGCACCAAATCCCAACCACAAAATTGCACTTCTCAATCTTTTGGTCATGGTACTTCTTCATCTTTTCTTTGTACGAAACTCATCAAGCTCATTTAACCCATTCAACCTTTGTTATGCTGCTTCATTCTAATCCATCTTTAGTTTCTTCATTGCCCACATGGACTTATTCTCTAACTCAACCGACAAGTGACAAGCCTTCCCATATACTAGTTGGCATGGAGACATACCTATGGGAGTCTTGTATGATGTCTGGTAGGCCCAAAGAGCATCATCAAGCCTCCTTGACAAATCCGTTCTAATCTTATTCACCGTTTTTGCCAGAATATGCTTGATTTCCCTATTTGACGCCTCAACTTGCCCAATAGAGTGAGGATGGTACGACGTGGCCACATTGTGGCGAACCCCATATTTCTCCAATAACCCTGTGAACAACTTGTTGCAGAAGTGAGATACCCCATCACTAATAATGGCCCTTGGGGGTCCAAATCTGAAAAATATATTCTTTTTCAAGAACGCGGTGACACTCTTCTCTTCATTATTTGTAAGTGCTATGGCTTCCCCCCATTTTGACACATAATCAACCACCACAAGAATATACTTCATCCCATGAGAACTCACAAAGGGGCCCATAAAGTCAATACTCCACACGTTAAACAACTCAATTACAAGAATGGGATTTAAAGGGAGTTCTTGTCGTCTAGAAACACCTCTATCTCTTTGGCACCTATCACATGCGTTGGCGAACTCATGATAATTTTGGTGCATGGTTGGACAATAGTAGCCACATTGCATGATTTTATGTGCTGCCTAGATACCACTAAGATTCTGACCCACAGGCGAGGAGTGGCATGCCTTCGAAACACTCAATATCTCGACTTTCGGGACATAACACCGAATAAACCCATCGGTACAACTCCTATATAAATATGGCTCATCCCAAAAGAACTTTTTCACATCATGAATGAACTTTTTCCTTTGATGAAAGGACAAGTTTGATGGGACGATATCACTAGCCAAGTAATTCGCAAAATCAGCGAACCATGGAATAAAGTCTTGAGAAGCGTCCAATACATGCTCATCAGGGAAAGTATCATCAATTTCAGCCTCTTCAGTCAATTCTCGCATAGCTTCATCCTCTAGTCGGGATAAGTGATCGGCAACTTGATTTTCTGTCCCTTTTAAATTTTTCACTTCAAAGACAAATTCGTGCAACACTAATACCCAACGAATCAACCTCGTTTTCGCATCCTTATTTGCTATCAAATATCTCAAGGCAGAATGATCAGTATGCACTATAACTCTTGTTCCAAGAATATATGAGGCAAATTTCTCGAAAGCAAAGATCACCGGAAAAAGCTCTTGTTCAGTCACTGTGTAGTTCTTTTGGGCCTCTTTAAGGGCTTTACTGTCATGGTAAATGGGGTGAAGGATTTTATCCCTTGTTTGACCCAAACTACACCAATCGCAACCCCGCTAGCATCACACATCATTTCACATGACTTACTCAAATCCAGGAAAATGATAATGGGAGAAAACACCAATTTCTCCTTCAACTCACCAAATGCCTTAGCACAGCATTCCTCAAAATAAAATTTACGCTATTTCTGAAGTAACTTGCACAGAGGATGTGCAATTTTTGAAAATTCCTTGATGAACCTTTGATAGAAACCCGCATGCACAAGGAAACTCTTAACACCATTTACAGATATGGGTGGAGAAAGTCTCTCTATCACCTAGACTTTCACTCGATCAACCTTTATACCCTTCTCTGAGATGCGATGGCCCAATACAATACCCTCTTTCACCATAAAATGACATTTTCCCCAATTTAGCACAAGGTTGCAATCTTCACATTTTTTGAGAACTTCGGACAAGTGATTCAAACAATGATAAAATGGGTCACCAATAATAGAAAAATCATCCATAAATACCTCAATGGTGTCCTCCTCCATATTGGAGAATATGGATATCATACATCTCTGAAAAGTAGTCGGTGCATTGCACAACCCGAAGGGCATCCTCTTGAACGTAAAAGTTCCATAAGGACAAGTAAAAGTGGTTTCTCTTGATCTTCTGGTGCAATAGATATTTGGTTGTAGCCCCGAATAACCAACAAGAAAACAATACCACCTCTTTCCTTTAAGCCTATCCAACATCTGATCCATGAAGGGCATAGGAAAATGGTCCTTCTATGTCTATGCATTCAATTTCCGATAATACATACACACTCTCCATCCGGTCACTGGCCTCATTGGAACAAGCTCATTTTTCTCATTAGGGACCACAAACATTCCCACTTTCTAGGGCACACACTGAACATGGCATACCCAACTACTATCACCGATCGGATATATGACTTCGGCATCCAACCACTTAATAATTTCCTTCTTCACTACCTCTTGCATAGGTGGATTTAAACATCTCCGGTGCTCAATAATGGGCTTATGATCGGGCATGAATTGCATTTTATGTGAAAAAAATATCAGGAGGGATCCAAAAATTATTCGCAATAGTCCACCCAATATCTCTCTTGAACCTCTTAACACTTCAACCAAGCACTCTACTTGTTGCATATTAAAATCTGATGCAATAATTACCGGCAAAGTGTCACCTTTCCCCAAGAATACATACCTCATGAGGTGGTAGACCCTTAAGCTCCAATTATGAAGCCTCCTCAATAAATGGTTTCACGGGTGGAAAATCGTGATGCTTCATATATAAATCCAATTTCTTTGGTTTAAATCGAACATCACCTCGATCAAGTGCCCCAACCAATGACCCATACTCTTCGATACAGTCACTCTCAAGATTCATGATCACTGCCGCTAGTGCCTCAACACCAAGACGCTCCTCTATTTGTACCTCGGACAAACTCTCAACTTTGTAGGATATCGGAGATACTGATTGGAGCTCACCCCACTCTGCCTCATGGACCTACAAATGTTGAAAGTTGCATTTTCATTGTTCAACTGAAACTTCATCTGCCTTTCTCCATATAAACTAAGGAACGACCGCTAGCAAGGAACGACCTCGCAAGAATAATAGGCACCTCAAAGTCCACCTCACAATCAAGAATCACAAAATTGGTAAAAAAAATAAATCACTCCACTTTCACTAGTACATCATGGAGTATCCCAATAGGCCTCTTCACCGTTCTATCGGCCATCAGTAGCCGCATCGCAGTGAGATTTAGGTCAACCAAACCCAACTTCTTGTAAATAGAGAGAGGCATGAGATTTATGCTTGCCCCAAGATCACATAATGCTTTAGCAAAGAGCACCAACCGATTGTACATGGAATAGTGAAAGCACCTGGATCTTCTTTCTTTTGCACAAAAGACCTTGTAGCAATAGCACTACAGTGTTGCATCTGGTCATCATCCTCAAAACTAACCGATCTTTTCTTATTAACCATATCTTTTATGAACTTGGCGTAACAGGGCATTTGTTCAAGAGCTTCTATAAAAGGGACATTGATGCAAAGTTGTTTCAACATAGTAATAAAATGTCGATATTTACCATCCTTAGTCTTTTTCACCAATCTTTGTGGAAATAGCGGTGGTAGTCAAGGATTGGGGGTCACTTTTTGGAGTGTCTCATATTCTTTCCTTGATTTATCTACAAACTCACCACTAACTTCCTCTACCTCATCATCTCCTCTCTTCTCATCTTCGACACCATACGACATAGGTAGATCCATGGTCTGCTTACCCCCCCCCCCCCAAGTAGTGGCTGCTATATAATTTCCATAATTTTTCGAATTCTAGATAGTATTTCTAGGAAGAGTACCCGATTAGCGTGGGTTCACAATAAAAGACAATTGGGACATTTGCAACTCAAGATGCTTGGTTGAGATTACATGTGCATCCACCTTTTGCCCAATATTTACTAAATCACCTCTCAACTCTTTTGCGTGCTCATCACTGGCATCAAACCTCATCATCATCTTCTGCAACATATATTAAACTCGCGCCATACTACCTCCACCATCCCTAAGATCAACTTTCCCAATTTTGAGGTGGAATATAGGGCCCACTCTGATCGTTTATGTTATCATAGTTACCCCCGTTGAAGTTGTTGTCGCGGTTGTAGTTTCCATCTCGAACATAGTGACCCTATCGGTTGTAATTCCCATAGTTCCAACGTTGATTTACTTGACCTTGGCCCCAATTCTCCTTATTGGAGACTTGGGAGTTCAGTCGGAAACCACCCGTCTACTCAATCACTGCATAAAATCTTCTTCATAGTAGTACTCATCAACCGGTGGTGGTTTAGCCAAATAGTTCACCACATTTACCTTTTATGCACCCCCGATGACATGTTTTAACACCAACCTAAGCTCAGTTCTCATTTGATCCATCTCTTCATGAATCTCATCTGCGGCTTTGTAATGCGAAGCTTGTACTGCAAAAGGGTTTCTCCCAGTATCTGACTTCCTAGTGTTCCAAGCTTTATTATTTTGGGAGATTTTCTCTAGATTTTTGGTGATCTCTGCACAAGTACACTCCACATAAGAACCACCTGCAATTGTATCAAGCACTGCTTTATTATTATCATCTTGACCCCGATAGAAATACTCTTTCAGTGACTCATTATCAATGCAGTGGTTTGGGACACTTCTCAAAAATGAGGTGAACCTATCCCAATAACTACTTACTGACTCCCCTAGTAATTCCACAAAGTTGTTCACCCTATCTTTGTGGCTTAGATTTCTAGAAACTAGGTAATACCTTGTTAGGAACACATCCCTCAATTTCTCCCAAATATAGATTGAATTGTAGGGCAACTCTAAAAACCAAATTGTGGACTCCCCCATCAGTGCGAGAGGGAACACACCTAATCAAATTACATCTATGTCTAAGTCTTGTATCCCTACACAACTCTTACACACTGACCATAGTTTGGAAATGTGAGCATGTGGATCCTCAGATGTTAGCCCCAAAAATAAACCTCTAGCGGTGAAATATGCATCAAGCTACTAGTTAACACGAAAGTATGACCACATGGTAGAGGAGGTAGGACAAGTGGTCCATCAGAGTCAGTGATGTTAACATTTCCCCTATAGTACTCTTGAGGGCGTGGGGCGGGAGGTTGCCTTCTCGGATTACCTTTACCAGGGTTATCAACAACCACTCAATTATGAACATCAACCGGCGGGGGAAGTTGAGGGTTGATTCATCATCTATATAAGCAGGATTGTTTTGAATATTCATTTGGCGAAGTGTGTTATTTAGTTATGGATCAAGTCGAAGTATTGGTTCTCCTCGACTCTGTGTACTTGGAATACACTAAAGCTAGACCTACGAGAGATAAAAACAAAAACAAGTAAAAAATTGTTGATTAAAATTTGGTAATGTGCTTAAAGTTAATTTAAAAGTCACTTTCCCTGGCAGAGGCGCCAAAATTTGATATGCTCAAACTATACTTCCTTAAAGAAGTATAGGAGGTCGTATCAAGTAAAGAACCCAAATGTTTGGTTGGGTTCGATCCCACGAGGAAAAAGTTTTAGACTTAACTTTAATACATGGTTACTTTTATTTAGTCAAGTCCTTTCCGAAAACAAACAATTAAAGGGGGGATTTTGTGTAACAAAAGTATTTAATTAAGTCTAACTAAACAAGTAACTAGTTCAAATATATAATGTATATCAATTGATGAGAGTAACTAGCGTGTGAGTGTTCCTCATAGGTTCATAATGCAGTAACCCTAGCTATAACAACTCTTTCCTAGTATCTTGCATGCGAAGTGGTAAGTTATGTATCAATAATTCCTTGGTCCGTCAACTAGTGAATTTCACTCCGCACCTTGGTCCGGCTATGTGTGTGTACTTTACTAAACTTTACCTTTTACCTCATATTAAGCATCATAATCGATGTATGTCTTAATTATTACTTCGTATCAATCGACACTACCCTATTAGATAGTTTATACTAAATTTACATTGATAATTCTTTTCTTATTATCTGCCTCCTTGGTCTGGCAAATACTAACAAGACGATTTCTAACGTTGGCCACCTTTAAAAACACTTCTAAACGAAAGAATTATCATACATTCAAGACACTATTCTAGAATTATTATTTTAGCTAGTTCTACATTGTTAGTTAACCATGGTTCCCACAATCCTACTTGTGGATTTAGTTACCCTTGTTAAGAATTACACAATTCGTATTGATTAGACAAGAATTCGTGTAGTTACTTTTACAAGTTCGGAGAAAATCCATAAAATCACTTGTATTAATCAAAATATTGTAAGAACCGACCAGAAAAGTAAAGTATTTTCAAAAACCCAAAGTTGAACATCCAACAATACAAATCTGAAAATTAACAAAGAGTCTAACCCCAAAAATGAGGTTTTTAGTCCTGTTTATAATAAAAGAGTCCTAAAAATAACAGGAAACCTAAACAAGGAAAACTTTTGTCTAAAATGTGTCTCGAGTTGACGACCTCACTAATAGACCATCAAGGGAACGACGAGCTATCGAGGGAATGACGGACCATCGACGCCTCCGTCGGTCTATACTTCAACTCGTTTTTAGCTGTTATCTTCTCCATTATTCTGTTACCATCGACGGACCCAAATTAAGGTCAATCAACAGACCTAAAGACCATCGATGGACTTTCTTGATCCATACTTAGAATCTTTTCAAAATTAGGTATTGGGGCTACATTCTGTTAACACGAACGGTTTGCCAAGAGGGTCTGCCAATGAGACGACGGACCGTCATCCCTTCCG
Organism: Solanum lycopersicum; assembly: GCF_036512215.1. Classification (NCBI taxonomy): domain Eukaryota; kingdom Viridiplantae; phylum Streptophyta; class Magnoliopsida; order Solanales; family Solanaceae; genus Solanum; species Solanum lycopersicum. Next base: position 33,627,762 of record NC_090804.1, read on the forward strand.
TAGACCCACACTTATTCAAAATTCCTCAATCTTTCCTTAGCAACATAAATCTTCAAACGACGGTTGCCACCTACAGACTGTCGATGAGTTGACGGACCATCGATGGCTTCGTAGGTCATCACTTCTGCAAATTTCGGCATAGTCTTCAGCGGTTTCGTTCTGGACAATTTTCCTGCAAACACAGAGAAAAATACATTAAAACTAATCCAAATAGGCCTTTTACACACACTAAACTTAAGGAAAAAGCATTGAAAGTATCGTGAAACCACGGTATATTAGTTTTCTTGTGTTCATTCATTTGGTTAAAGTCTCATGATCCTTAACTGTCAGTTCACTTCGATTATTTATGGGTTTTAACATTAATATATGAGATTTTAATTGGTAAGTGGTGAGGTTTTTCAACTCAAGATCTTCAATAAAATGGAGATCATGAGGTTCTTTCAAGTCCATTTTCGCGATGATTTTTCCCTATGAGTAACTAAAAACTTGAGTAATATTCCCAAGTACTATGTTTCAAATTTAAACCTTCTTTTGAAATTTGAATTTTTGTTGATTGTTCCATTTATCTAATTAATTGACGTGGGTATAAATTTTCCAGAATGTGATAGTGAATACTTAATTGTAAGGTATCAAAAATGAATCCTAACATAGGTAACCCACCTAACCCGCCCAATACTTTAAGGGTTAGACTCAACATAATTTGAATTGGGTGCAATCTCAACCCATTCAAGCCTAACTCGTTTGATGAGAATCCTCAATTGAGCCCAATTCAATCTCCAATTTCAACTCGTTTTAAAACTCTTTACTAAGATATGTTCTTATATAAAAGGTATGACATATTATCTATTTAACATCTTGAAGGATTTATCTATCAATTAGTTACTTTTGATGTAAAAAACTAATTGGAATTCGCATTGTGATTATAAAAGTTAAATATCACTTTGTTAAAATTATTGAGGTTAATCAGTTAAAATTGGCGGGTCTAGACCCAACCCATTTTTTTCCATTTGATCCCAAAGTAAACTTCAACTCATTATAATATTTCTAATTTCAACTCAACCCACCCATTTGACACCCCTACTTGATAACATACAGATTATATGTGGCCTTGGAAATGATTCGGAAGGGGAAGACTCAACTCTTAGAGTAATTATTAAATTATGTAAGGCAAGTGATCTCCTAAACCTTGTATTCTAGTAGAATTTGTGTATTCTCTGTGTTACTTGTGTGTTGGGAGTAATCACAAAGAGATGAACGGTTAATTGTTCACTTTGTAATTTTTAATGAATACAAAGGGTTGACATTGAAAATGTTACTTGATAAACACGATAATGTGAATTTCCTTGTTGTAACCTTTAATGATATATTGATGCAATGTTTGATAGCATTATTTGCGGACTTGAACTGCATGAATTGTTGTCTCTTTTGTGTGGTGTGGTATTACTTGTGTGCATTGATTATTAAATTTCATGATGGGACGTGCTATAGTTTATGTCGAAGTTGTTTTCGTCAAGGTTTATGATGTGACTTCATTGCCAGCTAGGTATATAAAGCCAATGGGAAATGGTTCTGGCTAGTGAAAGAAAGCTGATGGAAAATTGTTCTGGCTAGTGATCTAAAACACATAGGAAATATTTTTGCTAGTGAATTGATAATAACTCAATGGAACATGGTTCCTACTAGTGATTTCATATAAAGTAGATCGGAAATGGTTCCGCCTAGAGATATTGTACCAATAGAAAATAGTTCAAACAAGCGATTGATTATTATTGAGGATTCTAGGTGTGTTAAAGAAACTCTCTCGGGGTAGTTCAATAGATATGCTAGAGGGTGTTCACATGAGGGTAGGGTTATACGCCAAGGTTTAGAATCACTAAAGGTTAGGTTAAATCAAACTCAAGGTTAAGCATAGCTCAAAAATGTCCTAATCCATGCCTAATGAGAAAATGATCTACCTAACATGGTGGGTGAGCTCAGAAGTTCTCATCGAATTGGACAAAAGAAATTAACAAATAATTCAGGTACAATGGGAAGATTAAATCCAACTCGGAAAATTTCCAAATTAGTTCAGCAAGCCAAGATAAATCCGCCGAAACTGATGGCATAAAATAAAAAGAAACATGCATCAAGAATGATGTCCACTCCCTCTCGAGGATACGCCGAGTGGTTTAAGCGAACTAAGGTAAATTCACTAAATCAAACTTTACCCAACGTCACCAATTCACTCAAGAAGGTGAGCTCGGGCCTACTCGGCAATTACCTAACCGCCTTGGCAAGCTAAAACAAGTCTGTCGAACAGATAGTTCTCAACCTAGTGCCTAATTTCATAAACAAACCCAACATATGCAAAAAGTCATGTTTCCCAAAACAATACAATCCACTCATATGCTTATCTATCCATGGGCACTCAAACATCCCCTAGATATCACATAGTATATTTCTCAAATTGATGATTTGACCTTAAGAAACACGTCACTCTATTTATCATTGGGAAAATCAGACTATCGGGTCAATATTGGGTTGCTCATACTTCACCCATATCAAATTCAAACAAGACCCAAAAATATATAAACATTTAAGAAACACAAGCAAGTTTACCAAGTTTTAGGAAAGAAAAATTGCAATCAATTCATGGGCACAAATTAATACATTCGTCATGGCACCACCCATTGAAATCTAACAATAACATGCATCACCTGGCCTAATGCACATACATTAATCTCAACTTAAGTCTCAAAATATGAAATAAAGATTGTAACCAACCTTGATAAGAAGAAAAACTTAAAAAGGGAGATTATGGTTGGGTCAATGGATTGAGCAATAAAATGTACTTCATGTACTCAATAATCATACACAAAGGGTGCTCACACACTTAAATATGGTATTGAAAACAAAATGGAAGAATAGATCTCAAAAATGGCAAATGGTTTTCTTCTTGAATTTGAATAAGACCCTTGGGATTATTCTACCCGGGACACTCGGTTGTCACAAATAGTGTCGTAGAGTGTGTTCGGTGGATCGCCATCTGGATTTCAATCTCACCAAAAAGTCCTTAACAAATACCAAACCTGAAGGTTGATTCAACGGAATCGAATGAGTCTACATAATGTACTTAGGTGGATCACCTTTTGGACACCATATCACCTAAATTGAAAGTAAGCTTATCCATATTTCCTGAAGGAAGACAAGAGGGAGCCCACCCAACAACTTTGGTGGATTGTCGTGATGGTTTTGGCATCACCTAATTTTCCACTTTATACACTTTATTTTTCACGCCCAGAGGCTACTCCCTGGACATGGATACGGGACCTAGGACCACAAGTGATCCCAAGTTAACGGTGTTGGCATGATCATGAGCATACTAAAGATAATAAACAGATGTAAAATCTAAATCATAAATAAAATTAAATGATGGGGAATAACTATTACTATAACTCATATATATATATATATATATATATATATATATATATATATATATATATATATATATATATATATATGAAAACTAATAAGTTCAATACAAAGAAGATATTAACTCAATACTAACATGAATCTATGTATGTCCGAAAATAGCCTCTAACTGACTAGAAATTCTGGATCAGGCCCTAGCTAAGTCTAGCAAAACTGAAACTAAAGGACTAAAACTACTCAAAAGAAACTCATGATTATTGTCCTTGGAGAATGAGGACTCACCGCTGATTTTGCTTAACTGGAGAGATTGGGAATCGATCTAAGCGTGATGTGGATGCTGAGAATCTAAACCTACATCACGAGAAAATGTAGAGCACGTTGCATCTGTACTTGAAAGGTACTGAGCATGATAAAGATGCTGAAATACTGAATCTGAATGCAATGAGCAAGTTATAACATGCTGAGATTGACAACTGAAACATGGTCAAATGCAATGGAGTCTTAGTGAACTATAGGAGCTACTAATAACCGATAATAAAATCACATGAGATAAATATTGAGTCCTATGTATACGCCCCATCGAGAGGACCCAATATACCCGGCCGAAGGTATAAAGACATGGTGACATGATGCCCACATAGAGGACTTACAACATACGTGGCAGGTAGTTCTAGGACTATTTGGGTATGCTAAACTCTAGTCTAACTCGGTATTATGCTACTCCCAATGAATTAAGTAATTAAAATATTGATGACCGAATTTCAATAAGTTACTAGATAGCTCAAACTACACATGAAATCTGAGAATGAAACAATTAAACTGATATTAATGCATTAATAACTAAGCCATGTATAATTGAATAACTTAAACATCGGATCTAATAGGTGTTATTCAAGAACTAAAGAATTATATAACTAGGATTCTTTAATTTAATAACATGGTAATTTGATTTGGAACATATAACTAACTAATTCATGATAACTGCTGAAACACTAGAAACCTAGGTCTAATCATGATAAGGAAATCAAGAATTTGACTGAAATCTAGGGTCCCAATGGGTTTAAGGAACTCCCTAGTGAAATCCCACATACTTGGTGACGAATTACATGGAAAAATCCTTAGATTTTGGGGATGGAATTGATGGAACCTGGTTGCGTTCTTGAACTAGGGTTCTTGACCTTTTTCTCCTGTCTTGCTTCTGATTGTCTATGCTTTGATTAATGACATGACTTAGGTAAGTTCTAGCTATGTTCTCATGCTTAAACCGACTAAAACCTTATGATTTATAGTCTAAACAACGTAGTTTAGGGGTCCAACAAAATAGGAAAATACCAATAGACCCCTCAATTAACTACCATGAGAGTGATCGACGGATTGGACCTACGAACTGTAGTTCATTATAAGGTTTGTAAGTTGGGGTCATAAGTTAAGTCTTCTTAACAAGGCTTCACTAAAACGAGCATAACCAAAAACTAGGAGGTCGTATTTTAGCAAACCTTGTGGTGTTGGAAAGAGGATTAAATTAACTATCATATCATAGGTCATGGGACACCTAATCATTTTGTGCTAAGACTTATGGCAATTTGAACTTGACCCAATCGGCGATTTCCCCCTAAGTGACTGCTAACCTTCACCTACGGTCTATAGGTCTATCTACGGACTTTACTAGTTGATCATGGTTCGTGTTAGAGGCTTGGAAAAAACGGGCCTTGATTTATCGACACATATCACAAATTGTGGTCTGGTCTACATATAGTAGGTCTTTTTTGTGGGTTGAGACTTCGTCGATTTTCTGAGCTGGGTTGGGGGAGTTGTTGCAGTGGTAAACTACAGTCCTATAACACGGGCCGTAGATTTCACCTCCATACAACAATCCGTGGATGGAAAATGTAAGTTGAACTTACAATTCAAATCTGGTATGTTTTTGGATATAGGGTGTTACATTATCTCCCCCTTGGAAACATTAGTCCTCGAATCAAGTCTAAACTAGTTGAGTATGGAGGGAAGGAACTGCACCCTACCACTAAACATTGAGAACACAATTTCTGATTAAAATAAGTTCCATGAATATGAAAATACACTTAAAATGTAAGTACAAATTGAGGGAACATGATTCTAAGACTAAATTCATGCATGAATGATTAAAAAATTGAATAGGAACTATTACCTCAAGCTACAATGCCATTGGAAGGAAGGAGGTGAGGATACTTTGACTTCATGGTTGGTTCTGCTTCCCAAGTAGATCCCTCTACAAACTAACTCCTCCACAAAATCATGACTGAACAACTTCTTTATTTCTAAACTTTCTAACCTAATGATGGAGAATTCAGAGAATATCTTTCACGTCCACACTCTCTAATGGCCTTATGGATGTGGGATCACCCACACATCTCTTCAAAAGTGAAATGTGAAAAACAAGATGCACTGCTGCTAATTCTGCTGGCAACTCTAACTCATAATACACTTTACCAACCATTTTCAAAATTTTTGTAAGGGCATAAATTTTTGGTACTGATCTTCCCTTTCTTGCCAATCTCATCACCCCCTTCATACGTGACACTTTCACGAAAACCTAATCATGAAATTAGAAATCTAGTTCCCTTCTCCTTACATCTGCATAAGACTTCTGGTGACTCTGGGTTGTCTTAAGTCTATTTCTAATGAGTTGCACTTTCTACATAACATTATACACATAATATGGTCCAAGGCTGCTTCACCTACTCCAAACAATCCAATAGGACATCTCCACCTACGCCCACACAATGCCTCAGAATGGTCCATCTGAATGCTGGAATGGTAGCTATTATCATAGGCGAATTCTATAAGAGGAAGGTGATCATCACAACTACCTTTGAAGTCAATCACATAAGCTCCAAACATGTCCTCTAAGGTATGAATCGTACACTCTGCCTGCCCATCTGTCTGCGGATGAAATGTTGTGCTAAGGTTAACCTGAGTACCAAAACCTTTTTGAAATGACTTTCAAAAATGAGAGGTAAATTAAGGACCTCTATTTGAGACGATAGAAACAGGAACCCATGCAACCTTTCTATCTCATTAATGTAAATCTTTGTGTAGTCCTCTGTCGAATCTGTAGTCTTTACTGCAAAAAAGTGAGAAGACTTAGTCATTTTGTCAACTATCACCCAAATGGAGTTATTATGTTTGTGAGTACAAGGTAAACCTGTAATAAAATCCATATTGAACACTTCCCACTTCCAAGTAGGAATGTCAATATCTTTGAGTCATAACCCCTGCTTTCTGATGTTCTACCATCATTTGCTGGCAATTGGGGTACTTACTCACAAAATCTGTTATATCCATCTTCATGCTATTCCACCGAAAGACTTACGGCAGACCGCAGTACATCATAGTAGTACTTGGATGAATATAATATATGGATTTATGTGATTCTGCAAGAAAAAGTTGTCTTAACTTGCCCACATCAAGAACAAGCAATTTAACCTGGTAGCGAAGTACACCATATCCCCTTTGGGAGACAACCTCCACTCTTTGATTGTGGACTGCACCCTTAAGTTCAAGCAAGATTTGATCAATGTCTTGGTTTTCCTTAACCTCCACTACCAATGAATATTGTTCCCCATTGTGAACGGTTACACCAGTCTCTGATATTCTCATAAGGCAAAATCCCGAGCGAGCAAGCCTATGAACATCTTTCACAGTTCATTCCTTTCTACCACAACAAGGGCTACACTACCCATTGATAATCTGCTAAGAGCATTTTCTACTACATTCGCCTTACCAGGATGGTAATGCACACTCATATCATAATTCTTAAGTAACTCAATCCATCTCCTCTGGAAAAAATTCAACTCTTTATGAATGAAAACATATTGAAGGCTCATATGGTCATGTACACATCTGCGTGAACACCATACAAGTATTGCCTCTAGATTTTGAGTGCAAACACCACTGCTTCAAGCTCGAGTTCATCAGTCATATAGTTCTTCTCGTGTACCTTAAGGTGTTTAGACGCATAAGGTATAATATTATCTCGCTGCATCAACACACAACCCTGACCAACTCTAGATGCATTGCAATATATAACATAGTTGTCTTAACCTTTGGTAGAGTCAAACAGAAGCTTTTCATTAACCTAGTTTTCAACTCTACAAAGTTTCTCTCATAATCATCTGATCATTGAAACTTGACCATCTTTTGAGTCAACCTAAACAATGGTGAGGCTATGGATGAAAATCCTTCTACAAACCTTCTGTAATAACCCACTAGACCCAAGAAACTTCTAATATCTATAGTAGAGGTAGGCATGGACCATTGTTTCACTATTTTTATTTTCTGGAAATCTACTCAAATTCCTTCACTTGACACAATATGCCCAAGGAAGGCAACTGATTATATCAAAAATCGGCACTTGCTAAATTTTGCAAATAGTTGGTGATCTTTTATAGTATGTATAACAACTCTCAAATGATTGGCATTATCTCCCTCATTCCTAGAGTAAATGAGGATATCATCAATAAAGACAATAATGAATAAGTCCAAGTACTGCTTGAACACTCGGTTCATCAAATCCATGAAAGTTGTAAGAGCATTGATTAGTCAAAATGACATAACTACATATTTATAATGACCATACCGAGTTTTTAAGCCTGTCTTCGGAATATCACTACCTCTATTCTTTGGTCTATTTTGGAGAAATAACTAACACCCTGAGTTTTGTCGAACAAGTCATCAATCTTGGATATGAGATACTTATTCTTTATTGGGACTTTGTTCAACTGGTTATAGTTAATGCACATTCTGAGAGAACCATCTTTCTTCTTTACTAATAACACTGATGCACCCCATGACAAACTAATAGGTCTGATGAAGCTCTTAATCTAGAAGGTCTTTCAACTGTTCTTTTAGTTCATTAAACTTTGCTGGAGACATTCTGTAAGGAGGAATATAAATAGGCTAGGTATAAGGAAGGATATCAATTCAAAAGTTGATTTTTTTCTGGGAGGAACTCCGGGAAGATCTTCTAGAAACACTTCTGGAAATTCATTAACTAGAGGAACTAACTCAAGAGTTGGGGTTTCAAAGCTATAATCCTTATACAAAAATAGATGATTGATATAACCCTTAGATATAATCTTTCTATCCTTAAGGTAAGAAAGGAATCGACTCATAGTCTCTAAGATACTACCTTTCCACTGTAATATTGGTTCCTCTAGAAATTGAGAATGAACAATCCTAGTTCTACAATCGACTGGGGCATAACATGAATGTAACCAATTCATTCCTAGAATGACATCGAAGCCTACCAATTTTATTTCCACAAGATCTGCTAAGGTGACTTTTTAAGAGACTGTGACAGGGAAATTTATTTATACCCGTCTAGCTATAACTGGGTCACCAGCAGGAGTAGAGACTCTGAATGATTCTGAGAGAGTTTATGGACTAACACTGAATTGGACTGCTCTGTAAGGAGTTATAAAAGACAAAGTAGTCCCTTAATCTAGAAATTCATAAACATAAAGATCAAAGACTTGAGCGTACAAGTGACTACATCAAGAGAATCTTTCTGATCTTGAAGAGCCTAAAGAGAATAACACTTGTTCTAGCGACGATCGCTTCCTGTCCTAGATGAGTTACTCTGTTGAGTCGGGCGACTTGTTGGTGCTGCTGAAGTTGTAGAATAAGATCTACCATTATTTCTTCTTCCTTGACCCTGTATAAAAGAACAATCCTTCCATCTATGACCAGATTTACCATACCCAAAGTATACTTCCTTACCTTCAAGGCACTTGCCTAGATGGTTCTTACTATATTTCAGGAAGTTGGGTATGTTGTAGTGCCTGAAATCTTCCCTGAGACTTAGATCCTGGTGACCTACCCTTCTGATCACACCTATTTACTAGACAGTACTCTAGCTGATGAAGATGCTAGAGTCAAAGACTTGTGCTGAAAATGTGAGCGATTTACACCTCTCGACTTTTTCTGAGAGTAGTCATAATTTCCGTTCCTAGCCTTCTTATTCTCGTTGGAATGTTCACTGAGATCATCACCCTCAACTTGTTGAGCATGAGCCTACAAATTCTCATATCTCCTAGTAACACAGCATTTTTACACTCCTTTATCATGAAATATGACACTCCATACAAGAACTTGTTCATCTGAACCCCGGAGTCAGCAACCATGTGAGGAGCATACCTATAGAGTTGGTTAAACTTGAACTCGCACTCTTGCACTATGATATTATCCTACCTTAATTTTATGTCATGACCCTCAAAATGAGTTTAGGTGTCTAGAGCGTTTTTTGTGCCTAAAAAGCTTAATAACATGCTAATTAAGTGATTTACAGTGTTTATACTTGTTTTGAAGTGGTTTGGAGGTCAAACATCCAAGAACGTCGTAGACGTTCGAAAGTTAGCCTTGACACGTACATGTGTATCTTGGTGTGCCTTGGAATGTTTTACTTGTTTGTTTTTGTTCAAATTGATGTGAAAGGTCCCTAACATGTATATGATTGTATTTATTTTGGGCACGAATCCCCAATGACCATCCAAGGGGTCCTTGAGAAAGACCCAAAGGCTGTCTAGACACTGCCTTGGCAGTGTTCATCTACGCTTGGCAAACAACGCCAGTAGACTAACCAACGTCCCGTCCATTGGGGGATGTGGCTAAACACTTAGACGTGTGATCTCAACCCTCAAAATGCTAGCCTCAGTCACCATCAGCGGGACAATAGGATTAACCGTCACTCCATTTATGCCCCATCAACCATGGTCATTGATTGTGCCTGCATCTGCACTACTAGCTTGCTATCCATTTTCAAAGGGTGAATGCGAAATTTACCCCACTTCCTAATTAGACTATGGATGGTTTTTTTAGGTTTTTTTAGGTATTTTAAGTTATTATATAATCCTTAACTCTAATTTAGGACTTATTCTTCAAAACAAATCTTTCCCTCTCAAATTAAACTCTCCCAAACCCCCCCCCCCCCCCTCCCCTCCCCCCATTGAAGACCAAGCTCAAAAACAAGCTATGGAGGTGGATTCTTGGATATTTCTTCTCATAATTTCGTGGGCTTTATAATGTAGCAGTTATGGTAATCTTTCATCCCAAGATAACCATTCATCTATGGAGTCCTTTCAAAGCTTTTTAAAACATGATTCTAAGTCACAAATCCTATCTTTCAATCATGCAATGTATTCATTGTTAAAGTGATTTCAAAAGCATTGTAATGTTAATTATGTGATAAATCTAAGGTTTTTATATGATTTTCAATCCAATTCCATGAAGAACCCATGATCTCTTTATCCTCTCAAATTATGATATGTTATGGGTCTTGTAATCTTCACTACATTGTGATTCAGTTATTATTAGATTATAGTATATTGATTGATCCTAGTCTTATCTATATCAATTGATTATGAATTGTGGAGAATTTGTCAATATGATCATTAGCTTGGCGATTTGGTGAGTTGACCTACTTCATTCTTATTTAGCTTAGAATGTATATTGAATTGGCCTTGAAGGGTATTGTTTGGTATGGTCCACTTATGGTGGCGGTGTTTACATTTTTGTACATGTATTTGTGTGATGATCATGGACTTGAAGGAATTATATGTAATATGAGTTGATATGATGATCTCATGTTTAGGAAGTTGAAGATTTAACCTTGACTCTAATCTCATGTTCTAAGTTGAATTGATGTTATGTGAAGTATGTGAATAGTCTTCCACACTAGTTGCATGAGTTAGGTGTATTGATGATGTTATGTATATTTGAAATAATGTTAGGTTTAGGAAAGTTCTATGTGGATAATGATGATTAATACTCTTGTAGCACAACCCCTATCTTTATGAACCCTATATGAATGTGTGATCAAAGTATGATAGGACCTTCTATTCTAATGATGAATATGTTCTTATTTCCTGTGATGTAATATAAGTGTGTGTAGTCTATAGTCCTTAATACTCTATATGTGTGTATGCATTGAGACTTGAGGAATGTTGTACATGTGATGTGATCTTTAGAGGGTGGCTTCCTCAAGGTTTTGTTATATCCATTATGTGATCATGTTGACCAATGTACACACACTTCATGCATGACTATGAATAGGATAGATTGATTATGAATAAGGAAAGGATAGTTCTCTTATGCATCATTACTTACTTCTATGCATATGAAGTATATGATTAATGAAGTTATGAACATGCGTGACTAGAGGTGTTTATGTGAAGGTAGATCTCACGTTGTATGCACACACACATGATGTATGATTGTACAAATATGTGCAAATATATTCTTACATGATGTAGGGTCTATGATAAATGTACATTCTCATCTTAGAATCCTTTGAGCTATATGATGTATGAAGGAGAAAGATCCTAAAGCCTTCTTTGTGAACTAATGCATTCAAGTCTTAATATATTAAAATGGGAGTTAGAGCCTAGCACCAAGTGAACATTACAAATGAGAGTGGGGACTTCACATTAGTAATTTCGGCTTCCCACAAGAGAACCTTCACGTTTAGCAAGTTTGGGTTCCTAATCTAGATGTTGTCTCATGAGATGGAAACCTCCACGCAAGTAAGTTAAGGTTTCTAGTAAAAATTTCCATGCTCCATAACTACATGCCCCCGAGGTTATAGCTTGTCGATACCACCTAGATATATATGTCTCATTGGTTACACCTTAGGCAAGTGTTAACCCTATCTTTTTGGTGTGGGAGGAGAACATCGGAATCCGTGTATCTCACATGGTCTATGTCAGTTATGGCTAACTCTCCCATTGTAAGAAATAAACTAATAAAAGATTATGGACTCTAATCATAACTCCTTGATAGGATTACTTAGTATAAGTAGGATTATGGGCCCTACCATGCATTGAACAAGTGAACTTCAAGAATGGATAAGAGTGGTACATGTATGTAAATAAGACTTATGTGATGTTATGTATGAATTGTGTGAATGAATGTTAAGTGACTTTGCTATGTCAAGACATGAATTATGTATATGTGTTTGAATTGCACTTATGGATTCTAAATGATTTTACTTGGTATATGTGGGGCTATGGGACTCCATGTGTACATTGCACAAGTAAGCTTGTGAAGGGACTGTGAGGGTGGTTTACTTATGTTATGAATTAAATGAGTTAAGACTAAGGTTGTAGTAAAGGAAAGAGTCCTCAGATGATACTACGAAGTATGAGCCTTATGTCTAGTTATAAATGAAAGTGTTATGACTTGATTGTATGTTATGCTTAGTCTACGGTAACTTCTTAGGTACACTTGGTGGAAGTAGTATTATGGGATGCTACCTACACATTACACTAGTGTGACTTAGGAGTTTCTTAGGTGATGGTCCTTATGTGAAGCTTATGTCTATGAAGTGCTTGTGACTTATGAATATATGTGGTTATGTTTATGAAGCATATCTATGATAAACTATTGTGAGGTGATCTCAAGGTGATACATTGTACTAAGTACACTTGAGGGTTTATTAAGGAAAGAGGTTAAGATAAAAGAGAAGTATTGCATTATATATATTGAACATGCGTCAAAGTATGATAAATGATTATATGTTCCATTATGAGTAGTATCCATGTCTATATGATGTATCTGAACTATATTGTGCTTAAATGTGCCTATGCTCATGAAGTTTACTTAAAAGACATGTTGCATGATTTCAAATGAAATGTCCTCTTAAATGTATATTTTTGCATCGTTGACATACTTAGTGCATTCTTGTACTAAAACCATTCTTCTTCATTTTTTTACACAAAGTATAGGTGTTGATGGCTAGAGGAGGTCTCCTTGAGTTAAGAGCTTGGATAGATCTCCCAAGTTAAAATAAAGGAACCCTTATGAAAGGGTTGCCTACGTCAAGATGTTTCTTTAAGATGATGTAATAGTTAGATTATATTTTATTTTTGTACGGGGTGTGTCCCTATTCTATTCTATTTAGTTGTTCCTTAAAATGGCAATGAGACTTCTACTTATGTACTTATGATATTATTTATATATATGAAGTGATGATTCTAATATATGATGTTCTACGAAAAGTTTTAAATTTTTTGCTATTTTTATTACGATTATGCAATAAAATATGTCTAAGGGATTGAATAAAACATGTGAGATCTCAAGTATGTCATGTTACTTCTAGGGAGTGATCCCCGGTTGTGACAGTTTATGAATTCCTGGGCCCTTGATTCTCTCAACTCTATAGGGAAAAACTTGCCTAGAAAGGTCCCAATAAAGAATTCCCGAGTGATAGGGGTTGCATCTGTACTATTATTCTCCTTCAACTGAGTGTACCACATATCAGCCACATATCCTTAAGTTGGTAAGATGCTAGCCTAACCCGATATTCACGGTAACCTGCATCACCTTGAGGATCTTCTTGATCTCATCCAAATAAAACATAAAGATCCTCACCTATAACATTTCGGGAAATCATATGTACAATGAAGAGTCTCGTATGCCCTTAGGATAGCCTATTAGGGGTACATAGGAACCCCAATTCCAAATATTGAGAAATATTGTGCATAGTTAGAAAAATTCGCTAAGGGATATTAGCCAATTTTTCTTATATCAATAAGAAATATACTTTTTGGGTTGTCATACCCAATACAAGATTCATTGACCAGTAAGTGTACCTACAATGCAGACCCTAAGTTAAAAACACAGTGGATCTTTTATACACAAAGTACTAGGCATCCAAGTGTCAAGCCTAGTACGATAGCACATGCTCATTTAAAATGTCCATGTAAATTAAGAAGTGCCCAAGGACATAGTGAGGGTCCTTGGGACAATAAGTAAACATTCCCAAATGAACCATAAATAATAATTAGTTAGGGAAGTACAACCAACCCATGTGCAAGACATTTAAAGAAGTTGCCAAAGGAGGGAACCACCCTAACCGAATTTGGTTAAGGTAGTTAGGGGGGGAAACGTGCATAAGGGATCACTCCATGTGGGGCCTAACCTCCCTAGAAATTGTAGAATCGAACCTAATGCCCTAAATAACTAAATAAAATAGGACTAACCTAATTGGACCCATTAGTTCACACGACAACCCAGGACCAAAACTCGGTTGACACTAACCTAGTAATAGTTAAAAAGACAACCTAGTACCTAACGTAGGATGGTCCAAGAGGTTAGCTATGGTCCTAACAACTTAGAGGTACTTTAGTAATTCAACTAGGTTACATAATTTATTAATTTATCAAATTATTTGATTAATTTAAAAGGGCTAAAACCGAGATTTCAGTTAAGACAAGAAAGGGACAACCTAGTACCTAACCTATGATGGTCTAAAGAGTTAGTTAAGATCCTAACGACTTAAGGGTACTTTAATAATTACCCTAGGCTACTTAATTAATTAATTTAGCAAATTAATTAATTAATTTTGAAGGGGCAAAACTGAAATCACAAAACAATTTCCAGATTTTGGATAAAGACAAGAAAAAGACAACCTAGTATCTAATCTAGGATGGTCCAACGGATTAGTGGGTATAACGACTTAAGGGTACCTTAGTAATTAACCTAGGTCACTTAATTAATTAAATTAGACATTTAATTAATTAAATTAAAGGTTTCAAACCGAAATTCTTCTGCTAACCTAGTACAATTCAAGAAACATCCTAGTGTTTAACCTAGGATGGTCCTAAAGGGGTTGATTATGGTTCCAATGACTTAGGGGTACTTTAGTACTTACCATAGGTTCCTAAATTAATTAAATTAAGGATTTAATTAATTAAAATAAAGTCAAAATGTTTACCAATACTATAGTCAACACCAAAATTCTAGATTTCGGGTCAAGTCAACATTCTCCTATGTTTAGTCAACTTAAGAGGGGCTTTTTAGTAATTCTTTAATTAATTTATTTACTTAACTTATTGAACCCTAATTTGAATGATTCAATATAATCTTATAATACTTAGAATCACGTTCAAACTCATAGTAAAGGCGACACAGAAACAGTAAGCAACGAACGATTGAAAAAGGCAGAAAAATTTATCGATTTCTCTGGGTGATTTCAAGGTTTCTCTAAGTTTTCGTTCAAGATGGTCTTCGTATATTAAGTTATACTTCAGGTATGGGTTTTTCTATCCTGGAACTCTTTCTCCGATAGTATTTTCCATCGAACGATTCTAAAGATCTTGAAAACTAGGGTTGTTCCCGTCATTCTCGTCGAATTTCCCTTCCCTTGTATCCTTTTCGATTTCAATATTGAATAGGTTAGAGATCATGTTGTGGGTATGTTGTGCTGTCTGTTATTAACATGAATTGCTTTAATGATGAATATCAAATGAACTTATGAACTTGTAATTGAGTAATTATCTTATCATGATAATTAAGGATCGATAATATGCTAAGTTAAGTTCGTGATGTGTTAAGTGAATATGTGTCTTTGGATGAATGTTGACTTGCTGTTTTTGTGATGTTATGAAGATGTTAAAGCCATCAAAGGTTAAAATAACGCTGTCCAATATGTTCTTAAAGCATTACACTAAAATCCATAAACTAAGAATTGGCTCAAAGACATCTATGAAATTATATCTTGAATAAATTGGCTATCTCGTTCCAATAAAGTTGGGTAACTCTATTTGGTCAAAATGAATATATGCTAATAGCTAGGAACTTATGTAAAATATTAAAGTATTGGCTAAGGTTTCATAAATATGGAAATTTAAATACGAACATACGTAAAAATTGGCTTATACCAAAAAAAATGAATTTGCTAGTCTAACATTCCAAATCCTGGGCCAATACTAATCATATGCCCATTCTTGTGTAGTAAGAGTATCAAATATGTATTAAGAACTTCTAAAGTAATATAAATGAATCCATAACCAAGGGCATGACATTCATTAGGACATTCCCAACAATCTCCACAAGAATGAATTATAAACACATGAAACTCATTGAATGGAGTGCTCATCGTCCATAAACGGTGTTATGAACTTACTACACTAAAGTAAGTAAGTAACATGAGTTATAAAAAAATTAAAGGGGTCTAAATTAAGCAAGTGGCCAGAATGGGGTGTTAAAGAAAGTGAGACAAGTCTTATTTACACCAAAGCTAATTTGTTAAAAGAATACTCACAAATGAGGGTGTTAGAATGTGTGAAATTAGTCTCATTAACACCTAAGGATGATATGTATGGAAAATTCACATTCATCAATGTAAATTAAGGATTATTTGAAAGAACAATTCACATTTCATCAATATAAAGTAAGGATGAACAGTCATCAATAGACTAAGTAAATCTCAATCTAGAAGCAAGCCTCTATTATGCTTGAGTCAAAACTAAAAGATGATGAAACGAACATTCACATAAAAAGGATGAGTAACTAAGATGCATGTAATGAAATGATGAAACCCTAGAAGGGTTAAGTAAGAGTGTGAAACAGACTAAATGGCCAAGTGCATTGGCATATGATGAAATGAACAATCACATAAAAGGGATGAGTAATTATGAAAAGCAAATATACTAATGCTAATGAATGTGGTAACAATATGATAAGAGGCTAATGTGAAAGACAAGATCAATCTCAAATGAGCATAAGTAAATGTTACCAAAACGTACTCACCTATGAGAGTGTAAAGCTAATGAAGAGACCAGACTCTATGTACTTTCTAATGAAAGTATTGAGACTGATCTATACTTAATAGTAATGATGAGATGAGAAATCATCTATTGAGATATGATGTCCTCATACTAGAATCCAGCTTCCATGACGTATGAGTTGAATGAAATAGAACTTTATACTAAGCATCGATAGGCTAGCTATGAGCCGTGATGCCTTCTTTCGGGAAAGGGCGGAGGTTCACGTAACTCTCATGAGATGAGACTGTCTGGTATGCCGGTTGTGGGTCTCCTTATATCTCCTAGTCTTCAAGCCTATACTGCCAATATAGGGATCTAGCGGGGTTCGATTCCCATGTACGCTAGCATATTTTGGGTCACTTTGGCCAGTGATTCCACCTCTTTTCAGTGTGGAGTAGACACTGGATTTTATGATGCTCACATGATCTATGTCGGTTAAGGTTGGAGTTCCTCAAAGTACAAAAGATAATGAATCGAATGATACCGAAGGTGTTTGTGCAAGACAATCAGGAGGTGAAATCAGATTCAAGTAATGACATTAGTTCATTCTTGGTCATTGCACTTCATGATCCCGATGAGATTCTTAAACCTCATCTTAGGTATACCTGGTATTTACATCAGCCTACGAAGGAATAAAATGAATAAGGTGAAGTACGAATGAACGAATGAAGCAGACTCTTTGTTTGCTAAAGAAGGCCCTCCGGTTGAGGTCTCATATGTTGGGCACTCACTTGATATGTAATGCTATATCAATTATTCCAAGGTCTCGTGTATATGAAATGTATAATATATAAAACATGAAACTAATGAAATCAATGGAACGATCAATAGACAATGTCTTATGAAATGTAATGAATATATAGTGTAATGAATGACTTTCTATAAGAATAGTCAAAGCATGTCCAATGAAGTTTACAATAAGTAAAGGGCATACCTGATAATGAATCTTCATGTCATGAAAATGAACAAAGCCAAAAAAAAATTGGCTTATAATTCATTCCTTTATTAGGAAAATACCAAAGACAATAATGAATTCAAATATGCTTACCCAAAATGATTAACTAATGTATTTAGCCAATAAAGATTGGCTTGTAAACAATTCATGCCCAAAGTAAGCAAGATCATAAGCTTTAGTGATATGCCCCAAGAACTAAGCACATTTCGCAATCAACTAAATAATGAGTATAGTCAATAAGTATTGACTTATAAATATATTCATGCCCCAAATTGTAGTTAAGTCATTTTCTTAATCTCTTGAATTACTTACTTGATTCATTGTGGGTATGCGACTACAATGAATCATTGCACTTGCAAATAAAACATAGTACCAAAGTATTTGTTGAACTACACAACAAGAAGAAGAAAAAGACTGAAAAATAATATAAGCGTACAAAGAGGAGCTCTCGCGTTTGGAGGATAAAAAATTTAAATCTTCGCTCGAGTGGTTATTAAATTATGTTGACGATACTAATGTCTTGTAATCATATAGAAAATGATTTGTGTTCATTGAATGCATTAAAATACATCATATTCATACCACAATTCACAACTAACGAATTATGAAAGTCTAATGACTAGACTTTCCAGATATGGCATGTTGCTTCGGAAGAGCTTTCATTGATCATGCATAGCTTTATGTGTATGTGTGCATACACCCATACTTAGTACAAATGGTGTACTAACCCCTACTATTTACAATTTTATAGATGTAGGTTAAGGGACACATTGACGACTCTTGGAATGGTTTGGACATCAGCGTTTCTCCAGACCATTTGGTAGGTCCTCTTGATTTTGAGGATGCTACAGTTTAGTCTAGACTTAGTTTTAGGAAAAGCTAGTGGATGTTGTCCCTAGCGTTTCTTTCGTACTTTCATTTTGAAGCTTTTGTAATAAGGTCGTGTTTGGAAAACGTATTTATGATATATTCTTATATTAAACTCTTATGTTAAATGGTTGTTATATTTATGTTGAGCTTAGTATATGATGAAATCATGAAATAACTATATGAAGTCTATGAATACTTCATATGTTTAAATGTTTTAAATTTTCCACTAAAAATAACCATATGAATGTGATGAATGCAAGATGAGGCTTGTCTGCGACCTCTGAGAGGTCAACGACGCCGGTTGCGATCTGGATTCCAGAATCTTGGTCATGACATACTTGGTATTAGATCATGAGGTTAGATTACATAGTATCTAAAGCTCAACACAACTACGTTACGTAGTTTCTAAATTATGTCTGTGAAGCGTGCCACAATCATGACTTAGAGACTACACGATGATAGGAAGTTCTCCATTCTTCTACTCTTTATCGTGCTATCTAGAGGTTTGAAACTTTGTGTCAATATAAGTATCTAACTTCCGTATTGTGTGAATACGTAGAATAATACACACAATAATTAGGATGGCCAAGTGGTCTAAGGCGCCAGTCTCAAGATCTGGCTTTCCCAGGGCCATAATGGAAATGCCCAACGTGGACGAAAAACGTGTGGTGAGTGTGGTTGTTCGCATGGAGGTGAATGCATGGTAATGTCTAAAAGCCTGCAATGAGTATTGATGAGGATGAGAAGGATAAGTTGGCTACACACCAACTCAAGAATATGGCTTAGACATGGATTTGCTTCATAAGTGTTATGCTATAATAGACTATAGAAACAGGGTAGTAAGGCTTCAGTTTCCAAATAAGTTGGGATAAAATGAGAAGGGTGTGATTCAAATCCAACCGGCCAGGGCAGATGCTTAACCTCGGCCAAATGTTGTCACCGAACCCCCCAAGAGAAACCGGTTCTATGCGTTGAAAGAAAGAGAGGCACAAGAGAAGTCCGCGGATGTGGATAATGGTAAATTGCTTGTCTCCTTTCCTATTTATGCATTATTAGATCGAGGATCTACCTTGTCTATGTTAACTCCTTTTGTGGCTAATCAATTTGACTTACTTCCTGAGATCTTACATGATCCAATTTTAGTTAGTGGTCCCATAGGAGACAATGTTAAGGCAGAAGGGGTATGTAGAGAAGTAGATGGCATAGTGGCAAGTCCCTTTGAAATTAAGTTGGGTATCATTAGGTACAAATATTAAAGCCAACAAGATGTTATATAAGAGGTTAGATATACTCTTCCTAAGTCTGGTTTATGTTTAAGAAACTCTAAGTTTAAGTTCTTTAGTGGATTTGGTGTGGAAAGTCTCTAATCGCATGTCTTATAATAGCACTATGTGAGTTAAAATAAAGTTATGTTGCATTTTATGTTGCTGTGTTTGTGTAGCATAGGCATGTTTCCTGTGTTGCATGATTTGCGATGTGCATTAAGTTAAGTATGATAGTGAAGGAAATTCCTCAATATCAAATATGAAGCTTAAGATGAGCTTGAATGATATGCATCATCCAAATAAGTATGAATCAGATATTCACAAAAGAGAAACATTTAAGCATGATAGAGTAACTTTCGAAAGTCACCCTCTTTGTTTAAGTGATGTGTAACTGTCATTAGGGGACCAATGTTCCTAAGAGGGGGATAATGTTATATTCCGTAAAATCATATGTCTAATTAAGAGCATAGTATTCCCTTAGGATAACCTATTAAGGGTACATAGGCACCTCAATGCCCAATATTGAGAAATATTGGGCATAGTATAGAAAAATTGGCTAAGGGATATTAGCCGATTTTCCATATATGAATGAGAAATATACTTTTTGGGTTGTCATACCCAATCTAAGATTCCTTGAACAAGAAGTGTACCTACAATAAAGACCCTAAGCTAAAAACAGATCTTTTATACACAAAGTACTAGGCATCCAAGTGTCAAGCCTAGTACCATAGCACATGATCATTTAAAATGACTATGTAAATTAAGCAGTGCCCAAGGACATAGTGAGGGTCCTCGGGACAATAAGTCAACATTTCCAAATGAACCATAAACAATAATTAGTTAGGAAAGTACAACCAACCCATGTGCAACACATGTGAAGAAGCTGCCAAAGGAGGGTTAGGGGGGAAAACGTGCACAAGGGACCACTCCATGTGGCACCTAACCTCCATACCAATTCTAGGCTCTAACCTACTGCCCTAAATAACTAAATGACCTAGGACTAACCGAATTGGACCCATTAGTGCACCCGACAACCTAGGACCAAAACCCGGTCGACTCTAACCTAGTACTAGTTAAAGAGACAACCTAGTACCTAACCTAAGATGGTCCAAAAGGTTAGTTATGGTCCTAAAAACTTAAGGGTACTATAGTAATTCTCCTATGTTACCTAATTAATTAATTTATCAAATTAATTAATTAATTTAAAAGGTCTAGATCCGAAAATAAAAAGGAAAGTTTCAGATTTCGATTAAGACAAGAAAGGGACAACCTAGTACCTAACCTAGGATGGTCCAAAGAGTTAGTTAAGATCCTAACGACTTAAGGGTACTTTATTAATAACCCTAGGATACTTAATAAATTAATTTAAAGGGGAAGAAACGAAATCACAAAGCAATTTTTAAATTTCGGTTAAGACAAGAAAAAGACAACCTAGTACCAAACCTAGGATGGTCCAAAGAATTAGTTATGGTTATAACGACTTAAGTGTACCTTAGTAATTACCTTAGGTCACTTAATTAATTAAATTATACATTTAATAAATTAAATTAAAGAGGTCAAACCGAAATTCGTATGCTAAAATAATACAATTCAAGAAACATCCCAGTACTTAACCTAGGATGGTCCTAAAGGGGTTAATTATGGTTCCGATGACTTAGGGGTACTTTAGTACTTACCATAGTTCCCTAAATTAATTAAATTAAGGATTTAATTAATTAAAATAAAGTCAAAATGTTGACCAAAACAATAGTCAACATCAAAATTCTAGATTTTGGGTCAAGTCAACATTCTCTTATGTTTACTCAACTTGGGAGGGGCTTTTTAGTAATTGGTTAATTAATTTATTTAATTAACTTATTAAATTGTAACTTGAATGAGTAAATATCAGTGTATAAGACTTAGAATCATGTTCAAACTCATAGTAAAGGCGACAAAAAACACTAAGCAATGAACGAAAGAAAAAGGCCCAAAATTTATCGATTTCTTTGGGGCGATTTCAAGGTTTCTCCAAGTTTTCGTTCAAGATGGTCTTCGTAGATTAAGTTCTACTTCAGGTATAGGTTTCTATCCTGATATTCTTTCTCCGATAATATTTTCCATCGAATGATTCACAAGATCTTGAAAACTAGGGTTGTTCCCGTCGTTCTCATCGAATTTCCCTTCCCTTGTATCCTTTTCGATTTCAATATTGAATAGATTAGAGATCATGCTGTGGGTATGTGGTGTTGTCTGTTCTTAATGTGAATTGTTCTTTAATGATGAATATCAAATGAACTTATGAACTTGTAATTGCATAAATTTAATTTTATCATGATAATTAAGGATCGATAATATGCTAAGTTAAGTTCGTGATGTGTTAAGTGAATATGTGTCTTTGGATGAATGTTGACTTGTTGTTGTTGTGATGTTATGAAGATGTTAAAGCCATCAAATGTTAATATAACGCTGTCCAATATGTTCTGAAAATGTTACACTAAAATCCATAAACTAAGCATTGGCTCAAAGACATCTATGAAATCATTTCTTGAATAAATTGGCTATCTGGTTCCAATAAAGTTGGGTAACTCTATTTGGTCAAAATGAATATATGATAATGGCTAGGAACTTATGTAAATGATTAAAATATTGGCTAAGGGTTCAAACATATGGAAATTTAAATATGAACAAACGTAAAAATTGGCTTATGCCAAAAAGAATGAATTTGCTAGTCTAACATCCCAGATCTTGAGCCAATACTAATCATATGTCAATACTTGTGTAGTAAGAGTATCAAATATGTTTTAAGAACTTCTAAAGTAATATCAATGAATCCATAACCAAGGGCATGACATTCATTGGTAAAACTCCCAACATGCTCCACAAGAATGAACTATGAACACATGAAACTCATTGAATGAAGTGATCATCGTCCATAAACGGTAATATGAAGCTACAACACTAAAGTAAGTAAGTAATGTGAGTTATAACATAATTAAAGGGTACTAAATTAAGTAAGTGACCAGAATGGGGTGTCATTACATATTCGTACATTCAATCTAGTGATGTTATTCGACCTGCATCATTTCATGATGCAAATTTAGGTACTTAGAATCATCAGGAGTTTCGTTGAGATCACATCATCTGTTTGTCAGCTTTGGTGAGACCTCCTTTGTTTCAGAGGACTAATTTTGTGATTTGTTAGTTTTAGCATTTTGAGGTGTCATGGTCTTGTCCTGACAACTATCCTTATACAGTAGAATTTTTATAGAAAGACGGTCGCGGTCTGTTTGTAGTATTCGATTCCATATGTTTTATTTGAAAAATAATATTTAATATTTGTATATTCTGACAGTTTTCAGATCCTATAAACTACTTTAATTTATTTATTTTTTTTATGCTTGTGTATGTTTAAGTTAGTCTTCGGCTTAGTAGCAGCAAGATCAAGAGTTCGCTTTGGGATCATCAATGGCACTTGATTACCGGTCACATCATCCAAAGTGTAGGCTTGAAGTGTGACACCATAGTTGTGGTTAGGGGGATCTATGGGACAACCAGCAAGATAATTCCAAACTTTATACTTTTGTAACGTATTTATGTTTCTATACTATAACCCATTTTGTATATCTTTATTTCTGCTTTTGTTTATTAGTTCCTATAAAATTATTTTCTTCAGCATGATTTGGGTTTTGGCTTTCTTAATGGGAGGTTTATGGTAGGCCCCATCATTGACTCGTGACGTTTTCCGGGAGAGAGTAAAAGCAAAAATATAGATTCCTGAACAATTTTGTACAAGGGTAGACAACTGTGTAAACAATAAAATTTAATGTAATTGAGAGAATTGTTACAATATTTGATGGTACATCTGATCAAAGCTTGACTCGTTGGTAAAATATTTTCATTGAAATCTTTAAAATCGAGTCAAATTATGCAAATTTCCTATAATTTTTCAGGTTTCTATTCCATCACGATTAGCAATAGTGGCTTTCTCACCCAAAATTTGTAGAATTTTGAAATATGCATTGTGCGCAGCCCTATTTTTTGCAGTTATTTTTTTCCCACTTGATTTTCCCCTCCCGACAAGTTGTTCGTCAACGTAAACTTCAAACTCTCCACATTCTGCCCATTTATCAACAAATCTTGTCTTTAATCCATTCTTCTGACATAACTCGTACATTTTTGTAATTGGATTAAGCTCCAGTTTTTCTGGAGTAATTAGAGGTTCCAACAAAAAATTAACCACCTGTCATAAAAAAAAATTAATATACTAACTATTATTTCTCATCTCCGATAATAATTAAGTATTATATGAATTAAATCATACCTGCCAAGTTGTATTCATGCAGTCAGAGTCAATAGAGATGGCACCAATCAAAGATTCGACAATATCTGCAAGAGTTTTTGGGGGATCAACCAGACCTAGTGAATGTAATGGGTACTCCAATATAGCATCTTTGAATTCTTTTACCTATCAAAAGTAACCCGCATTTAAAAGTGAAATTTATTACTTTCTCCGTTCTTATTTATGTAATAATACGCTATGACTAAGAACCAATTTCATAAAAAAAATTGATTTTAAAGTTTATTAAAATTAAAATATTCTAACGTAATTATTTTTGGGACAACTAAAAGAAAAAATTGTCTCTTAAATTGACACATACATTCTAGGTTACCACCTTCTACTATCTCTTTTCACAACTCAGAAACATGCATAAAAACGTATTAGGCACTGCACTTTCTTAAATCTTTTGGTTCTTATAGGTATTATACATAATTATTATACACATTTGTAGTTGAAATCGTCTTTTTCTTTCACCACATTATATTCATTAGCTTACTTTCCGTTACAGACGATCGATGATCCAAACTAAAAGAAATTTCTACATACAAACCACTGAATATTAATTCAATTCATATACTATATTTTTTTTTCCAAATTTAGTTGAATATATATATGAAAAGATAAAGAATGTACAAATGAATTGATGAGTCTATTGTAATGTACTTACTTGTCCTTCAAATAAAGTCATCTTGTGATGTAAATAGTTATGTAAATTGTATTTGCTCGCGGCTCTAGCAAGTTTCTCATTATCTACATTGGCTGATCTCAACTTTGTTAGCATTCCGGGAGGCAGATTAGGGTAATCAAAAAATTGTTTTTTGGTTATTAACATATTTAGAATAGAGTCACCTGCATAAGATGTGTTTGGGTAAGCACAAACTTTTTTAAGAGAAAAAGAAAGACTTTGAAGCTTGTGATATAAAATAAATCAAAAGAAAAGTAACGAAATAAGTTGGACTAGAGAGTCTAACTTGCTCTAGATCCACTTCTAATTACCTAACAACTCCAATCTCTCATATGATTTGTTGTTTTGTTGGAAGGAAGGGTGAGTAAATGCTTCATGCAACAAGTTAGGATTCTTGAATTTGTATCTAATTGTTTCCTCTAATTCCTCCACTAACCTCCTCCATTGCTTGTCATCATCATCATCATGTGTCAAATGATTTCTACTATTTTCTTGAGTTAAATGAAGGTTTTGTGATAATGGAATATTAAGAGAGGCAACATTTTCTTCTACTTTGTTTTCTTCTATTTGTGATGATAGAATATTCAGAGTGGCAGGATTTTCTTCCACTTTGTTTACTTCCATTTCTTCCGTTAAATGAAGGTTTTGTGATGATAGAATATCCAGACAGGCAGGATTTTCTTCCACTTTGTTTACTTCCATGGCAATATATTAGAACAAGTAATAAAATATGAAAATTGAAAGAAGGTCTCTTGATTTATAGAGTTGGTTTATATAGAATAATGACAATGAGAATGTAATTGGGTTTTATAAGGTTTTAATGGATAATGAAAAGTTGTGACTTTTACAAAGAGTCGTACTTTTTGCTGATTTTTCTAAAGAGTAGTAATTTTTATGAAAAGTTGTGTTTTTTTAAAAAGTTGTGACTTCTCTGAAGAATAGTGACTTTTGCGAAAGATCGTGACGTTTCTAAAGGGTTGTGCCTTTTCGAAAAGATAGAGGCTTTTCGGAAGGGTTGTGACTTTACCAAAAAGGTTGTGACTTTTTCAATTAGGCACACTAAGCTCCCTACTCACACTACCTTTGTTGTCTATAAATAAAGGATTTCCTCTCATTTTTTACAAAAGCTTTGAGTGGTTGGTTGACATTGTGGCTTTTAGTACCTTTACAGTAGTGATTTTAAGATCATGGAAAAATATATTCTATTAAACATCGGATAATTGAGGACAATACATTCCTTAAGGACACACATCACTGTGCATTAAGAGTGCTCATTCTTTTCAGTATTGTTTCTTATTTGTTACAGATTATATTTTCTTTACTAATTTTAACTTTCTACTTTGAAAAATATACTTTAAACTTTCTGTTTCTAATTAGTAAGTTCTGCAAAATATTGTTTTGAGTATCTTAGTAAGAAAAACATCACCATTAATTCGAAAAAGTGTAAATAAAGATAAAGTCTTTATTGTTAGTATTTTTCTATACTAAACAATGTGTCAGTACCTATACAGGCAGCGTTGAGATCGTTTTATCATGAAAGGTAGCATCGGATACTTGGGGCGATACTTTCTTTAATAACACACTTGGAGGGCTCAATTTTTTTCTTTTTAATATTATTTCTGTTGTTACATATAACATTTTCTTTACTGGTTTTAACTTCTAATTTATAAAATATACTTTAGACTTTGGTGTTCTTAATTACGAAGTTCTGCAAAAAAAAAAAAAGTTTGAGTATCTTAGTAAATAAAACTTCATCGTTGATTAGAAAAAGGTAAATAAAGATAAATTCTTTATTGTTAGTATCTTTTTAATACTAAACCATGTGTCAATTGACGAAAGCAAAATGACTGTTTCTTTTCAAAATTGTGCTTCACAATTTATCAGTTATGGTTGTATCATTACACAAACAACATGCCATATGGTTGCCTGAGTATATTTTCATGACATTTATACCGGTCTAATATGAAGTAAATATGATCTCACGAAAAATTAAAAGTATTTTACAAATGATTATGAAAATAATATTTATAATGTATGGGTTAATTGATATTTTGGTTGTTTAGTTTCTCTAGTACATGATATTACTAGAATGAAACCTTTAACTGACTATCTACTTGTTCAAAAACTTTTTATGAAAATATGAGTCTATAAAACTATTTTATATCCATGAACATTGATGAAAAGTCATATGTTATGTGTTTGTGTTGTAAAAGAAGCATTTTACACATATGCTCTTATTGGATCCGATGAGACTATGTTCATGAGTAATTATGCATTAACCAAATTTTAAGGTTATGGAAAAGTTTTTTTGAAAAAGATATGTGACAAGGTGTTGACTTTAAACAATGTTTGTATCTGAGAACGGTGTAATAAGTAAGCACAAAATATTTGTAGGAAAAGGTTACTTCATGGAGGGTCTTTTCAAATTAATATTTCTGCTTCTTCTTACAAGATAAGCATTCTTACAAATCTGTTTAGTATCCCGTATTTTGATACTCATACTACTTTTATGCGTCTTATTCTGATGCAACTCCCTTGTACGAGCCACCCTCAATAGTGTTGGAACTCTTGTGGTCATCAGACTCAGATTATAGTGAGCTCTTGTGTCCAGAGACTTGTTGCATTTCCTTCTTTTGAACTTTTATACGTATTTTATATTTTGGTTAGATAGAAGTGATGTACATAGCATTTTTGTATGATGCTCCTGTACTAGTTACAGCAGGTTTGAGATTGGTTCTTGTGTATAATTTTTCATTCTCAGTCATTTTTTGGCCTATTTTATATATTTTATATTGTAGTTACATATATATATATACTATGTGATCCATTCTAATCTTTATATCTACTTTTGTTTATTCCTTTCTATAAAATTATTATCTTCAACAAGTTTTGGGTTTTGGCTTGCATACTGGGAGTTTTATGCTAGGCGCCATTATGAACCGATTCCGGATCGTGACATTATCCAATAGAGAAGTAAAAAGAAAAGGATAGGTTCCTTAACAATTGCCTACAAAGGATGA
This sequence comes from Solanum lycopersicum, assembly GCF_036512215.1. Classification (NCBI taxonomy): domain Eukaryota; kingdom Viridiplantae; phylum Streptophyta; class Magnoliopsida; order Solanales; family Solanaceae; genus Solanum; species Solanum lycopersicum. The sequence goes on from NC_090804.1 coordinate 33,655,875, forward strand.
GTATATTGCGTAACTTAGATAATCTAAATTCTAAATCTTTTTTCATGTCCCAAATGTTCAATTTGTGAAGTAGATTAACTAAGATATTATATGATTAAGTAAAGATGCTGATGTATTACAATAATGCTGAAATAAACTTACCATTGTAAGAATCAAGCACTTCGGCTCATTTGTGGAATGCTTTATCCACCTATTATTTTTTGTTAAACAATATTAAAGTTTTTTATATATAAAAATATATTCTTAGCTGATGAATTCTTAATTTTTGACAAGTTGAAAGTATTTTTAATGTCCAGATTGGAGGATGATTCAAGTAGAAAGATTATGAATAAAACAATAGGTGATGTTTGAGTTTTGACCTAATTAGTCCTAGGTGATTACGGTTATCATTCCCTATAACAAAATGTAACATTTTGGAAAATCATATGTCTAGTGAAGAGCCAGTAAGTCCGTTAGAATACGTATTGGGGATACATAGGTATTTCAATTCCCAATATTGAGAAATATTGGGCATAATATAGAAAAATGGCTAAGAGGTGTTAGCCAATTTCTATATATCCCCAAATAAGCAAAATATAGTCCAAGTTTGTTTAGAAATGTACCTGCAAAGAATCCCCTAAATTAAAATGTTTTTTCCTTAACTCACAAAAAAGGTATGAGGCATCCAAGTGTCAAGCCTAGATACCATCACATGATCAATTAAAATGATCATGTAAAGTAAGTACTGCCCAAGGACATAGCGAGGATCCTTGGGACAATAAGTAAACATTCCCAAATGATCCATAAATAATAGTTAGTTAGAAAAGTGCAACCAACCCATGTGCAAGCACATGTGCAAGACATGTGAAGAGGGGACCACCCTAACCGAATTCGTTTAGGGTAGTTAAAGGGAAAACGTGCACAAGGGACCACTCCATGTGGGGCCTAACCTCCCTACAAATTCTAGACTCTAACCTACTGCCCTAAATAACTAAATAACCTAGGACTAACCGAATTGGACCCATTAGTGCACCCGACAACCTAGACTTAGGGGTACTTTAGTACTTACTCTAGGTACCTAAATTAATTAAATTAAGGATTTAATTAATTAATATAAAGTCAAAATGTTGACAAAACCGTAGTCAACACCAATTTCCAGATTTGACTAAGTGTTGTGTTTTCCTATGTTTAATCAACTTAGGAGGGGCTTTTTGGTAATTGGTTAATTAGTTTATTAAATTAACTTATTAAACCTAGGTTTTATAATTCAATATCAGTTTTTAAAACTAAAAATCATGTTCAAACTCATAGAAAAGGCGACGCAAAAACAGCAAGCAACGAACGAAAGAAAAACAGAAAAATTTATCGATTTCTCTAGGGCGATTTCAAGGTTTCTTCAAGGTTTTGTTCAAGGTGGTCTTCGTAGATTAAGTTCTACATAAGGTATGGGTTTCTCTCCTGGACTTCTTTCTCCAAGAGAACTTTCTTTCAAATGATTTAAAGATCTTGAAAACTAGGGTTGTTTCTCGTCGTTCTTGTCGAACTCCTTTCCCTAGTATCCTTGTTACCATTTCAATATTGAATAGGTTAGCAATCATGTTGTTGGTATGTGGTGCTGGTTGATCTTAATGTGTATGTTTTTTTGATGAAATAATGTATAATGTATAAAAACTTAAGCATGTTGCACATGAAAATTAGCTTATGCCAACAAATGTGGTTATGAAATCTATGCACAATTGTTTATGCCAATATTAATCGTATGCCAATAAAATGGCTAACAATACATTATCAAAAAGTGATATATGTAAATGGATATAGTATTATGTTAAATAATTAAAAGATTGGCTAATGGTTCATACATATTAAATTTAAATATAAACATACATAGGATTGACACATGACAACATAAATGGTTATGTAGTTTAAATATTCAAAGGTTGAGGCCAATACTAATCATATGCCAACCTTGAGTAGTTAAAGTATCAAATGATAATATAAGCACTTCTAAACTAATTCAATGAACCCATAATCAAGGGCATGCCACTCATTGTGACAACTCCCAACATGCTCTAAAAGAATGACATATGAACTCATGAAACTCATTGAATAAAGTGTTCATCGTCCATAAACGATGATATGAATCTACTACACTAAATTAAGTAAAGTAACATGAGTTATAACATAATTAAATGGGTCTAAAGTATGTAAGTGACCAGAATGGGGTGTTAAAGGAAGTGAGACAAGTCTCACTTACACCTAAGCTACTATGTTAAAAGAAAACTCGCCTATGAAGGTGTGAGCCAGTCTCATTAACAAGAAAGGATGATATGTAAGGGAAATTCACATTTAATCAATGTAAAGTAAGGATGACCGTCATCAATAGAGTAAGTAAATCTCAATCTAGAAGCAAACTCCCATAATGCTTGAGTCAATACTAGAAGATAATGAAGAAATGAACATTCACGTAAAGGGGTGAGTAACTATGAAAAGCAAATGTGCTAATGTTAATGAATATGGTGACAACATGATAAGAGGCTAATGTGAAAGATGAGAGAAATCTCAAATGATCCTAAGTAAATGTTACCAAAACGTACTCACATATGAGAGTATAAAGCTAAAGAAGAGACCAGTCTCTATGAACACTCTAACGAAAGTATTGAGATTAATGTATACTCAATACTAATGATGAGATGAGAAATCATCTATTGAGCTATGATGTCCTCATACTAGAAGACAACTTCCATGACGTATGAGTTGAATGTAATGGAACTTTATACTGAGCACTGATAGTCCAGCTATGAGCGGTGATGCCTTCTTTCGGGAAGGGTGGAGGTTCACGTAACTCTCATGAGATGAGATTGCCCGGCATGCCGGGTATGGGTCTCCTTATATCTCCTAGTCTTCGAACTTATACAGCCAATATAGGGATCTGGCGGGGTTTGATTCTCATGTACGCTAGCATGTTTTGGGTCACTTTGGTCGGTGATTCCACCTCTTTTCGGTGTGGGGTAGACACTGGATTTCATGATTCTCACATGATATATGTAGGTTAAGGTTGGAGTTCCTCAAAGTATGATAGATAATGAAATGAACGATACCGAAGGTATTTGTGCAAGACAATCAGGAGGTGAAATCAGATTCAAGTAATGACATTAGGTCATTCTTGGTCATTGCACTTCATGATCCCGATGAGAGTCTTAAACTTCATCCTAGGTTTAGCTGGTGTTTACATCAGCCTACGAATGAATGAAATGAATAATGTGAAGTACGAATGAATGACTGAAGCAGACTATGTGTTTGCTAAAGAAGGCCCTCGGGTTGAGGTCCCATATGTTGGGCCCTCACTTGAGATGTCTTATCTATATGAAATGTATAATATATAAAACATGAAAGTAATGAAATCAATGGCATGATAAATCGAGAATTACTTATGAAAGGTAACGAATATATAGTGTATAGAATGACTCACTATAAGGTAGGGAAATCATTCCTTAGTCCTTGGATTACTTACATTGGTTCATTGTGAGTATGGGACTATAATGAATCATTGCACTTGTAGGTAAAACATAGGATCAAAAGAATTATTGAACTACTCAACAACAAGAAGAAAAATAATTAAAAATAAACTAAGGCTTGTGCCAATATTTGAGTATGAATAGATGCCTCAAGGTATATAAACAGGGTTAATAACCAATTAATGGGCATAGCCAATAAAGACTGGCTTATAAATATATTCATACCCAATTTAAGAATGAAATAATTAGCTTGAAATTAAGGTAGATAATAATGGAGCATGGATTATAAATCAACTAAAAAATGGGCATCTCCAATGAATATTGGCATATATATATAATCATACCCGAAGGAGATAAGAATGAAGAATCTAAAGTAGAGTAGCCAAATCATCTCCTTCGTCGTGTGAATTGCTTACTCAATTCATTGTAGGTATGGGACTATAATGAACCATTGCACTTGTAAGTGAAACATAAGAATAAAGGAGAGCATTGAATTACATAACAAGAAGGAGAATCAGAGTGAAAAATAATCTAAAGTGTCAAAAATAGGGCTCTCGGGTTTGGACTATCAAATTTTCAGATCTTCGCTCAAGTTGTTCTAAAATTATGTGGATGATACTAATGTTTTGTAATCATACAGAAAATGAGTTGTGTTCTTTGAATTCATTAAAATACATCATATTCATACCACAATTCACATCTAACGATTTAGGGAAGTCTAGTCACTAGGCTTTCCAGAAATAGCATGTTGTTTAGGAAGAGCTTTATTGATCATGCATAGCCTTATGTGTATGTGTGCATACACTCATACTTAGTACAAGTGGTGTACTAACCCCTACTATTTACTATTTTATAGATGCAGGTTAAGGGACAGATTGACGACTCTTGCAACGGTTTGGACACCAGCGTTTCTCCAGACCATTTGGTAGGTCCTCTTAATTTCGAGGATGCTACCGTTTTAGTCTAGCCTTAGTGTTAGACAAATCTAGTGGATGTTGTCCCTAGTGTTTCTTTCGTACTTTCATTTCGAAGATTTGTAATAAGGTCGTATTTGGAAAACTATTTATGATATAATTATCTTCAATTTCGAATTGATTTTTTCGTGTTAGATGGTTATTTTCTTATGTTGAGCTTAGTATATGATGTATCTAGTTAATAATTATATGAAGTATATGTATACTTCATACGTATAAAAAGTTTTAAATTTTCAGCAAATTTAACTAGATGAATGTGATGAATGCAAGATGAGGCTTGTCTGCGACCTCTAAGAGGTCAACGACGCCGGTTGCGATCTAGATCCCAGAATCCGAGTCATGACAACAAGAGCTTTTAGAAGCTAAATTTATGAATGAAAATTCGATGTTAGCTCCTTTTTTATGGGCTGAATGAAGAATCTAGCATTGAAAGACATGTTTATGTAGCTTTTTTACATGGCGTGCAATTTATCCAAAGAAGAAATTAAAATTGTACAAGCTTCTATAGTTGATCTTGAAAAGTATGTTTTTTAACCTTTTCTTTTCCTTATTTTCTCCTCCTTATTTAAGAGTGATGCTACACTACATGATGAAATTGTAATAAAAGAGAGAGGTATGTCTCTCAAACTATTATGTGATAGTTTAGGTATGAAACTTATATTCTTCATAGTATAGGTATGAAACTCAAAAAAAAAGAAAATAGTTTAAGTATGTTTTTTATACTTATCTCTATTTGTTGTTGTTTAAGTTTTGTAACGGCTGGTTCTACTACATTTTTCCTATACTACAACAAAAGAAAGCTATGAAATGATAGACTTTATGGTCTGTGAAAGTTGTCGGTGTCAGATTTGATGTCTGATTGAGGATTTGAGGTCCTAGGTTGTGAAAATATGGAGATTTACCCTTTGGATTAATTTTGGTCGATCTTCGAGGTTGGGATACTCTGATCAAAATTTCGAGAGTTCCATCGGGTTTGGGGATGATTTTAGGCCTAGGTGAGGTCTTGGTTAATTTTGAGAGGTTCCGAGATTGTTTTAGCATTTTTAGACATTAAGTTAGTTTCCTGTTGTTTTTATAGATGTCTTGTCAAGGAGACCACTGATTCATGTTCCTACGGTTCCATTGAGTTCGAAACATCGAGTATGATCTTTTTTGTATTATATGATTTGTGTGTATGTGGTTCCAAAAGAATCTCTAGGGTCCTCTCGATGTAGTATGTTTGGTTGTGTTTACTAGTATCTTCATGCCTCAGTCTCTTAAGTAACCTACACAGAAGTGAGGAGATCTTCGCTTAAGTGAGCTTCTAGAAATCAAAATGGACTTCACATTTATGAGAGGCACCATTTTTGTAGGGTTCACTTTTGCGTACATGGTCGCTTTTGCGACATTAGAGGGAGGTTTTAGACCTGAAATTTCAAGGTTCAAGCCCCACTCTCCATTTTTGAGCCTGTAACAATTTTTGAAAGGATTTATTGTGTTAAATCATTTGGGTAAGATTTTGTAATCCTAAAACTTCATTTCTCTTCGATTATTTGTGACTTTTAACATCAAAATTTGGGATTTTGATTGGCAAATGTCAAGATTTTTCAAGAGCTCAAGTTCTAAACAAAAATAGAGAATGTGAATATATTTAAAATTCTTTTTCCAAATGGTTTTCACCAATAAGTTCCTAAGGCCTTGAGTAATGTTTTCAAGTGTTGATTTTCGGATATAAACCTTCTCTTTTGAATCTAGTTTTAAGTTGATTGGACCATTTATCAAAAAAATTGATGTGAATGTTGTTGTTTTCATAAATTTATTATGAATACTTGATTTTTATAAATTGTGTGGCTATGGACATTGGTCAAAAGGGAAATACTCAACTCTTTGAGTGATTAATTTATTGATTTAAGGTTAGTAATCTCCTAAACCTTGTAATATAGTAGAGTTGGTGTACTGCCTTTATTGTTTTGTCTGTTGGGAGTAAATGTGGCAGCGGAACCGGTAATTGCCAGTTACCATTCTGATCCGTCCCGGTCCAGTCCGGTTCTGGTTCGGTACTGGTTAGTCCCGGTATAGACCGATTCAGTCCGATTTCGAGACAACTAACGGGATGGAAATCAGGGAGTTACCAGTCCGTCTCGATTTCGATAAATCCCGGTCCGGTCCGATCTGATCCGATTAAAATTTATTTTTTAAAAAAAATTGCCCATTTAAAGTCGTTGGGTAACGGCTAGTGCACCCCCCCCCCCCCAACGGCTATTTGATTTATTTTTCAGCCACTTACACCCCTTACCCCCCCCCCCCCCCCAGCCAAACTTTTTTAGTATCCCAAAATTTTAAAAATTATACTTAACCCATTTTTTTACTTATAAATACCCCTAAATTTCATTCTTTTAAATCACAAAATCAACTATTTATCTTCTATTCTCTCAACTCTCTACTCTCTAATCTCTAATTTTCTAATATATAATATCTTATATTCTGGTGTTGCCTTATTTGGTCTTTGGAAATCGGATTTGGAGCTTCAAAATTCACTTTCAACTTTTCACGTTCGGCTTTCGGTGGTCATAAACGTCTACTCAAGTACCGAACTTTTATTTTACATTTCAGTTATATTTAAATAATTATTTATTTATTTTTTAATTTATTATTTGCATTACATTTTTCGTATTATATATAATCTCACGTTTAATATTTTAATATGAATTCCGGTAAAAATGTTGTTAAAAAAGAAAAGGGTAAAAAAGAGTGCAATTGAGCATGTTAAAATATGTATAACTTTACACCCTCCGGTAATGCAAAAATCGGTAGTTCTTCTAGATCAAAAACTAAAAAATCTACTATATTAAGAATAAATACGAATGATTATACACATGTTGATGATACGGTTTTTAATATTGATAGTAATTTAGGATTAGATCCTTATCATGAACATTTACAACGTCGCTTTGGGCATTTTGATGAGGATTTGCCTCGAGATAGTGATAATGATATTGATGATTATGCTGATACGCCTACTTTTGATGATGATGATGATGATGATGATGAAATTGAGCCACCTACGGCTACTAATACTCTCAATCCTGCTCCTAGTCCCGCTTCCTTTCGTTGTCCAGCCCCTGTTCCCCCGTACATCCTAGACCTATAGGTAGAACGTGCTAAAAAAATTGGTTGTTTGGCAATTTATTACACAGATGAAGATAAAACACAAGCTATTTGTAATAAATGTTAACATAAATTTAATCATAAAATTATTGGTAAATCTGGCGTGATGGGACACTTGAGTAGTCATTTAATGTCTTGTTGTAAAAATAAAATTTTTCATGCTAAAGCGATAGCGGAAGCAAAAAAAACGGTACCCCCTTCCTGAAATGTTGAAGTAGGCGGCTCTAACATGGTACAAACACAATTAAATTCGTCTAATGTTTCTGGCTCTAGTTTACCACTTTCATATAGTAGAAAAAAAGATCATGAAGTACTAGCTAAAATGATATGTGTTATGGGTTTGCCATTTACTTTTGCTGAAAATCCCGATTTAATACATTATATTCAAATTGTATATCATCCAAATTTTAAAAGGTTTTGCTAGAAATACAATAAAAAAGGTTGTATTTGATTATCATACACAACATTTTCAATACTTCGTTGTTTATTTTATTAAAATACTTGTAAAATAGCTATTACTTCTGATATGGGTCGTAGTGTAAACAGTAACGATTATTTGACTGTTACTGCACATTGGATTGATGAAAATTGGTATATGCAAAAAACATTTAGGTTATAAATGTTGTCAAATGCAAAAAAATGGTAGTTATATTGCTCAAACTATTTTAGATATTTTACAAAGCTATGGAATATGTGATAAAATAAGTAGTATAACCTTAGATAATGCTTCAAGTAATAATGTTGTTGTTGAATATTTAAAACCTACTCTTTATCCTTTCTATGGTGATAATTATCATATTAGATGTACTGCACATATATATAATTTGATGGTTAGATATGGTGTACATATGTATGATAACGGATGTACAAAAGTTGAAAATGCATGTCATTTTATATTTAAATGTCAAGTTAAGTCTAGGCGTAAAGATTTTCAAAATCGTTGTTTTGAAAATAATCTTCCACCTAGAAAAATTTCAAAAACAGTGGCTACTAGATGGAATACTTTATATGAAATGATTGTAGTCGCTTATCAATATAGTTTACCCTTACAAATGGTTTGGAATAATCATAATTCAGATATAACATATAGACTAGATGATAGTGATTGGCGTGATATAAATGAAGTTATAGATTTCCTAAAAGTTTTTTACTAACTATAAAAAGAATATTTGTACTTTATAGTACATCAATTTGTATTATTTTGTCTGATATTTGTAGGATTTCTTCTAAATTATATCAATTTAAAAATAAACCAAGATTTCAACAAACCATTGAAAAAATGATACAAAAATTTAAAAAATATGATATTCCTATTCCTCAAATTTATTTAACCGCATGTTTGTTAAACCCTCATTATAAAGATGTAGGTGCATCAAAAATGGTTGAAAAAAAATATTTTAACTTAGATATTGATAATGTATTAGAAGAAATTCCTAGTTGTCAACAAGTTAAAGATAGCATAAAATTTGAAGCTAGAAAATTGTATGATTTATATAATGCTAATATAAATTTATCAAGTGAACATGAACCTCAAAGCTCTAGGAGTAGATTTGATGAAGATAATATTGATGCTTATTTATACGATTATCTTGAACTTTCTCACGATAATAGAAATGATTTTGATGGCTATGTTAGTCAAAATACAGAACCTACTGAAGATATTCTAGCGTGATGGAGAAATCGCGGCAAAGGATTTCCAAAACTAAAATCAATGGCTTGAGATATATTAGCTATGCAAGCGTCGTAGTAGCTTCGGAAGGCGTCTTTAGTGCAGCAAGGTCTCAACTTGGAGAGTCATAGGCATTCACTAGCAGTCAATAGCTTGGAGATATTGGTATTATTTCGAGATTAGATTAATGCCGAGAGAAGAAATTTGGGTCGTGAACCACTACCGACCAAATTTCAAGATGATGTTGATGAAGTAATGCAGGATTATAGTGACGACGGGATTGAAGCAATGGAAGATCTATCTATTCAACCAATTCCCGAACATGTTACTAAAGAAATGTTGAATGATTTACGAAAGAATTTATATGGTGGTACCAACTATTAGTAAGAGTATGATAATTCAAGATTTAATTCAAACAGAACCCTTCCTAGAAGGTGGTTGTGTAGATTAAATCTTTTAATACTCGACTAATATTTTTATAAATGTAATTGCAATATCAAATAAATATTAATAAAAATATAGACTATTCTCCTTAATTTGTTTTTTATTATTGTTGTATTAAATTTAATTTTTAATATTGTCAATTTTTGATTTTATAACTTTAAAGTTTGAATTTAAAATTTTCAAACTTTAAAAGTTTGAAATTTAAATTTTATAACTTTAAAGATTGAATTTAAAATTACCAAACTTTTAAAGTTTGAAATTTAAATTTTATAACTTTAAAGTTTGAATTCAAAATTTCAAACTTTAAAAGTTTGAAATTTAAATTTTATAACTTTAAAGTTTGAATTAAAAAATTTCAAACTTTAAAAGTTTGAAATTTAAATTTTATAACTTTAAAGTTTAAATTTAAAATTTTCGAACATTTAAAGTTTGAAATTTAAATTTTATAACTTTAAAGTATAAATTTAAAATTTTCAAACTTTAAAGTTTGAAATTTAAATTTTATAACTTTAAAGTTTATATTTAAAATTTTCAAACTTTTAAAGTTTAAAATTTAAATTTAATAACTTTTAAGTTTGAAAATTTAAAATTTTTTAACTTTTAAAGTTTGAAATTTTAATTTTATAACTTTAAAGTTCGGAAATTTAAAAAAAAAATTAACTTTTACAGTTTGAAATTTAAATTTTTAATTTTTTTAATTATTAAAATAAAAATTATATTCAATTAGAAAAAATTAAATCTTTAAGTTTTAAATAATTTAAATTAATCTTTTTTACATTAATGGTGGTCCGTCCCGTTTACCGATCCGGGACGGAATAGGTAATTTTTACCGATTTACGGGTCTGGTCCCAATTCCGGAACGATTCCGGTTTGCACAGTGCCGGTTTCGTCTTGGTTCCAGAACTTACCGGTCCGGTTCGCCTGGTTCCGGTACCGTCGCCCCCCTTAGTTGGGAGTAATGGAATGAGGTGAGGGATTCATTCTTCCACTTTATTAAGTTTAATGAATAAAAAGGGGTTAAATAAAATATTATATGTTGATCATAATGCTTTGAATTACCTTATGATGGCCCTTATTTGTTTGACTGATGAAATACTTAATAGCATGAATCTGAATTGTCGTGTCTCCCGTGTAGTGTAACATTGCTTGTGTTGCATGAAAATTGTTAAGATGACAAAGTCATTTTCGACAAATGTTAGGATGTCGAGATCATTGTCAACGGTGTTATGATGTCAATGTCATTTTCGGCGAGTGTTGTAATGCAGAAATTATTTCTGGCTAGTGAATTGATATAAATCAAATGGAAAATCGTTTCAACTATTGAAATGATATAAAGTAGATGGAGAATGATTCCAGAGAGTGATATTGTGCCGATAGAAATGATTCTAGTGAGAAACTGATTATTGTGATTTGATACATTTTAATGCTTATGTTTGACTTGCAGGTTAATTGTGATCAATGTACTTGTTACATGTGATTGGTCTACTTTATATTCATAATGACTTACTTGGTGGTTGTTGACTTATGTCTTTTGGATAGTGATTATTCAGCCTTGTGAACTATGTATTGTAGAATCTTAGGTTGTGTTGATTTCTATGTAGGTTTTAGTTTGACGAGTTACTCTTTGGATGGAAGGAGTAATCGATTTCTAGATAGATGTCTTGTTCATTTGGCTGCTTTTTAGGTGCTTTGTTGTTGGTAACCATTCCTTGCTTCTATACATGTGTAGGTTTCAAGACCGATATAGCGTGATTACTGTTCTTCTCACTTTCTTAGGCTTGCCAAAGGACTATTGAGAAATAGCCACTTGTAATTCTGCCAGGCCCTCTTTTTCCTTTTATTTATTCTTTGTTCAATTTGAGAAACTGTAACAACCCTCAAAATGAACTAGGTTAAAACAAAGCCTAAAATGTGTGTCATTAGTTGATAAGGTGTAAAATGAATATAATTATTAGAGTTCAGTTTGATAGAGTTTGGAAGTGAAACGATAAAGAACGTACAAGATGTTTGGAAACTAGTCATTGTGTGTTCAAGTGTGTTTTACATGTTTTACGTGTTGTTTGGTGTCTAAATTTATACCAAAGGACCCTACATCTAAATAAACCTATTTAGGTTCGAAGAAAACGGGTATGACTCCCCCAATGACCACCCTAGAGGTCCTGAGGAGGAAACCTTGGAAAGAAGCTACCAAAAATAGTCCAAACCACGAGCACCATCGACGCTCCTTTGATCAATGTACGCTTTATCGTTTGGGGGAGTTGCTCCACACTTGGTTGTGCGAGATAAACACCCGAATTTGAAGTCTCTGATCAAAACCACAGACCATCAGGAAGGTCTGTTGGTTGATCAACGGCTCGTCAACCGGAACTGTCGATTGACACCTGCAATTTTCTGCATTTGTCTCGGCCAAGTGGAGGGTACTTTGGGAAATTCACCTAGCGTCCTAATTAAGTTATGGGAGGTTATATTAGGTGTTTTTAGGTAATTTAAGTTACTTTATAAGCCTAAAACCTAATTTAGAACTCATTATTCAAAATCAAAATCCAAGATCAAAATAGAATCCTCTCTAAACTCCATTAAAGCTTGAAATAAGATTGAAGCTAAGATTCGAAGTTATTCATTGGTTCTCCATAAATTTTGTTAGAATTCTTCAATAAAGGCATGGTGGTTCATCCTTGATTCTTTTTCCATTCAAAGAGTCAAATTCCAAAGGCTTTTCAAAGATTTTCCGAAACTTTAAAGTCCTATTTTGGATTCTAACCATGGGTTCTTGCATGAAAAGGTTTTAAGTGATGTTTTATGAAATGATCAATGTTAATTAAATGCTTTAAGATCAAAAACTATATGAACCCATGCATTACAAGAATTCTTATTTTTAGCTCTAATAAAGAAGAACTAATCATGGCTTAATTTTATTGAATTCATGTGTAGATTGTATTAGGCTATTAAATTATGCATTGATTAATGTTAGAATTGTTCATGGATATCTTATAATGTTGATTATATATATATATATATATATATATATATATATATATATATATATATATATATATATATATATTGATGGATCATTGATTTGATTGAATTATTTGTTTAGTCTTATGTATATTGTTATGGGTAATATCTCTATTATGTAATTTGGTACTGGAAAGGCTAACGAATGTTGATTATGCCTATGGGAAGTTGGTGAATTGACCTAATTTCTCTATTTTGTATAGAATTAATATTGAATTGTATTGATTGGTATGGTCCACTTATGGTGGCGGTGTTTATGTGTTATATATGTTATGAACATGGCCTTGTCGGTATTATTAAGTGAATTATGGTGCTATCATGTTATAGCTTGTATATATGAATAATGTGAAGTATGATATGGTATATGTGAATGTGATCTCTTGACTTAGTAGGCTTAGGGACCTTTGTCATGTATGTGTATGAAGGCATGATGAATGAGAGTCTAGGATCGGTAAACCTAAGATGGTTCCCTTCTAAGGATGACTAATATAGGACCTTGAATATGAAAAGAAGGTCAAGAACGTAGAACCTTGAATATAGAAAAGAAGGTTAATAGAAGACTTGAAGTGAAAGATCGTAATGGTATCCTTTTTTAGTGGAATAATGAACTTAGGGAATAGGGTAGTTGGAACAACATGAAACCATCTCTAAGGAAGTCATAAGAGCTATCCAAACGATCCTTGGTTGGTATCCCTAGTGGACCCATCCCTGGGAGAAAAGGGTATTGTGAGTTGGTAGGATATAGTGATGGTACCTTCTCAAATACACCTAGGGAATGATTTACTCTGTGAGAACAAAGGCAAAGCACCAAGTGCATATGCTTGTGGTAGTAGCTCTATTTTTATCAGAATATAGTACAAAGGAACCCTTGATGTTCCCTAACCATGTGCCAACATGGGATGATTGCTAGTTCTACCTTTGGTAAGTGGAACACCTTCTACGGTGTGGGGTCTCATGACACTGGATTCCATACCTAGCTAGTATGGTCTATGTGAATTAATGTCTATTCTCGTCATATGGGATGTGCATTCTAGTATTGGAGAACTTCTACTACGTGTAGGCAGTGGAATGGAAAGCTATCTATACATGGCACGCGTAGGCTTTGAAGATTCTAGGATGAGTTCCTTAGGTCCTCCAAGACCATTATGTGAAATCTTTTATATGCTTAATTATATCCAAAATGGCTTAATGAATAATGTTGACTTAAGTTAATGCATGTTTAATAGAAGGGTTCTTAACTAGGGTAGCTTTGAGGATTGCTTAGGTAGGCTTGAAGAGGGTGTATGGGCGGTCTTTTCATGTCTTACTCAAGTGAGTCTTAAAGTAACCATAGGTAGAAATTCTAGGTGATAAAAAGGGAATAATCGTACCTTGGGAAGTCTTGATGATTACTTTGGTGTGTATAAAGGGGTTGTATGGGCGGCCGCTTCATATCTTACTTAGGTGGGTCTTAGAATGACCTTTGGTGGGAGGTCTATATGCTTACATGGTTTCAAAGTGATGATAGCTATATATTGTGGGTTACTTGAATATGTCTTATATGTGATGATTGATTTGAAGATGGTTCTTATACTTGTTTTATGAAGTTTCTATCAAAAGAGCATAAGGAGTACGATTTAAAGTAAATGTCCGTTTTAGCATGGTTTTCTTGCATGTCACCATACTTAGTGCATTCAATGTGCTAATTCCAGATGTTTTCCTATTTCTAAAAGTGTAAGTGGGAATTGAGAAGTCTCTTAGAAGCAAAGCTTGGGATTTGAACTATGGTTTTCTTGCATGTCACCATACTTAGTTATTTCTTATATTCTATAAAGAGATTTGAACTATTGTTGTGAAAATTTTTAATTCCGCACTATTTTTCATATATATGCGATGAAAGATGTCTAAGAGTTTGTACAAGACCTCCGAGAGGTCAAGTACGACGTGTTACGTCTAAGGGGTGCTCCTCGGTCTTGACAAAAACAATGAATTTAGACTTGTACTAATTTTTTAATTCCACACTTTATTGTATTAGAGGTTTGTACACGTGACAACAAGGTGTTGGTGTGTAAATAGAAAGAACAAGTTATGCTCTTATCTTGTTCTTGCTTTAGATTTTTTCTTTTCTTTCATTTCATTGGATTAAGACTGACTTGTCTTGGTGAAAATAGACAAGTCTTAGTAATATGTTCCTTAAGCTTGTACTTGTATTTTCAGCGTATTTGCATGTTCTTGGAACTCAGTTCAATCAGAAATCAATTTTCAAATACTTAGTGGGGATTGCAGCTCCTTCCCTCGATACTAATCTATTTTAGTCTTCATTCGAGAATGAATGGTTCCAAGGGGATGATAATGTAACACCCCGTATTCTAAACAAACCAAAAATTTAGATTTTTAGAAGTTGCAGGTGCCACCGACGGAGATAACTACGGACCATCAGTCGACTTACGATCTGCCAGTCAGCTCCATCAATGGGTCAGTCAACATTCAGTCCTCAATCATGAACAAAGGTCGACTAGTACGGACTGTCAATCGACTTTTGGTCCATCAGTCAGCTCCGTCGATGGGCCAACCGACTTTCAGTCCTCAGTCGTGAACGGTCGACTAGTACGAACTTCCAGTCAGCTCCGTCGATGGGCCAACAGACTTTCTATCCTCAGTCATGAATGATGGTAGACCAGTACGGACCTTCAGTTGCCTTACAATCTATAAGTCAACCCCGTCGGTGATTTCAGAAGTATTTAAATGAGTGGTCTTTTGGCCATTTCCTATTTCGTTAGACCCCTAAGATACGTCGTTTAGATCCTAAATCATGAGGCTTTGTTCAGTTTAAGCCTAGAAACATAAATAGACTGTACCTTAGTCAAAATCAATACATAGAAAATTAAAAGCAAAAGAGGAGAAAAAGGTCAAGAACCCTAATTCAAGAACCCAGCAAGGTTCCATCAGTTCTAGCCCCTAAACTAAGGATTTCTCTGTGGAATTCATCACTAGAAAGTGTGATTTCACTAGTGGGTTCCTTTCGCCCATTTGGTCCCTACAATTCTATCAGTTTCTTGATTCTCTTATTGTGAATACCTAGGGTTTCTAGAATTACAGTAGATCATCATGAATTACTTATGTTTATGTTCCAGATCAGATTATAATGTTATTACTCAGTTTATCACATGAATTTAAGAACTCTAGCTTTGTATTTCTTTAGTTCTTGAATTACATAGGCTAGATCAAATATATCAGTTATTCAGCTATGCATGGCTCTGTCATTAATGTATATTTACCAAATTAATTGTTGCATTCTCAGTTTGTATGTTCAGTTTTTAGCTATCCGATATTACTGAAAATTAATCATAATGTGTTAACCAATTAATTCATTGGGAGTAGCATAATACCGAGTTGGACTAGGATCCAGTGTACCCAAATAGTCCCAAAACTACTAGTCATATAGGTTGTAATTCCCCTTTGTGGACATAACTTTTGTGATCACGCCAGCATGCCTCTATACCTTGACAGGGTATATTTGATCCTTTCAATGGGGCGTATACATCGATTTCAACATTTAGCTCATGTAATTTAATGTCAGTTATTAGTTGCTCCCATGGTTTAGTCACACTCTATTGCATTGACCATATTTATAGTTCAGTCAATATTCAGTATCAGCATGTTCAAAATTTGGTCATTGAATCAAGTTAGCTCAACATTCAGTATATCATGTTCAGAATATTATGCTTGTTTTTGTGTTTCTTCAGTTTTGTATTATTTCAGAATTATTCTATCATCCATGCTCACTACCTTTCAAATACTGACGCATACATGAGTTACATCTTCTCGTGAGGTAGGTCCAGGTTCTCATCATCCAAATCACGCTTAGATCGATTCTCGATCTCCAGTTTATCAATGACAATGGTGAGTCCTTATTCTCCGAGGACAATAGTCATGTGGTTCTTCTCAGTATTTTTAGTCCTTTCGTTTCGGTTTTTCTAGATCTAGTTGGGGCATGTCCCAACGTTTCTAGTCAGTTAGGAGCTATGTTCATTACATAGTTAGATTCAACTTAGTACTAACTTTATACCTTCTTTGTATAAACTCATCAGTATTTCATTTATCTCAATTATAGTATATGGGTATTCCCAATCCTTTCATTTTATTTATAAATTAGCTTCCGCAATAATTTATTATCTTTAGTATGTTCATGATCATGCCAGCAGGGTTAGCTTGGGATCACTTGTGGTAATAGGTCCCGTCTCCGTGTCTTGCGGGTAGCTCGGGGCTTAACAGCCAAGGTCGATGACCCCTCCGCCACCCCAGGATCATGTTGGGGAAGAGGTTGAGTTTGAGGTTGGGGTAAAATCCCACTGAAAGCTGTATATAAAAGAATTCAGTTATGAAGTTAAATTGTGTTCTAGTTCATTGTAATTAGATGGTAACAATAGTTGATAAATTTCAAATATCAAAATAACACTGTTTACTAATAAATTTCAAAAAATTAAACCTAGACAAGAGTTTAGCAAGCAAGTGGAATAACAATCTAGCAGCGGCGGAAGTGGGTATTGCTTTCAAAAGTTGAGTCAATGTGATTGCTCAATGACCTTATTGTAGGGGGAGGCGCAAAACAACACAAGTAGGATACAAAACCTACAAGGATCGACTTCAAGACAATCAACCAATTATACTTCACCCAATTTATCAAAAGAAATTTACCACTAAATTAACCAAGCTCAAATCAGCAACATATCAAAAAAAAATCACAAGCAAATATGAATAATAAATATGCAAGTGACACACGAGATTTATACGTGGAAAACCCCTTCGGTGTGAAGGATAAAAACCACGGGACTTGAAGGAGTCCACCCTTCTTCTTCTCTTATTATGAAAATTGAGGGTAAAGACACCCAAATCAGTCTACAAGGATGTCACAGCCCACCAACAACAACATACATAAGAGCCAACACAAAAGAGAAGAGAAATTGGGAAATATCACCCAAAAAATGCAGGTTACACCAGCTGCAATAACAGACGATCGAGAGCTCCGATTGACGATCTGAACCATCAAGATGTAGTGCTATATGTTGTGAACCAGCTGTGAAAATTTCAGAACGATCCAACGGTCGGATCTCTGGAAAACTGAAATTTTGTCAAGGCTGTCCAGAAAATCTGCACTCAAACCCTCTCTCAAAAATCTGCTTCTCTCTCTCTATCACACACCCTCTCAATTTCTTCTTTTCTTCACGTCAAAAACCCCCAGAAGAAAACAGCAGCTCCCAAAGACTTCTAGAAGAAGTCAACAAAGCCCAAAACATATGGGCCACACATCAATAAGTGATTGGGCTTTCACTTAAAAAAAATATAACAAATGGGCTGGACCCTTAACAATCTCCCCCTCCAGCCCAGTTCGAGGAGACCAAACATAAAAGGTCATCAAGAAGACATACCTGCAAGCTTGGAACAAAATTCAAGCTTGCTTCCAGGGACCACCTTTGTCAACATATCAGCACCATTCTTGTTGGTGTGAATCTTCTTCAACTTCATTAGTCGCTCTTCAATGACAACACGCAACCAATGATATCTCACATCAATATGCTTTGTGCGAGCATGGTACATGCTGTTTTTGCTCAAGTCCATAGCACTTTGACTATCACAAAATACAACATACTCACTTTACTTCAAACCTAACTCTTGAAGGAAACGCTTTAACCAAAGCATTTCTTTGCTTGCTTCCACTGCTGCTATATATTCTGCCTCGGTTGTAGACAACGCTACACACTTCTGTAGCTTGGATTGCCATGAAATGGCTCCCCCTGCAAATTTGAACAAGTAACCCGAGGTAGACTTCCGGTTATCAAGATCTCCAGCCATGTCAGCATCCATAAATCCCTCAAGAATAGGCTCACCAGCTCCAAAACACAAACTCAGATTTGATGTGCCTCGCAAATATCTTAAGATCCACTTTACAGCTTCCCAATGAACCTTGCTCGGATTTGCCAAGTATCTGCTAACCAATCCAACAACATGTGCTATATCCGGTCTTGTACACACCATGGCATACATCAATGAACCAACAACAGAGGAGTAAGGAATATGAGACATACTTTCCTTTTCTTTCTCGGTTGTAGGACAACAACGCTTGCTCAACTTGAAATGGGCTGCAAGTGGTGTATTAACTGGCTTGGCATTCTTCATATTGAACCTTTCAAGCACCCGTTCAATATACTTTTCTTGTGACAACCAAAGCTTACCAGCTTTTCTATCACGAGCAATTTCCATACCAAGAATTTGCTTCGCAGGACCCAAATCTTTCATATCAAAGGACTTTGACAAATCCTCTTTCAACCTGCAAATCATCTCAACATCTTGTCCCACAATCAACATATCATCAACATACAAGCAAAGGATAATGAAGTTACCTTCAGAGAATTTTCTAAAATACACACAAGGATCTGCAGTAGTTCGCTTGTACTCATTACTACTCATGAAGGAATCAAACTTGTGATACCTTTGCCTTGGTGCTTGCTTGAGTCCATAAAGACTCTTTTTCAACTTGCAAACAAAATTCTCTTTTCCCTTAACTTCAAATCCTTCCGGCTGCTCCATGTAAATCTCCTCATGCAAATCACCATGTAAGAAAGCAGTTTTAACATCAAGTTGTTCAAGTTCAAGATTCAAACAGGCAGCTAGTCCCAAAATCATACGAATGGAAGTCATCTTCACCACCGGTGCAAAAATCTCATCGAAGTCGATGCCCTTTTTCTGATGGCATCCCTTCACCACTAATCTTGCCTTCCGCTTCACTAGCTTGTTGCCATCTTTCTTGTTCTTAAACAACCACCTGTTCTTCAAGACTTTCTTCCCTTTTGGAGGCTTCACCAAGTCATACGTTTCATTCTTCTTCAAAGAATCCATCTCCTCTTGCATAGCCTTGAGCCAATGGTCTTTGTCTGAATGTGACAAGACCTCTTGAAGGCTTTCAGGCTCCCCCTCATCAGTGATTAGGATGTATTCTGAACTTGGATAAAGTCTTGAAGGTTGACGAACTCTGGTCGATTTTCTAAGTGTTGGCTCTTCTACCTGTGGGCTGGATTTCTCCCCCTGATTAGAAGACTCTCCATGTTGAACATCTACAGCTTCATCATCAGGTTATGGTACAACAACATCAGGTTGTACCTCTTCAATATGGTCATGTTCATGAGCAATTTCATGACCATCCTCTGGAGCATCACCTGTTAATTGATCATCTGAAGCAGAAACATGAGGCATGGGAATATCAATAACATCATGAGAGAAATTAGAATAATAAGTCTTATTAGCACCCAAGAGATGAAAACCCATCTCGTGCTCATAAAAGACAACATCTCTACTTCTCACAACTTTTTGCTTTGCTGGATCATAAAGTCTGTAACCAAACTCTTCATCACCATATCCAACAAACACACAAGGAGAAGTCTTGAAATCAAGCTTCAATCTATGTTCCTTCGGCACATGCATAAAAGCCTTGCATCCAAACACCCTCAAGTGAGAATAAGAGGGGTCTTTCCAAACCAAACTCTCTCGGGAATCTCAAACTCCAAAGGAACTGATGGTGCTCTATTTATCAAATACACAGCAGTTCCAACTGTTTCACCCCAAAATGACTTAGAAAGATTGGACATTCTAAGCATGCATCTCACTTTCTCAATAATGGTTCTGTTCATCCTCTCGGCAACGCCATTGTGTTGTGGGGTACCCGGTTCTGTTCTCTCATGTCGAATGCCATATTTTGAGCAATATGCTTTAAACTCATTTGAAGTGTATTCACTTCCATTATCAGTTCGAAGACGCTTCAATTTGCAATCTGTCTCCCTTTCAACCATTGCATGAAACTTCTGGAAGATACCGAACACCTCACTTTTGTGCTTCATCATATAAACCCAAGTTCTCCGAGTAGCATCATCAATAAAAGTAACAAAGTATTTGTTACCACCAAGTGATTCCACCTCTATGGGACCACACACATCAGAGTAAACCAACTCTAACTTCACTTTCTTTCTTGTAGATGTCCTCGGAAAAGAAACTCTGTGTTGCTTTCCTGCTAAACAATGATCACAAGGGTCAAGCGAAATAGTAACATCAGCAGGAATAAGAGATTTACCGGCCAACAGCTTTATACCCTTCTCACTAACATGCCCCAATCTTCGGTGCCATAAGTTAGGAGAAGTTTTCTCCTCAATAGCATTCAAATCACCACTACACACTTTCAAATGTGTCTTATACAAGGTACAACAAAGCTTGCCACGAGCAACAGTCAAGGAACCCTTAGACAATTTCCATTTACCCTCACCAAAAGTGTGCTTGTAACCCTCTTTATCAAGTACATTAGCAGACAATAAATTGAAGCGTAGATCTGGAATGTGGCGAACATCTCTCAACGTCAAATAGCACCCAACATTGGTTTGGACTCGAATATCTCCAATACCAACAATACTTGCTGAGCTCTGGTTCCCCATCTTCACACTACCAAAATCTCCAGCTCGGTAGTCAATAAAGTACTCCTTATTAGGAACACAATGATAGGAAGCTCCTGTATCAATAAGCCATTCAGTGTCAGAACTATCAACATGACAACACTCTCCAATAGCACATATCAAAAAAACATGATCATCAGAACTAGAAGTTGTAGCAGCTGTATTCTTGTCATCACCCTCTTTATGATGGTCATTTTTCTTATTTCGCTGGTCTCTTTTAAACTTGTAGCAAAACTTTTGAATGTGGCATGGCTTGCTACAATAGTGGCATATCATAGGTTCTCTCCTATCCTTGGACTTTGACCTATACTTTGACTTGCCACGCCCTTTGGGACCTCTACTCTTGCTTCTTCCTCTATTCTCTACCACAAGTGCCTGCGAAATATCAACACCCATCTCCTTTCTTCTAAGCTCTTCATTGAACATGCTCTCTTTGATGACATCCAATGAAATCGTACCATCTGGAGCTGAGTTGCTGATGGACACAACCAAAGTTTCCCAACTGTCTGGCAAAGAACTCAAGAGGAATAAAGCCTGCAACTCATCATCAAGGACAATTTTCATAACAGTCAACTTGTTAATAATATCTTGAAAGTCGCTAAGATGCTCAGAAACAGACTTCCCTGGCTTCAACTTGAGATTAACAAGCCTCTTAATCAACGAGGCCTTGTTATGAGCGTTCTTCCTCTCATAAAGACCCTCCAATTTTCTCCATAGTTCAAGCGGCTTAGTCTCCTGGGATACATGATTGAATATGCTAATATCAACCATTGTCTGATTGTCCCCAAGGTCTTTCTCTTCAGCTTTTCCCATTCTTTATCTGTCATCTTCTCTGGCTTAGTGGGCTGGACATCTTTCTTTGTTTTATCCACATCAATTGGGTCAAACAAATCCTTGCAATATAGCAAATCTTCCATCATCGGACACCAAATGGAATAATTGGTTGATGTCAGTTTAACCATAGAGTTATTTCCATGCTCCATGTCTATGGTTTAACACTCCGCTCTGATACCAGATGTAGGGGGAGGCGCAAAACAACACAAGTAGGATACAACACCTACAAGGATCGACTTCAAGACAATCAACCAATTATACTTCACCCAATTTACCAAAAGAAATTCACCACTAAATTAACCAAGCTCAAATCAGCAACATATCAAAAAAAATCACAAGCAAATATGAATAATAAATATGCAAGTGACACACGAGATTTATACGTGGAAAACCCCTTCGGTGTGAAGGATAAAAACCACGGGACTTGTAGGAGTCCACCCTTCTTCTTCTCTTATTATGCAAATTGAGGGTAAAGACACCCAAATCAGTCTACAAGGATGTCACAGCCCACCAACAACAACATACATAAGAGCCAACACAAAAGAGAAGAGAAATTGGGAAATATCACCCAAAAAACGCAGGTTACACCAGCTGCAATAACAGACAATCAAGAGCTCCGATTGATGATCTGAACCATCAAGATGTAGTGCTATATGTTGTGAACCAGCTGTTAAAATTTCAGAACGATCCAACGGTCGGATCTCTGGAAAACTGAAATTTTGTCAAGGTTGTCCAGAAAATCTGCACTCAAACCCTCTCTCAAAAATCTGCTTCTCTCTCTCTATCACACACCCTCTCAATTTCTTCTTTTCTTCACGTCAAAAACCCCCAGAAGAAAACAGCAGCTCCCAAAGACTTCTAGAAGAAGTCAACAAAGCCCAAAACATATGGGCCACACATCAATAAGTGATTGGGCTTTCACTTAAAAAAAATATAACAAATGGGCTGGACTCTTAACACTTATTACCCATAGATAGATAGGCTGGGTCAATCTCCAACACGCATTGTATTTCTCAATCACAGTATGCTTATCCCGAAAATTCCTCTCGGACATTTCTATATATAGTCTACTAAACAACCCAATACCTTGAATTAAATCTTCTCTCTTAAGACTAACATTTAGAGATGAAACTCCAAATTCCTTTCTCAAGCAAATAACGAACTCTAAACTAATATGCTAGCATTAAATCAATTAGCCACTTTACGTACTCTTTCTCAAGAAATATATGAAGATCTAAAGTAGAATTAAGTATGCAACCTCAATTCAAAATTAACTCATGGTAATCAATTTGAATACATGGAAATCAAAGTAAAACAAAATAGTTACTACTCCACTAATCAAAATCAAACTCAATTTCCACACCCCTAGAATATGAGTTTTATCCAATCGTGTGAAAAGTAAAAGAAAAGACACTGTAAACATTCTTGACCATCAGCTTGTTGATTTAGAACTTCAATTTAATATACCCACTTCCGAATTCCCCCAAAACAAGGGTTACACACTTTGTTTTTTCACTCTAGAAAATAGAGAGTTCTATTACATTCTAAAAGTAAGTCTCATATCCAAATATCCAAATTGTATGATCAATTATGTATCTCTCTCTTTCACCTAGTTATATTTTCCTTTAAAAATAGGTAAAACTTAATCAAATGAACAAGTTGGCAATGTTAGTCAAACTCGTCAACTCATTCGTTGAGTCACCGACTTTCTCTTATTTTCGTGTGTCCTTGGATTTAGGCTTCAGGTGATTAACCGTAAAGAACGAGCTTGATGGAGTTGCACATTCACATTCGATGAGTCGTTGATATCACCTAATCTCGCCTTCTTGGCCTCCAATTTAAACAAATTGTTACGTCACTTTCGGTGATTATTTTTCATTCCACTGATTTAGTTTAGAGAATATCCATTTACCCATCATATCGTCGACCTGCCTTGATCATTTTAGTCGAACACCCTGTCATTTTTAGCGAGGTCTGGTACACTCAGTGAGTCACTAAGTGTCTTTTGACGAACATCAATATTATAGTATTGCTATTTTTCTATGTGTTGGCCTCTTTTAGTATGATTTCATACTTGCCTTGTCCTTGAGACTTCATAGCTACAAAAAATAATAAATCAATAGATATGGACATAAAAAGTCATTGACGACATTAATTGTTGAGCTAAAAAGGCCTCAAATAAGTTAAAAACCTCATACTAATAAACTATCAATATCATAAATTATATGTCATTATGAATAAAACAATATCAATATTGCAATAATTGTACTTGGATCCAAAATTGGGTAAAAACGGCATATCAGATCCCACTCCAGGAATCACAAAATTGACTCAACTAATAGCTTCTAACTTGCTCAAAGAAATTGTTTTTCCCC
Source organism: Solanum lycopersicum (assembly GCF_036512215.1). Lineage (NCBI taxonomy): Eukaryota > Viridiplantae > Streptophyta > Magnoliopsida > Solanales > Solanaceae > Solanum > Solanum lycopersicum. Next base: position 33,680,304 of record NC_090804.1, read on the forward strand.
CAAAATTTGCACAATCCAAGCTTTAAAATGCAATAAAATAGATCTAACATAAATTAGCTTACAAGAACCAAAACGAGAAATAATCAAAGATAATAACAAGGACTTAATATAAAAGCGAGAATGCAGACCCGTACAATATCCCAGCTATTCCATCCCAATGTAAAGAAATCCTCAAAAAAATTCTCAAGAAGGTTTCTCAATTCTCATAAATGAAAAAATGAAATAACAATTATGGGTGGCTAAAAACTCAATGCAACTATGGGTTTGAGTGTTGATTTAATTTAGTGGATATTGTGTTTTGCTTTGTTTTATTGCTAATCATCCATAGATTTAGGCTAATTAACACAAGGTTAAAATATGGATTAAGTTTATAAACTTAATTCTATTTTCGATGTCTGATTGATGCTCAAAAGAGATTGATTGGAGTGGGTTTGATACTTGCAATTTAGGTTTGATGTCTATAGTTTGCTTGAAAGAGGAATAATGGTTCATAACTATTTGTCATAAATATTCTCAAAAGAGAGATATCATAAGGTAATGAGTTGTTTAGTTATGCACGTAGATGTGACTGAAAGGAGATTTTATGATCTAATATTATGAGATCGAAAGAATATTAATATCATTGAAGATTACCTAGCCTATCCGGTCCATTAATGTTTAGCACTAGTGAGCAACACAATTACCCTATGTGACATTAATGTTAAATCCCCACACCCTTAGATTACTTATTAATTACTTGAATTTCCGAAGCATTAGTTTAATTGTTGCATTTGGTACTACAAACTCTTTTAGTAAATTTTGTTGAACCATCCACCCAATTGTCCAAAACTTTTACAATGTATATTTTTGATTTCTTAGTTGAATTCTTATCATTATACCATTCCATGTGGTATTCGATCCCGACTCTTTGTTGGGTATTTTATTGACAACGATTGCTTACTCTTTAAAATTATTTTTAAAGTAGTTTGAGTGTTATCACTATGCGCTATTAGCAAATGGTTCACCATGATCGGCTTAAGTCTAAGTTTTGGAATTAGGTGTCAGTTGCACCACTTGAGTTTGGGGCGTTATGGTACATAATCAAGACCACACACAGAGAAATACTTTGTATAATAGTCTGATGTTTCTTTAAGGAATGAATTTTCCTTTTTTGATACTTAATTAGTATATGAAATGTACCATGTGAATATCATTGAAGAAAATGAAAGCAATTAACGAGATTGTGATAATTTTATTAGTATGAGAGGCATACCATATGATTATCATCAATGAAAATGAAGCAATTAAAAAACTAAGGGAAATGGAAGAAATTTGTGATAATCAGTATATGAGATGTATCATGTGAATATGATTGTAGAAAAGAAAGCAATAAATGAGATATGAAAAAAAGAAGAAAAGTGTGATACTCTATAAGTACACGAGACATGCCACATGAATATCATTGAATGAAACAATTAACGAGCTAAGGGAAAAAGAAGAGAATTCACTTTATACATAACTAGTTTCTGCCCCACAGTATTCGCTGAGACACGATCAAATACCCCAATTGAAATGTCTTGTGAAGAAGCTACAAGTATCGAAAATATGCAGTCCAATTTGTCGATTGACATCCCCAAAGAGAACTGTCAAAGGGAAGAGATTCCTGCGGATGAAATCATAACTGATGAAGAGAAGGAAAAATCTAATGGGGAAGAAGAACACGATGAAGGTTAACTACTAGTGGTTAGTGTAAGACAAATTGGTTTCTCAATGAAATTATATAACTCTTACAAGGATTGTCCAACCATAGTTGTGAACGAGTTAAGCAAAACATCAACTTCATGTTCCTAATAGTATTATTGATCAATTTCTTCTAATACAATTTCAACATGATCTTGGTGCAACTACCTTCGTCGTCTCTGTTTGTGAAATCACATCAAATCTTTGTATATGGGATCTCGGAATTAGTTCTGAGTTCTTGATTTTGACAAGTTCTAAGAAAACGTAGAGGCGCATGCATTATTTGAAGAAATTAATAAAAAGAGAAGTTGTTTGTATCAAATTAGTGCAACTTACTTTGTTACTTGTTTACTGCATTGTTTATTGCCTTTACCAGGTCAAAACAATTATCCGAGTGAGGTTGTTCACGTTAGGAAGTGGGCTGAGAGTTGGAAACTTTGGGTGTAAGTTTAGGAGTTTGTTTAGTGGAACAAAAACACTATAAGTAAGGAGTTATATTAGAAGTAGGAGTCAGTTAATATAGAGAATACACACGCTATGTTTTCTCTTGTAGTTCAGCAAATATATTTTCTATTCAAGAATAGCTTTCAGCTATTTTCTTCTCGCTCCTTCTTTATTGTTCCTGCCTTCACTCTTTTGTTATATGGCGTCAAGAGCTAGGTTAAAGGAGTAATTTTTTTGTTTACAGTCTTATTGTCTATCAATTTACTCTGCTGGAGAAGTTTGAAAGTGTGAATGAAAATTTTTGTTGTTTATAGCAATGGAAGCCTCAAACAGAGGAAATACTCAATATGGAATAGAAAACTGATAGGAACTAACTACAAGTATTGGAGAATGCCAAATCCCAAAGGAAATTGAAGATTAAGTGCGGAAAAGCTCTCTTTACTTTGAGGACTTCTATAAACAAGGAGTTTACTGATCATGTTCGTGATGTTTGCTCTCCAAAAGAAGTTTGGGACACGCTCAAAAGATTGTTTACCAAGAAAAATACAGCGAGGCTGCAACTTTTGGATAATGAGTTGGCAATGTTACAATAGGGAGGTATGTCAGTCTTAGATTACTTTTTGCAAGTTAAAAGTATATGTGCTGAAATTTCAGAGATTGATCCAGAAGAGAAGATTAGCGAGTCACGCCTACAACGCTATCTTATTCATGGATTCAAAAAGGTATACGACTTTTTGTCACTTCCATTCAAGGATGGCCGCAACAACCATCTGTTGAGGAATCGGAGAACATGCTTTCTAATCAAGAAGCCTTAGCTTAACAAATGGCTAAGAACGTTAAATCTGATAATGTTCTATTTTCTAAAAGAAAGTCGTACAATAAGAATACATCAACTTGGAACAAAAATAAAGAGAAAGAAACAAGAATGGAAAAAGGTGGAAATCCACACAACACCAAAAAGTGCTACAGATGTGGAAAAATTGGGCACATCAAGAAAAATTGTCGAGTAAAACTTTCCAAAACCAATGTCATGTGCACCAACGAAGGAGATGAGCAAATGAAATGGGAGAAATCTTTTAGCATCGAAGTTGTTGAACAAAAGTTAGAACAAGATTTTGTCAATTATGCCAACAAATAATAAGAGGGAAGAGTGGATCGTTGATTCAGGGTGCTATCATCATGTAACTTGAGATGATTCTCTATTCTCGGAGATGTGAGATAATCATGTAGTTTGATTCATTATCACAGCTGATAACTCGACATATCCAGTAGCAAAAGAAGGTGTTGTGAAGATTGAGGTTGTTGGTGACAAATCCAAAAGTATCAAATTGCAGGATGTTTATCAAGTTCTGAGTTTGATGAAAAATCAAGTCTCAGTTCCTCAAATTATTGATTATGGAAAATATGTATTATTTGGTCCTAGTGATGTGAAGGTGCTTGAAAATGTAAAATAAGTATTTGTTGATGTTATTTTTAGTGGCGAAAAAGAAATGTTCTTTGTTTGTTATGCTAGCAGGTGAAGCCTGTGTGAAAGAAAACAAGTCAAACTTATAAAGTCACAAATTGGCATGCTCGGTTAGGTCATGTAGGCTATCAGATGTTGCAGCAGATCTCTTCTAAACAATTGGTAGACGGCATGCCAACTTTAAATAATGTAGGTGAAGACGTGATTTGTGAAGGTTGCCAATATGGAAAATCTCATCGTCTTCCTTTCAAAAGGTCATCAAATCAGAGAACCATGATGTTTGAATTGGTTCATACAGTTTCGATGGGACCAAAAAGAACACCAAGTTATAGCGGGCATTGATATATATGTTATGGTGTAGGTGGATGATCACTCAAGGTTCACTTGGGTGAAATTTTTGAAAGAAAAGAGTGAAGCGTTATCCAAGTTTATGGAGTTCAAAGATGTTGTTGCAAATGAGTTCGAGAAGGAGATAAAATGTCTACATAGTGATAATGGCAGAGAATATATGTCAGATGACTTCTTATAGTACTATCATGATAATGGAATTGTTCGTCAAATGACTTGTGCAGATACACCTCACCAGAATGGAATAGCGGAAAGAAAGCTTGTCTATCTTTCTTCAGTTTAACTTTCATGGTTGCATGACAATAATCTTCCTCGAGAGACGTTGTCTGTCGCTTTTAGAAAAGCATCGAGCTAAAAAGCGACGGACACATACACAATATTGTATATTGTGTTTTTGTGGACGCTATTACGACATGTATGACAGAAATTTTCATGGATAGATCCATATATATATATATATATATATATGGGTAAAGAAATGACAATGTGACATACATGGGATATAGTGTGAGATATACATACTAAGTCGTCTCCCACCTCGTGTTTTTAATATGAAATTTAGCTTAAACCTTCCTAAAATGTCTCCATATTAAAAACCTTTATGATTAATGTTATTAAAATTCGCCGTGCTGTTTCCAACAACATTTTCACCAATAAACCGACCAACTCTTATTTTGGTAGCTAATAATCTTTAAATACTAATTGTAATCACTTGTGCATCAAGTTTGTTTTTCTTAGGCCTTGGACTGTACTTAATCACTTTATTTTTTGCCACCATATATATTAACTCTCATTTCTAATTAACTAGTGTACTTGTCTGCGCTTCACAGTTATGAAAAAAATAAAATAAAGTTACATGCTAACATCAATAATTACTTTTTTTAAAAAAAGAAATTGTATTAATCATATAATTTCATAGAAGAGAATCTATGAAAAATATTTAGGTTTAATATGAAATTATTAAAAAATCAATATATGTGAACTTCTGGAAGTTAAATATTAAAATTAATTTCATAGAGAAAAAGAGAAGGTAATATTAGAATTACTGGAACGTAAACTTGAGATGTGATCGTTTTTTTTTCATTTGGGATCTTTTTTAGTATATTTATCTATATTTATGTAAACTTGAAATCTAATCGTTTTTTCTACTTCTTTGTAATCTTTATAATTATATTCTTAGAATAAGGTTACGGCAATATGTAAACTCAGATTGCCGTTAATAGTTTTATCCATGATTACATTATTAGCCAACATTATTCTTAATTATTATTCACAATTACTATTACTTGTCGTCGTCGTCATCCAATCATCACATATTTTAATTATTTTTATCGTACAATATTAGATTAATTTAATGTTTGATTAATAAATTTTTAATAATTAAATTGTATATAATTAAGTTTACATATTTAAATGATGAAAAATAAAAATCTTAATTGGTTAGTTTCCATGTCTTAATATATTGTTATTATATTTAGGTTCAGTTATCCAATTATTTCTGGAACAACTTAATTATATTGAAAAAACAAAAGAATGTAAGAAAAATATATTTAAAAATACACATACAAAAGAACAAAAGAGAGAACTAACCGCACAAAAAAAATTCAAAAAAATAACACATAGAAATTCCTATTTCTTTTAATTTTGTTTTGCTTAAACACAAAAATATTATAAAGTATATTTTACGTTTAAATAAATACTATTACATTCAATATAATAAATTCCTAAAATCAAAGAGTCACAATAATTGAGAGGATTAAGAATGTGTCTTTGGTCGTGTTTGTAACATAATAAGAGTAATATTTGTATATTATTACACTAATAAAGAACATTAATTATAGATAATGAAAAGATAATCAAATTAGAGTTATTAAAACAAATATTTTATTAGAAATACATATAAAGCAAGGAAACCAACTGTTTTTTTAAAATTATAAATTAATCGCAATTTTAAAATAACTTAAGTATTCTTGAAAAACAACAAAATTGAAAATATAAAGACTACAACTTGACATATTAATAAATAACTTGAAACCTCCGAGAAAAAAAACAAAATAATAAATTTAAAGACTGCAATTTTATACATGGACAAATAATTTTTTTTTAATAAAGCCAATTATATTTTAAAAATTATAAATTAATTTTAAATTCTCATGTTCTATCAGATTTGTTGATAAAAATTGCTCCACTAGACTATGGAAGTATATATATGTAGTTCTTGAAGTAGCATATTGACATCGATCCATTGATTGACTCATTTCATGCTTCTATGTTTTAAAATACTATAGCCCACAAATAAAATAAACTAATACCATCAACAAAAATGTGAGATGAATTTACATAAACAAAGAATTTTTTTGAAAAATGTTACCAATATAATATAATCAAAATTATCTAAAAATTACATAGAAGTCTTAAAAAGAATAAATTTAATAATTTTATTTTTAAAAAAAATCTGGATTATATCTTCACAAACACAAATAAATAATATTAAATGTATGATTTCAACAAAGAAAGAACCGTAATTATATTAGATATATCAAATTATTTCACCTTGTATTAAATTATGCAATAATGTCTAATTATTTTCATTTTAGATATAACTCCTATAATATGCAAAATATGATCAAATAAGTTAAAAGATATCTAGCAAAACAAGAAAAAGATAAAAAAAAATAAGGAGAAAATTGGATTAATCTAAAATGAATCTCCATTTTTATGTTATAAAGAGAATCGTAAAGATAACAAACCAAAATAATTAGTCAGAAGAACAAAAATAGGCTTGACATATTAGTCTTACTAGCTAATTAAAAGTAATATATGAAATAATAATTGAAAAAGATAATGAACCTCAAAGCTTAATAATATTGTAACATCTGCCACTAATTCTTTAATCGAAGATGGCTACAAAATAACACACAATTTTAGTGTGATTTTCTACTATCAATATAACCTTCTGCATTTAATAATTAGAGGTTATCTTAAGCAAAAATAAAATAAAATTAGAGGTCATGAATGTAAAAAGACTTTACAGATTATGTATATGAAAGGTTAGGGAGTTATGAATATTATCAATACTAATTTAAGAACATAATTTATATAATTAAGAGGTATAAGTTAAGAAGATGATTTTTTAAGAAAAAGAATAATTGAATAAACAGAAAAAATGTCAGAAAATAAAAAAAAATATGAATGGAGGTTATAGAGATGTGTCACATTACCTATGTTCTTTTATATATATATATATATATATATATATATATATATATATATATATATATATATATATATATATATATATATATATAAAAGTTCTCAAACTACCCATATGGGTTAAACTAATTATCCATAGCCTTTGAAATGAGTTTTAATTCAACAAATTAGACAACGAGCTAAATTCTAAAAGTTCCTTTGGTAAGAAAGATAAAAAATAATTAATTTTAAATTAATATTATGATAAATTTAACTCATGTTTGATTTTAATAATATTATAGAATAATTTATTTCAAAATTATAGTTTATTATAATCTCAAACAGAATGGGATAATCAATCTCAAAAAAATTAATTCTGGAAATAAATTAATATTATATATATTATATTAGATCTTGTTTGGTTATAATTTATTTCCAGAATTAATTTTTTTGAGATTGATTATCCCATTCTGTTTGAGATTATAATAAACTATAATTTTGAAATAAATTATTCTATAATATTATTAAAATCAAACATGAGTTAAATTTATCATAATATTAATTTAAAATTAATTATTTTTTATCTTTCTTACCAAAGGAACTTTTAGAATTTAGCTCGTTGTCTAATTTGTTGAATTAAAACTCATTTCAAAGGCTATGGATAATTAGTTTAACCCATATGGGTAGTTTGAGAACTTCTCCTAAAGTGACTCTTACAAAAATGCTCATGCGGTGCAAATTATTTACCTATTGCTTTCTCATATTTTACAATTTTTTAAACTCAATCATGTGCTAATGTAGTCAGTCTAACATATTCTCATTGTCATTGTTATTATATCACCAGACTTTGGTGAACGCTTTAAAGAATATAAATAGTTTATTCTAAACTGAATTTCTCTCTGTTTATTTTTTTAATTCTTTCGCTTCCTATTAAAATTAGGTAGGAATTGTGGTGCAAGCACGAGGCCAGTATTTGTATATTATTTTATATTATATTTATTTTTTCAGAAATGTCAAATAAAAAGGTCTAGATGTTATTGAATTTCATAAAAATTGATCAAATATGTTAATAAGATATAATCGTTAATAATTGTGTTGTATCTTATATTTATGATTGTTCCACATACAAGTAGAGATGCGATACAATTAAGTATAAGCTTTTTAAATTTCTTCTCAACTCCAAAAGAAATTATATAATGTAACAACAAATTAGCTTAATAGGTGATATACTTTCTTTTTACAGTATAATCAATTGAATTCTGGCTTTGTAAAATGCATTCTATAACAATATTTCCATCTGCTACAGGAAAACATTTGTGTCTCTTCTACTTTTGGAGTAGTTGCACATTTTCTGGCCGATCTCTCTTCTTTATGTGATCTCTCCACATCTCCTAGGTAATTGGTCAAGCCTTCTCTATGTTTCACCTTGATTTGTAACTTTGAGGAATCATTTTTCCACTCGATTGGAAGGACTCAACACATGTTTTTCCGTACTATATTCTAGTATTATAAAGTAATAGAGTTTAGCATACTAAACATTAGGAATATCAAATACAACACCAGTTAAGGAATTGTAATAGTACAAAATATGGGCAAGATACAAGTACATTAAAAAAAAATATAAGCAAGGTAAAACAAGATCTTTTTTTTCTCTATGCAACCTATAAAGGAGAGATATTGTTAATTTAATGAAAGAAATAACGATGGAAAGAATAAGTGCGGGTTGGAGACTAACTTTTTTCTACAAATTATATGTAAGGTAAAAGAATTCACATTGTTGATCTCAGTTATCAATAACCAAGTTGCATGTAGCATTTTTAATCAGCCCCCTCTTTGTATATCTATTTCATTTGTTTTTTCCAATGGTAGATACTTGCTAAGATTCCAAGACATTTCAAAATGGCGTGATCGATATTGAAGAACCTAATTGTTACAATTTTACTCTTGCTAAGAAGTCCATACATGTATAAACCAATGTAATAAAATAGAAACTTTTTTTCTATAGAAGAGGAGATCTAAGAGGAAGGTGTCAAACACATTTACATGATTAATATAGATGCATAGGCTTATATTTTACAATACATAGAGAAAATGAACCATCTTTTTTCTCGATGGAAGCATATCTTGTGGTGTATAAATCAAATACTCAGTAAGTAGTATAGTGAAAAGTTGCTCATAAACGTAGAGATTATAGAGGTATAATTTTAACCTTTTCTGGAAATAAAGCAAGAGCCGCGAACAACAACATTCTCCTGAATTCTAGATGTTGGCTGAACCGGATCCATAGAACTTGTGCTCAACGAAGGTGGTTACTAGTTATTTCTTGCATTTTGAGGCGCTTTCAGTCATGTCGCTTTTTATATTTAGCAACTCTTATGCCCAACATTCTACATAGATATTTCACACAATAAGATTCGGAGGACATGTTGGTATATTATACACATCTTTAGTTTATGATCACAAGATTTAAAAATTCGTATCAAGTCAAAACTAAGACGAGCAAATTATAATGTAGACACCATATTTAAGAAATTTAAAAAGAGATGAAAACACTACAAGACTCAGCTACAAGAGTAGAAGGTTGAACTCGTGTATCTGCATAATCATAACAGTCCACTGCAATCCAAGGCAAAACAATAGCCGTTAAGACTATTGTTTCTAATATTGACATCTTTATCTATAAGATTAGAATTACTTTCACATTTTTATCAAAATGATTAGGATTAGGTAAAATGTGTCGCTTCAGAGAATTATCTAACAATAAAACACAAATAGAAATGACATTTTATACTCGTTTTTATGAAATTGTCGAAGAACTCCCTGTTAGTTAGTAGTTGATAAAATTCAGACTATTACAATATATCTTGGCCTGGTAAATTTTTTGCATACCTGATTGTTTTTAGTACAGTTTCCTAATGAGATTTCTTTGGCATCTGCATGAACTGACTTAAGGTTTGGACTGTAAAAGTCACATAAAGTAACTTTCCAATCAATTTTTGATAAGCATTAACATCATATAATAACTCATCTCCTACAATATTAGTTGCCTCATCATACTCCCTAGTAGTGAATGTTGGTTTTAGCAAAACGTGAATGACAAAAAGAGAAAAAAATGGAAATGTGAGGGAACAATATGGAGGGAAAATGAAAAGTCATATGCAAAGTGCAAATGAAAAGTCAGTTTTTTCATATCGGTAAAAAAAGAAAATTGTTGTCTTTATATTTGGAAACACTTCATATACTTCTTAAAGGTTAAGAAGAAGGTGCCCCCTCACGTCGTCGTCGCTTGGCTTCGGATGTGATTGATTGATAAATTTTTTGGACAAAATTTATTTAATCAATTCTGTTATTCAAATTTTTCTCTTATAAATTAATTCAGGATGTTAGTTATAACATAATTAATTTTGGCGCGACGAAATTTATTTAAAATTCACGTGCAGCGTAATAACAATCTAATTTCTAAAAAGTCATTATTTTTTCCAAAAGACACACCTTTTCGAAAAGTTATTATTTTTCTCAAAGACACAACCTTCTTAAAAAAAGGGGTTTGAACAGACAGTGGCAGAGCCACGAATTTCGCCAAGGGTGTTCAAACTATAAAGAATTGATAAATATTTTTTAGCAGAGTGGGTGCACAAAATATATGTTTTTACGGATGAGTAGGTGCACCCAAATTTTAAAATTAAAATATATATCATAATTAGTAAATTATACGGAAATTTTTTTATATGGAAATTTAAAATTATAAAACTATCAATTGTACAAATCAATACTAATTGAAAAGGTCCAAAAAACAATTTTAGCTATTAGTTGAATATACCACCTCTAGTTCATATTAAGTGAATTGTTGAGACTTTTTTCATGATTCAAAATAAGTACATGTTTCAAAGATCAAGAGAAATGTTGAAACTTTTTTCCCATAATTACATTCTTAACTATTTTACATTTTGTAAAACAATAGTTTATAAATAATAAAAAAAACTATAATAATTCACTTAATATAGATAGAAAGTACAAAGAAAACAATAAAATCTTAATTATTAGGTCAATCAAAATTTATGGTTGATAATTAGGTATTTCTTATTTAGAAAAAAGACCTAAATTACCCAAAAAAATATTGTGTTAAAACATAGCATCCTGTGGGATCGAACCAGGGACCTCAAAGCCGTAGACATGCATGCTTACCGCCAGACCACAAACCTATGTTATACATAAGAGTGTTCAATTTATTAAATATACATATATTAGATAGTATTTTACTTCCGTACAACGTATAGTTTTCCGATGAAGGGTGTTTACCTGACCAACCTTACAACACTGTAGCTCCGCCCCTGTGAATAGATGAGTTTGAAGAGATACGTTTTTTTGCTGAAAATGGCTATAAAAAGGAAGTCATTTTTCGTTTTCAAACATTTAAATTTTTTTCCTTCTCTCTGCATACATTTTCTCTCATAAACAAACTTGTCGATCGACTGAGTTAGTGTGTGACTAGTTATTTTTCATACGTTCGTTGAAGTTGTTGAGTTTGAGGTACCGCTACTTCTTTAACAGGTTAATCCATTTTATCTTGGAAGAAATTAATTCATAACCTCGGGTACCATAAGGGGATTAAATTTCTTAAGGAGACACTATAATAGTTAAAATAGAAACAAAAAGAAGATGAAATAGACAGGAAAAAAAATCCGAGTCCTCAAAAAACCTTAGTACAGTTAGTAACATCGAAAAGTTAAAGAGTATGAATATACTCCTCCGTTATGATTCCACTCAAACACTTTTCCCCACTTATAGTAAATTTACTTGCATTCAAGTACTTTAGCTTACATAGAAAAATATAAAATAAAATCAAAACTTGTGCTTTTGAAAGTGTGAGTTACATATATTTCAAATGATATTTAAAAAAAACAATACTTGTCACCAATTCTAGAGTAGGGGGCATGTACTACAACTCTTGCTCCTAAGATTAAAATTAATCATGGATTTATATGTGTATATTCATGGAAATCAAAATTTGTGAACGTTTTCTATATTATCAAAGTTATGTAATCGCGTTTCACAACAGGGCTGGTTCATATAAGTAAATTTGAAGCCTCATCATAAGATTAGAGAAATATATAGTTAAAAACTAAGAGAGATCCTTTCAGTCGAGAAAAGAATCATTTTTATTTAGTTGTTCATCGGGAAAACTCGAGAGTATGAATATGCCCCTGTTTTATGATTCCACTTACATACTTTCACCGTTTTTTGGGTCAATGACAGTTCAAACTCCCTGTTATGATCCTACTTAACCCACTTAAATACTTTCCTCGACTTTCAATCTGCCATATCTTATATTATACTAATTCACTCTTCATTCATTCCATAGTTTTGCTGAATATATTGTAATAGCCATTCTCCAAGTGTTCATGTTGAATTCTACAAACAACATAACAATCATTTGTGCACATAAAGTGATTAGTATGTACTTACTGCACATCACATAATAGCTCAACTCTTGTAGTATTAGTTGCCTCATCATACTCCCTAGTGCTAAAACTTGAGAGTATGAATACTCCATTATGATTCAACTCAAATACTTAATTCCCCGACTTATGGTTAAATTTAATTGCATTCAAGCACTTCAACTTAAATACAATAATATTTTTTTTCAAACAATTTTAAAACTTGCGTGTTTGAAAGTGTGAGCTGTCGATGTTTCAAATGGTATTCCAATAAGACAATAATTTGTCACCTATTCTGGAATAGAGGTCATGTACTACAACTCTTACACCTAAGATCAAAGTCAATGATGGAGTTTATATCTGTATATTCATTGGAATCAAAATTTGAGAAAGCTTTCTATAATATCGAGTTCTGAAATCGCATTTTACAGCAGGGCTGGTCCATATACTTCAATCTTGAAGTGTGAGAGTTTTTTAAGAAGTAAACTTGAAGTCTTATCATAAGATCAAGAACTATATGACTAAAAACTAAGAGAAATCCTTTTAGCCGAGAAGTGACTCATTTTTATTCGTTGTTCATCTGGAAAAGTCAAGAGTACAAATATGCCCCTTAGTTATGATTCCACTTAAATACTTTCCCCGATGTTAGGTCAAGGACAGAGTTCAAACTCCCCGTATGATCCTACTAATCCCACTTAAATACTTTCCTCGACTTTGGATCAATGATAAATTCAAACTCGTGATGTGCACTGTTTTTAGTGTAATTTTTCTATTGATTCTCCAACCAGTAAAATGATTTTTACTCAAACATTAGTGATAATTTAAATTCTAAAGGTTAGTATACTTATTGTAGATCTACTGATAGATCAATAGGTCAATTTCTCTTATTGCGGATGCTTAACTTCACACAACAAGTGAAAATAATTTCAAAATATTAATGCAATAAGGTGAAGAAACTCCAAGCTAAATCTACAATAGCCCAGAAAATTGATTTCGATGGAAAATCCATGTATGAAATTAAAACAGTGAAAGTATAATTACCTAATCAAAATTGAAAGCACAAGCGTTAAAATTATTTGAACTTCCAAAGCACAAGAAAAATCAAACATCAATAACAAATCCAAATGAAAAAGGAGGCAAATGTTGACACAACCAAATCAAATTTGATGAAAGAGAGATAAATTAAAGAGATTTCTGAACTTTAATTTTAGAAAAACTGAATGAAAACACAAAAGAGACTTACCTGGATAGAATGTTGAAGAAAGGAGAAAGAACTGATGTGAACATAAGTGAGGTGTAAATTGAAAACATGGGAGAAAGACACGTTGTAATAATAGGGAATTGAAGAGATGAAAATACCCTTTAGAGCAGTAAAGTAGGCATGCTGAAACAAACTTTTTCTGATATAAGAGAAATAAACATGAAGATTAAAATTAAAATATTACTCTATTTGTATATTCTTTTATCACACTTTGACTTGACACATATTAAAAAAATAGTTATTGATATATGTATTTCACCAAATTATTCCCTATAAATGATGACTTGAAAAAATTATTGAAAAATAAGCATATCATGAGGGTAAAACATGAGGAAATATTATTATATTTTTTTGATATGTCAAAAATATGTTAAATAAAAATAAAGTTTTATTTTATAAATAAATGATAAGTAAAAGTAAATACAAAAAATATATAGTTTGAGAACTTTTCGTGAAAGTGACTTTTACAAAAGTGCTCATGCGGTCCAAATTAGTTACATACTGCTATCTCATGTTTTACCATTTATAATAGTAACTAGATAGAGCATGGCCGTGCAAAGCACGGCCCAACATTAAAGGATCATTATTTCAGAAAAATTAATGCATTATATGAACAATCTGATTTTCGTATTAGTGAATTATAAGTGGTACAATATCATTGCAATAAAGAAACCGATTATATTTTACATATATTTCAGATAGCAAAAGCATCCGCTTTGTGCATTATATAAATCTCTAGAACTGAAAAATAACATCAAATATCTTTTGGGGAAGAAAAATGATGTCTTACATAAACGAGAGGACAATTTGGCTAAAGCTTCACATTTACTGGACTCAGAGGATTTGGTCACTACTAAATTAACTTTTTCTTCTTACCAGTTCTAAAATAATATTCCAAGTGAAAACTTTTACTTGGTAGGGTCAGATATTAAGTCTTAATGTTCTCTCTTTATCATGGATCATGAGATCTAGATACAATTCTAAAATAATTAATAGAACATAGAAATTACTACGCCATAGTTTTTTTTATTCGTAACCCTTCTCATCATTTCAGCCTTCAGGTACCTTTCTTGACAGTCTGTTCACCCCAAGTTAACAACTTCAAAGAAATCTTCAATGTTAGTGATATCCTCGGAAACTCCTAAAGCTCCTCTAATGTACATCTGCAAGTTATAATTAAAACGCAAAAAGAAAAATATTTCTGCAACCACATAAAGAATATTAAGAAAGAAACACCCTAAAAGAATTTTCATTCCCAATCAAAAAGTGCATAGATTCTTTTTCTCGTCATAACCATCTGGTATTTCAAATTAGAGATATATATAAGAACAGTTATGATATGGTTAGTAGACATGTGGCATTATACGTGTGTATACGTGTCATTTTTTTGTGTTTTTGCAAAGAGTATAGTCAATATAAGGTCTATACGTGTCATTCAGTATCAAATTTTTATTTTTTATTGGCTTTTTGGATAGCATTATTTTTGTTCTTTGTGCCTATGTTTACCTTTACCCTTTACATTGTGTTTGAATGGTTGTTTGAAATTAGGTGATAATTGTATTGTATCCTATTATTTTATAAAAGTATTATTATATTATATTATATAAAAATATTATTATATTATATTATATATTTATTTTTGATTTATTTTATAATATATTTGAGTTAATTTTTAATGTATTGGAATTAGTTTTTAATGTATTCGATTTATATATTATGTATCTTGTTAAATTCAAATGTTGAATACACATATGAAATATCTAACAAAACGAATTATAAATTTGAAGGATGAGAATGTGTGTCATTTCTTTCTTTCACCTAATTCTTTTGCTACTAAAGTCACGTGTCCGTACACGTGCATTTATCAGACCCCACCCCACCCCTTCACAATTAAAAAAAAATCAATAATTAATTAGCAATTAAAATAATAATAATTAATAATTGCTAAAGTCGTTTATTGTTATTAACGAAGCACAAAACACCAAAATGGATCAAATGAAGGACAAACAACACAAGATGCAACAACTAAACAAACCGAATCAATCAACATTACAAAATGACAAAATCAAACAATTAGAGATTCACACATACAACATCTAAACACAAACGCACTCAATATCATTCAGAAATTAAGAGAAAAAAAAAAGAGAGAATACAAGAACAATACAGGAAGATCAGGGATATAATCAGTCAAATGAGGAACATCTTCAAGAACATAGCCGTAATCTCCTTTCACCACCTTCATCTGGTAATTACTCTCCAACAAATTTAAACAAAACTGGTAAACTAAACACAAAATTAAATTTTAAAATTACGAATATTAAACCATTTATACTTATCGCCGATTAATCTGCCGATGAAATCAAAGAGGCACAAGCGGATTAGACCCGAATACATCTCCGAAATCCTGAAAAAAGTCCTCTACGGGCCAGGATGAAGATCCGAAACCACAATCAGTAGTACTTGATCCGAATAACATGTTATTGCAGTCGGGTAAAGTATCCGGTTCAAAAAACAAGTCGGATATGGTAACCGGGTTCTCGAACTGAAACAAATCATTGGGGAAGAAACTCTCGAACGGTGGTAAATCGCAGAAGTTCTCCGACATGGAAATGTCATTTTTGTCCCTGATATCGGAGGGTAAATTTGATAATGACTCAGCTTACTCTTCCTCGTTATTCTGAGATTCATCAAATGAAGTTGAAGCACACCGTAGAACGGACTTCGGCGAGCGTTGACCGTTGTGGGATTCTTCGCCAGAGTTGTAGCCGGAGCAGCTGGTTTTCGTTGCCGGAGGAGTGGCGAAGAAGAGGGAATAAATAGAGAATAACGATTACAGCTAGAAGAAGGAAAAAACAACTATCAAAGTTTAGGGAAAAATAAAACATTAGAGAAATCAAAGAAAAAAATTGAAGGAGCCTTACCTGGGATGAATGGTAAAAACATAGAAGAGATTTTCAGCAAGCAAAGTAAAAAAGCAATAAAGGAAGAAAGTTAAAACATGAAGCTAATGATGTGTCATTGACAATATCTCTGCACAAGACACCTAATCTATAATAAAGCATTGAAAGGACAAGATACCAAAGCAAGACACCTAGCTATATTTGAATATTAAAAAGACAAAAATAACCTTAAATGTGATGATACAGGCATGTTGAAATAGCCTTCTTCTAATATAGTAATAATGTAATAAAGGAGATATAAATATATATTGAAGTCAATCATGTTTTAATCCGTCTAATATATTATTATTATTATCACCAGATGTTGGTGATAGGTTAAAGTATATAAATAATTTATTCTAAATTGAATTTCTCTCATTTGTTTCTTTAATTCTTTCACTTCTTATTAAACTATGCACATTAAAGTTAAAATTTTATTTAATTTGAATATTTTTATTTGTCACAATTTAATTTGACTGGTATATTAAAAGAATAATTATTGAAAATATTATACTGAGGTATAATATGAAAAAAATTATTATATTTTTTTGATATGTCAAAATAACAAATAAAAAATGAAGATCTATTTTACAAATAAATGACAATTAAAAATGAATAAAGAAAATATATAATTTCAAGTACATTTATTAATTAAAAGGCTAACTATTAATGTTAACTTGTTTAATTTACAAAATTTTAATGCAACCACTAGTTGCAACTTGCATATCTTTTTTTACCTATGCCATTGTTCGTTCTTGTATTTCTTTCTTGAATTTTTTAGCTCTGTCATATTTAATTGACATGTTTCAAATTATAAAATTAAAAATATATTTTATATAATTTTAATTTAAATTGTAAAATTAAATTAAATTGAGTACGAAATCGACAAAATGTTTATATTGACTCAGTCAACACCAACCATCCTAAACTAGGCGTAGCTCGTAGCTTATCATTTCAATTGCATCTTCCCTGTACGCTAACAAATAATGGAGGAATACAAATCACTGAAAATCATTCAAAAATCTCCAAATTCTCTTGTTTATTACCTGTATCTCAACCGACCCACACACCTCAACGCTCTCTCACAAGATTTCTTCACTGAATTCCCCAAAGCCATCTCCTCACTCGATCAAAACCCCGATGTCGCCGTTATCATCCTCGCTGGCTCCGGCAAGCACTTCTGTTCCGGCATCGACCTCCATACCCTAGGTGATGTCTTCAAAGAAACCGACGCCGTTGATTGTGGCCGTAAAGTTGAGAGACTCCGGCGACATATCAAGTTTCTTCAGGAGGCTATTACTGCCTTAGAGTGTTGCCGTAAACCGGTGATTGCTGCTGTCCATGGCGCATGTATCGGTGGTGCGATTGATATCATTACTGCCTGTGATATTAGGTATTGTTCTACTGATGCTTTTTTCTCAGTGAAAGAGGTGGATTTAGCTATTACGGCTGATCTCGGGACACTTCAGAGGCTTCCCAGTATTGTTGGGTTTGGAAATGCTATGGAGTTGGCTTTAACTGGTCGAAGATTTACAGGTTCTGAAGCTAAAGATTTGGGCTTGGTGTCTAAGCTTTTTACTTCTAAAGAAGCTTTGGAGGAAGGTGTCAAAGTTGTTGCTAAGGGTAAGTGTCTCATCTGCATTAAAGTTTCATTCTTTTTGTTTACCTCTTCACTTCTATGTTACTCGGTTGAAGACAAATAATGTTCTTGTTCTACATTGATGGTTAAATAAGTTACTCCCTCTGTTTTAATTTGTTTTGAAGAAGTTAATTTTTTTAAAATCTTATGGTTTTAAACTAAAAATGGGTTGAAAAGCTAAGTTTTGAAAGGATATTAAGATATCTATATAGTGAAATTCACAGAAAACATTTCTTCGGGAAAGGTAACATATAGTATATATATAATAAGAGTACTAAGTGAGGTAGTACAGCCATATTTACAGAGAAGCCAAGAACCCTTGCAAAATAAGATTTACAGAGAACGTATCAGATCTATGAGGGAATTTTGTCTCCTCTATTCTTCAAAAGTAAAACATCAAAATACAGTTCATCTTAATTTCTGTGTTGAGGTCTGCTTGCCTTAAATTTTTGCCGTCCTCTCTTTCCATACTGACCACTATATATGGCGTGCTGACTTCACCACCCCTTCAGCTTCACTATTGCCCCATTGTAGTTCCATGAATGTAACAACTCAGCAGTAGTCGCTGGCATCACCCAACTAAAGCCCACCATGCTTATGCGCAGCTGCCACAGTTGAGCAGTAATTGGACAGCGAAGGAATTACTGCATTTTTGATTCCACAGTTGGACCACACAAAGAGCGTAGTTGAAACTGTCTTTTTAAAAAATATTCTCGAGTTAGATGTGCTTGTCTTGCCAATAACCATGTGCAACAGACCAATCTGAAAGGAGCCTTGGATTTCCTAATTGACCATCATTGTCAGTTACCAATCTCCTAGCCAGTATTAGAGAGGGAGAAGTAAGCTGATTTGTAGTTTGCCAAATATTGTGACAAGTTCATTCATAGGGATAGAGTGATAGCCTCATCGTTTTAATTTCATCTTCCCTGTACTACACAAATGATGGAGGAGTACAAATCACTGAAAAATCATTTGAAAATCCCCGAATTCTCTGGTTTATTACTTGTACCTGAACCGACAAAGATGCTTCCACGCTCTCTCACATGACTTCTTCACCCCAAAGTCATCTCCTCACTCGATTAAAACCCCAATGTCGCCGACATCATCCTTGCTGGTTCCGGCAAGCACTTCTGTTCCGGTGTCGACCTCCAAACCCTAGCCGATGTCTTCAAACAAACCCACACCGCCGTTTGCACCCGCAACGTCGAGAGGCTCGCGACATATTAAGTTCATGCAGGAGGCTATTACTGCCCTAGAGTTTCGCCGTAAACCCATGATTGCTACTCTCCATGGTGCATGTATTGGTGGGGAGATTGATCTAACTACTGCATGTGATATTAGGTATTGTTCTTCTGATGCTTTTTTCTCCATCAAAGAGGTGGATTTAGCTATGACGGCTGATCTCGGAATACTTCAGAGGCTACCCAGTATAGTTGGTTTTGGAAGTGCCATGGAGTTGGCTTTAACTGGTCAGAGGTTTACAGGTTCTGAAGCTAAAGATTTGGGATTGGTGTCTAAGGTTTTTACTTCTAAAGAAGCTTTGGAGGAAGGTGTCAAAGTTGTTGCTGATGGTACGTGTGTCGTCTGCATACCTTTTTTCTCTAGTAATGCTTCATTCTTTTTATTTACCTCTTCACTTCACTTCTATTTCATTTAAAGGAATCCTTTCCTGGCCTATTCACTATATGCAACAATCCAAGGCTACTGTCAATGAATCCTGAACTAGACAGGTTTGGAATCCATCCTTTAGGAGATTATTGAATGGCTAGGAGGTGGATAGAGGGGCCAACTGTAAACAGAAATAGAGAAGTTCACAGGCACGACCTCTGATCCCGACTGTCTGAGGTGGAAACACGTCAAGGATGGGATTTTCTCTGTAAATAGGGCATATTATATAATGAAAAATACAATAGAAACCAACAATGCTTTTAAGATGTAGATGAAAAACCTTAGTACCAACTAATGTAAAATGTTTTACACGGTCTGTTGCTAGAAGGGACAGTTTGATACATGAAGTATTGAAGTGGAAGGAATTAATTATAGTATCCAGATGCCAACTATGTGGGGCTAGAAAAAAAGGGACCAATAACCATATATTTTTGCACTACAGTTTAACAGCTTAGATATGGATCATTTTCCTTAAGTCTCACAGATACAAAGTAGACCATGCCTAAGCGTATTGCAAATTTTTTGAGCTATTGGATCAGAGAAGGAGGAAGCAAGAGTAAAAGATATGGTGGAGGCTTATCTCTCGTTATATCTAGTTGACTGTCTGGAGAGAGGAATAGTAGAAGTTTTGAAATAGGGTTAATTCAATTTATAAAGTGGAATTGTATTGTATTTTTTTATTTTTGGTATAAAGAGAAAGGTTTAGAGAAAACGGAACAGCTTGTAGACTTTTTAGGATCCTAGTAAATTTTCCTTTGTGTTTTCTCTTTCTTTTCTCTTTTGGAAGTCTCCTGTATATCCATTATGCCAAAAATGACACCATTACTATGTTCAAGAAAGTAAATAATTTCAGTGAATATTTCCTTGAGAGGGTCATGTTCCAACCAATTATCACATCCAGAATAAAGTCTTTCTTCCATTTCCTACCTTTATTAAAGAGTTGGCATGTAAGTAGTTCCAATGGCTTGCAGTAGCTTTCCAGACCCAACTTGAAAATTACAGGATACTTGGTAGACTATGATCCTATTTGGATGGGCTTAAAAGCTGGTCAAACTGACTTAAAATTCAGTTTTTGACTTATTAAAGTGTTTGACAATCATCAAAGTGACATATTTTAAGTCAAAAATGACTTATTTTAAGCCAAAAGCTAAAAGCTAGGTGAGGGGTGCTTTTTTTTTTTCCAACTTAAGTCATTTTATGTTGACCAAGTATATTACCTTTTTGCCCTCAATTTTTTTTATTATTATTATTTATTATTATTTTTTATTATTATTATTTTTATTATAATTATTATTATTATTAATATTATTATCAGTATTAATTTATTTTTATTTTTATTATTATTATTATTTTACCATTATTATTATTATTATTCTTATATTACTTTTATTATTATTATTATTTTTTTATTATTATTATTATTTTTATATTATTATTATTATTATTGTTATTTTTATTATTAATATTTTATCATCATTATTATTTTTATTTCTATTTTTATGATTATTATTATAATTATAATTATAATTATAATTATAAAAAATTTGTGATGATAAAGAAATATGTGAATGATTGGAAATATTATTACTTATGGATATTAAATATAAATTCATTTGTTTTAATTTTTTTAAGTATAAAAACCTTAAATTAATCAACTTTTTATCATGTTAACAGTTTTAAGTGTATTTCAGACATTTTGATAAAAAAAGTGTTTACCAGCACTTATTGCCAAACACATCAACAGTTTTTTTTTCAACTAAAACACTTTTGTCCAAACACATAACTACTAATTTTAAAAATGAGTTTCATCACTTTCACAAGTACTTTTTAAAAGTTGCTTTTTTTAAGCCCATCCACAAACCGTCTCTATATACAATTCAACATCTAGGCATCCTCAATATTAGCTAAGATGTTAATTTATTTTACTTCTGAATAGTGATTTGTGTGTTAATTGATGACTAGTGAGCATGAACTTTGGGTTATCAGCTATTGGGCACCGACACTTGAATCCATCCATAATTTCATTACACCTGGGATTTACTTACCATTTGTCAAAAATAAAAAATTCATTACACCTGAGGCTTTTCAAGGCCATGGTGGAAACTGTACTTTGCCCATCTTATTGCGTTCATGCAGTCATGGTGCTAAATGTCACCTGCCATTCACATTCCCTCCATAGCTTCATTTATAGGCTTTTCTTTGTCTTCCATTCTTTAGAGGAACCTGTTGGATGATGGTGCAAAGCAATAAGGCAAAAAGTATCGCTCATCTGAAGTTCTTTACTCTTTATTTTGGCGTTAAGAAGGGCATAATTGCTTTCCCAATAATTGATAAACTTGGTGACTTGACCATGAATTGGTAATTCTCGATTCTTCAACATTCAGATGTTGTATTAGCAAGAATGCATAACTGGCTTTTATTAGTTTCCCCTACTATATGCACATTGTTGGCATGATATATACAAGCTGCTGACCTGGGACTTTGGAGCAGATATTAATCTAATAAGTACTCCAACTGATGTTGGAATTTTCCTCCCATTAATTGAAGCATTTTTTTTTTGTATTATTTTTAACCTTTTATTAGCTTTATTTAGGCATGGATTTATAGTCACTGGTAGGATTTCAATAAAACATCTCTTAATTCAGACATCTTTTGCCACTTTTCTTCTTGTACTCTTGTCTTTGACTTACATAGTATAAGATACATCTCTTACGTTTGAGGGGTTAAAAGCAGTTTTCACTTACAATTCTTTTCTTGCTAATTTGAATGGTTTAGATCTGTATGATCAGAATTTAATTGTTTGAAGAGAGAGACGGGTAAACTGCAGTCTTTTTCTTCAGTAAAATTAACAAATAAGTGCAAACTTTTTCACTTCACTTTATCTGTGGAGCAAATTGCACTTCATTTTACTAGTATCTCTGAGCGTCTTGCCCATACTTGATCCTCACGAGGACATCACGTTACACTCTGTATTGCTCATACACACGCGTGGGTACCTGATAAAGTTGCATCTAGAATCAGATACTTCATCACATAAATTTTTGTATTCAGGGTTGTGGATCGAGTTTGGATATGAATGTTGGAGGGTGGCCAAATGAGTATATATTTCGATTAGTTAAAGGTATTGAACTTAAAAAATAAAATTTAATTTTTAATATTTTATCCATAAGATATATATAAATCTGTATGTGTTGACACAAATCCAAAAAACCAAACCAAATAGTGAGTCAATCTATACGCTTGATCATAGATGTAGTCAAAGCATTAAAGGTATTGGTGATTTTTGGTAGTGGTGGAAGAAGACATTTTGGTTAAATTGGATGGGGCTAACAGAGGAATCACAGGTTTGACCCACTTTATATCTATATATTGACCGATAGTACATTAAGGGCATATATAGACTGAGTATGTTGTTGTTGTTTGTTATGGACCAATAGTATAACATTGAGGGCATGTATAGACCAATAGTATAACGGACGGCAATATTAAACCTTTCAAATTGTAGGGGCAAATTTGATCCTTTTCTCTAGTTTTAACTAATGAAGCACAATGAAAGTTGGGTGTTTTGCTCCTTTCTAGAGGGAACCTTATTTTTGATAACTTTCAAACAAACTTCATCTATATCCGTGGCTTATTAGCGATAAGTTTGACTTAAATTCACAGCAAAAGAGCAAAAAAAGTATGTACATGCTGATAATTTAGGTTGTATTAATCTATGTACTCCATCTATTCCAATTTGTAAGACCATATTTCCTTTTTGGTCCATCTAACAAAATGACCCTAAATTTGGAAACTAATATTACCCGTAATGACAAACTTTAACCGCCACACAATTGTGATGACATTTTTAAGATCACCACAACAACAAACTCGATCTAATCCCTCAAGGGAGGTCCACAAGTGAGGTATGAGGAGGATAGAGTATCTGTAGATGTTATCCATGTTTCTGATAGACCCTCTGCTTAAAATATAGGTTATCCTAGCTGTTAGGAAAAAGAAATGTAGATATGTAGTAGCGACAACAAAATAATATGAAATCAAAACTACTTCACAAAATAAGAGGTAAGAACAACAATGACGATAAAATAATGTGATTATTGAAGAGTGCGCAACCACACAAGCACATGTGATAAGTGATATCTAAAACGGAAGAACAAGAAATTACAAGGATAGTGCTAATACCACTAGTAAGAAATAAGAATGAAGGTCCAAGTATGACCACTAAGCCTATTCCGTAGAAAAGCGAGAGAATGCTCAACTAACCACTAGCCTTTTACCTTAGTTTGTGACCTCCAAACCTTCTATCTATGATCATGTCTTCGGTAAGCTCAAGATGTGCCATATGCTCATATCTTGTCTAATCACCTCCCCCAAATACTTCTTTGGTCTGCCTCTACCTCTCATGTTGCCCACTGTTGCCAACCTTTCACACCTCCTCAGTAGGGCATATCTACACTTCTCTTTATATGCCCAAACCATCTCAACTTCCACCTCCCCAACTTGTCCACCATAGAAGGCATTACCAACCTTGTCTGTAATATCTTCATTCTTAGTTTGTCTCTCCTAGTATGCCCATACATGTACCTCAACATCCTCATCTCGCAACCTTCATCTGCTGAACATGTGAGTTTTTGACTGGCCAACATTGTCCCATACAACATTGTTGGCCTAACCACCACTCTGTAACTTAACTTTAGTCTTGGCAGTATCTTTTATCACACAAGCCTTTATAGGTGAGCCTCCGTATTGCCATCCCGTACCAATACAATGTGTGATGTCATCATCGATCTCCTTGCTACCTTGAATTGAAGACCCTAGAGACACTTGAAAAATTTCTCTCTTGGGGATGACTTAAGCATCAAACCTCACTTCCACCTTGACCTCATGTGTAGCATCACTAAACTTACACTCCACGTATTTAGTCTTGGTCTTGCTTAGGTTGAACCCTTTGGACTCTAGAGTTTTGTCTCCAAACCACCAGCCTATCTCTAACTCCGCTACAAGTTTTGTCAATCAGTACTATATCATCTTCGAATAACGTACACCATGGCACCTCACCTTGGATACGCTGCATCAGTACATCCATAACCAGAGGGAAAGAAACAAGCTTAGAGCCGATCCCTGGTGTAACCCGTTCATGATTGGAAAGTGCTCCGACATTTCTCCCATTGTATGCACTTTAGTCTTGGCCCCATCGTACATATCCTCAATCGCCCTAGTGTAAGCCACAAGTACACATCTAGCCTTCAAACATCTCCGGAAAACCTCCCTTAGGACTTGGTCATAAGCTTTTTCTAGGTCAATGAATACCATCTGTAAACTTTTTTTCCTATACCTATACTGCCCCACCAGTCTCCTCACAAGGTGGATGACATTTGTGATGGAACACCCCAGCATGACTCTGAACTGGTTCTCAGTAATATATACACCCTTCCTCACTCTCATCTTCCCCACCTTTTCCCACACTTTTATAGTGTGTCTCAACAACTTGATACCCTATAATTGTTGCAGTTCTGAATCTCATTTTTCTTTTTAACAATGGAATCGTGGTACTCTACCTTCATTCTTTGGGCATCTTTGTTGTCCTATTAATGACCTTAGACAACCAAGTCAGTGACTCCTAGCGTGCCCTGCCTGTACTCTTCCAAAACTCCACAAGAATCTCATCTGGCCCAATTGCTCTCCCTCTCACACATAACATCCTTAAGCTCGTCAACCTTTATGGACCTGCAATACCCAAAAATCTTGCGTCTCTCGGTGTACTCCAACTATCCTAACACGAAGTCCCTATCCCTCTTTCGTTCAAGAGCTTGTAAAAGTATTTCTACTACCTCCATCTAATGAGTGCCTCCTCCCCCAATAGTCTGCCTCCCTCGTCTTTGATGCACTTCACTTGGGCCGAATCTCGGGCCCCTCTCTCTCTTGGCTTGACCGCTTGACTAATCTTTAAAACTTTTTATCCCCTCTTTGCCCCTAGCTCCTCATACAATCGTTTGAAAGCTGCTGTGTCAGTCTCCATAACCACGTTGTTTAAGACCACAAGTTTTGTTGCCAATCTGTGTTAAGAAAATCAGAAATTTATTTGTAAAAAATAATTTAATCTGCAAAACTTACCAAAATCTTGAATACTCTTTTTGATAATTTAGGAAGGAAATCAAGTCCACTGAATTCACAGTGTCCCCTTAAGGAAATTATTCCCCTCTAGTATCTGAGGTTTGATTTGGAATATAACCTCCCAGGGTAAAATGATCTTAATCGGTAGAGTATAGATACCAAAAATTCTACTGTCAGCGAATCAATCCACAGCAGGAAAGTACACGAAGAAAAATGTGTTTTTTTTAAGAAGAAGGAAGATCAGAAAAATTCGTTTTTAAATATTCTGAAGACTGAATGGTATTTATAGGCAAGAATAATATATTCTGAAAGGTTGCAACCCTTTCAGAATTGACACAACCATTAATGAAAGGTTGCAAACTTTCAAATGGTATTGACTGTTCCTGAAAGTTGCAACCTTTCAGAACAGTGGCAGGAGTTTTTTAAATATAACGGAATTTAAAACGGGTCACGCGCGCGGATCCGAGTC
Source organism: Solanum lycopersicum (assembly GCF_036512215.1). Classification (NCBI taxonomy): domain Eukaryota; kingdom Viridiplantae; phylum Streptophyta; class Magnoliopsida; order Solanales; family Solanaceae; genus Solanum; species Solanum lycopersicum. The sequence continues at coordinate 33,707,003 of NC_090804.1, forward strand.
GGGTCGGGTTAACTAAAAAGTTGAAAACATTTCGGTTAATTTCTGTTATCAACTGATTAATTGAAATAATTTTTGGCCATTTAATTAAATAAATAATTAAAATAAATTTGTCCAAAAAATTATCTCTCGATCGATCATTTGCCGAAGCCGAAGCCGAAGCGAGCGACGACGGCGCGAGGGGGGTCCCTCTTTCCAACCCTTTTAATAATTAATAGGAGTGTTTATTTATTTAAACTCTCCTATTTTCATTTCCATTACCGATGAGGGACTATTGCCTTTTTTATTAAAGCATTAGAGGACTTTTCAAGTTCCCAACCTTTCAAGTTCTAAACTTTTCAAATTCCTCTCCTTCCCTCTATTTCCCATCAATTCTTGCTATATACCCAACAAGTTTCAAAAGCCTTATTGCCACAATTTTTATGACATGTTCAAGGCCAGTGATGTTGAAAGTCTTCTGTTTTGTTTAAGTATGTATCTAGCCGAGTAGGTTCACATTAATTAAAACACACTAAATAATTGTTATTCTGACAAGGCTCACGTTGGAGCAGTTTTAGCTACCCCTTGATTTCATCATCCCCTCTTTCCATGGGAACATTTTACAAGTTCGTGTACAACCTGACAAATCTTATATAATATTAGACTGGAATGGACCAACATAGTTAGTATTGATTCATATATCTATACTCCGCCATAGTTGGTAATGATGCATAGTTTGGGAAATATCGAGTAAAAACTTATGATTCACATTTTTTATTTATGTCATGCTTGAGAGATGAAAGTCAATACTGAGGGGGGTGTCCCGGAGTCAAACATTGAAAAAGGATGTGGGTATTTGTTACCTTAGCAAGGAAAAAAAGGGATGTGGGTATGGCTCGATCCAACATGTCTTTGCTTTATTTAACCAGTGTCAACACAATAACCTTGACTTCTGAATGATCCTTTTTTTTATTATACTAGTGTATCTTTGCCCAAGCAAGGAGTTTGAAACTAGCTTTTGGATCCAGAAGGGTTTTTGTGAGATAAAAATGTAAAACATAGGGAGGCAAACATGCGCGATGTCCTCTTAATGCAAGAAGTTTTTGAAATGGGGATTTGAAGATTAAATATGTTGAAGACAAACAAACTAGAGGTGGCTGTTCAGATCTTCTATCCTACCCTCTTTCCTTCTGCGCGTGCAGTATTAACGTTGGTCCATTATGGTACTCCGTAACATTCATTCCTTTCTCAAATCTTATGTAGCCATGTAGGTGGTCATCGGTTAAAAATTACTGAAGGCTGGAATTACACTCCCTTCTTTCACTTGAATGGAAGGTGTAGGACCCTTATCTTCCATGGTTTGTGGCTGAATTTTGAACTGGTGTCATTAACATATATCTTTTCAACCTGATTTTGCTCCTTGTTGAGCAAATGTATTTACCATCTATATCTCACTCAGATTTTTTTTCCACTTATTGCTTCTACCACGAGGTTTTTGGCAACTTAGCAGGCCTTTTACTAAGCTTGGTTCTTGTTCTTCCTCAGTTCTCTCTTGCATTAGTGAATAAGTTCATCTGTTAGCAAGCTAGTTGTTGCATTCTTGAGGTTTTGGTAACTGCATGCCTTTTACTAGCTTGCTTTTTGTTCCTCCTCACTCTCTCTTGCATTAGTGAATAAGTTCCATCTCTGAGCAAAAGCTTATTTATTGCATTCTTGAATATTGGTATGTTATGTAATTACTTTGACCTGGCTATTAAGTTGATATTTTTTCATTAAAATGTAGAAATAGCAAAAAAGTCTCCACTTGCTGTTATTGGAACAAAAGCTGTGTTGCTGAGAAGTAGGGATTTGACAGTGGAACAAGGCCTGGATTATGTTGCCACATGGAATTCTGGTGCCCTGTTATCAGATGACTTAAAAGAAGCAATTTCAGCACATAGCCAGAAGAGAAAGCCCAAATTTGCTAAACTCTAGTTTGGTAAATCATGGAATTTGAAAGTGTCAATAGATATGCATGTGCGCGAATAAGACTGTCTGTTGGTCGAGTGACTGAGACCGAGGAGACACGGAATGATCCATAAGTGTCTGTCTGAATTTATGAAGAGCTTTTCGTAGAACCTCTATTATGCTTAAGGTCGGCTTGGATATTTCTGTCTTGTGAAATTGTACTAAGTTGTTAGCCTGAGAAAAGATATCGTATGGAAAATCATCTACGTGTTTTTACGTGCTGCCTACATCATACTAATGTTGCAGCATATGTATTGTCATTCTATGACTTGTGTTAACTGACATCTCAACAAAACCAATGTCTAGCTTTAAATTACGTGCATAGTCCTGCTTGCAATTAACGATCAAATGCAGTTGCCTAGTGAGCAAGAATTCTTATGTGGTGTACAAGAGAGTTGTCCTTTCTTCTTTTGTCAATGCTGCTGTGGGTCTCTGTATAGATTATGGTAGAAATGAGAATACCTCTACACTGGCCAATAGAAACACTCCATTTGACTCGTATAGAGTAGTTGTATCGTGTTTAGGTCTGTACTGTTGTATTTTCTTATTGTATGGCGAATTGAGGACGGACCCAAGTATTTTGTCTCTAAGATGTGCATTCTCGTCAAAAGGAAGAATGTACGCGGACGCGTTTTCGAGATAGGAATCGGTATCTAATGAATTCAATGGTTCTAGTATAAATGAAAGAAAAATAAAAAGGAAAGAAATCACAACGAGATCCTAATCTCAAAACAAAAAGAAAGGGGGATATGGCGAAATTGGTAGACGCTACGGACTTAATTGGATTGAGCCTTGGTATGGAAACTTATTAAGTGATTACTTTCAAATTCAGAGAAACCCTGGAACTAACAAAAATGGGCAATCCTGAGCCAAATTTTGTTTTCTGAAAACAAACAAAGGTTCAGAAAAAAAGGATAGGTGCAGAGACTCAATGGAAGCTATTCTAACAAATGGAGTTAAATGCGTTCGTAGAGGATTCTTTACATCGAAACTTCAGAAAGAAAAAGAATTTTCGCCCCTCTGTTTTAGTGGGCATCTCTACACCTAGCTAAACCCTACTATATATCTAGGTGTTTTACATACCCTTTTCTAATGGACTTAATTTGCTGTGTACCTTTCTTATTATCTACTTCTGCCATCTTTCTCCCACATTCTGGAGTGGTGTGTTTGACTTTGTGGTGCTGGATCCTAATTTGAGTTTGATTATCTATCCTGCAAACCTATTCCTACCTCATTGGATCCTAATTTGAAGTTATCTTCCACTTTCAGGTTTCTTCTTCTTTACCCGCGGCTCCTTTAAAAGTTGAATTTTTTAACTAACACAAAACCCCATCTGTCTTATGCCGTCTAAATTTTTAGGACCCATTTGGTTGGCGGTATTAGATTGAATAATCCATGGACCATCTAATACATTGTTTGGTTACTTCATTTAATTTAACCCATGAATTGCTTATCTACCATACGTGGTCTTATCTTATTCCGTGATAACTAATCCAACGTTTGTTAAACCTTGGAGAAGACCCCTAAATGACTAAATTAACCCCTTATTCCTTTTTCTTAATTTCTTTTGTAATTTAATTTTCTTTTTAATTATATTGGAATGGTCATAAATGTTCTTTTTAAATTCTCCAAATTCGTTTAGTGTATATTTAATGAGTTCACTAATATATTTTTTCCCCATTTTTTCTTGAATTTTTTTTATTCAAGATAGTTTGTCGATTACTCTCTTGAACTATTTGTTTTTTTTTTACAAAAAAAAAAAAGCTTTTGGTATTGAACAATTTAAGAAGTCTTAAATCTATGTTAAGTTTAAAATATACTAGACCAACAAAAAATTAGAAATACACAGTGCCATGCCATCTATGACCTTCTTAGTGGTGTACATCACACTTTAAAATAAATAACAATTTTATCTGTTTTTATATATATATATATATATAAATATTTAACTAATTAAATGGAACGGAAAATCCTTAAAAAAATATTTCCAATTCTACGACTATCTACCTTGATTCAATTACATGAGATAAACACTCATAGGAAAGTTTTTTTTTTTTTGTAGAGTTTTAAATCAAATACAAAATTAAGTGGAAAGTAGTGAACCAAACACTTGACAAAAGATAATCCATGCACTACTAATCCCTGCATTACTAATTCTACATTACTAATCCCTACATTATCAATGTTTTTACCAAAGGATTCCTTATTGATTACATGAAATATCTTCGCTCAAGACACTTAGGTGCTACATTTTATATTCTTCGTTACGTGGCCGGTGCTTCTGAGCTTGGGATTTTTACGCGTCCCACTCTTTCTTTTAAAATACTTGATTTTTGCGACTCCAATTGTGCGTCTTGTGCCGATATCAAATGTTCCATTAATGGTTTTATCAGTAGTCTTGGGGGTCGTCCTGTCTCTTGGTTATCCATGAAACAACCAATGCTAGACCTATGTAGGATTTTATCTGCTGAAATTACTTGGATTGTTTGTGTTCTTCATTATCTCAGTGATCCCCCTATTTCTTTCATTCCTTTTCACTTTGACGACAAGTTGTAACCAACATAGCTAAAAATCTCGTCTTTCAATATCATGATGACGCCTACTATATTCCATCACTAGGTAAGCCGGACTCATAGCGTGGAACTATGAATAACAGGCTATCACCTGGAAGAAAAACTTATAAAAGCAAGGAACAAATATCAAAATAAAAGAAAGAGATAAAATCAAACATACGTAGAATACCCCCAATACCAGGTATTAGTATATAGTCGAGTTACTAAACAAATCAAGTGTACAGGGTAAACAACTACTCCACACGAGAGGCGTGTCAACAATGAGAAGTCGTACTAAGATCTAGAGGGTGCGGAAGTCTAGTATGCGTACCAACAAATGGTTACTCAATAGGCGTAGGCTGACTGAGCTGAAAATACAAAACAAGTATAAATAGCAGGTTTATAAGAATTATATATCACAACAACAAAATAAGAGACAAGACATTGTAAAAGTAATAAAAAACAATGAGATATAATAAAATGAAGTAGACATCTAAGGCAAAGGAACTTACTAGGAGGCTCCAGCCTAATAACCTAATTACAATAAGATTCTACTATGTACATCCACTACCCAAAGATAATCCAACAATATCTCCTATGAAACATCATAACAATCCAATCCAAGTCAGTCTAAATGCATCCAATAGAGGTAAACCAAGGCAAATCTAAACAAATCATGCGAGCCAATCAATATACTGAAACATATGAAAGTAAATATTAATGCAATGCATGCCATTGCCTTTATTTAAACAATAGCATCTAGACAATCAAAAGTACATAACCAAAATCACCATACTCTGAAACTAATTTGGAATCGAGTTGGTCCTCGACCAAGGCCTCGAGCCAAATAATATTTCAATATATGCAACAAGTATTGACACCATAACTCAAGAAACAAAGTAAATTATAAAAAGTGCAACAACTGGAAAAGTAATCCAAAGATCTCCGCCTCATCCCAAAAGTACTACTCAAGTGAACACTAGGTACAACTAATACCAACCTACGATTATATAAAAAACCACTATTGACCTACTTAGTGCTTAAGCGGTCCTGAGTTACCTTTGCAACATTAGATTGTCATTTTTCTCTTTCTTTGACTTCTCCTTTTCAACTCTTTTCTCCTCAATTTCATTACTTTCTAGCCACAAATACCATTCAAAGGATAATTAGCCTCAATCTCTACATTAACGACACAAAATCATAAGAAAAGAGATATAAATAAGTCCAAAATATCCGACTCATCAACCACTCAGGTTACGTAGTCAATCTGAGATAGGGATCACAAATCAAGAATAAGAGTCTATTTAAGGTGAATTTCCATTTTATTAAAGAGAACACAAGGTTCCCCACTAACTAAGGGCACTAATCCATAATAACGACTATAAGAAGTTGTGTTATTAACTAAAGAATCATTAAATCTCCTTCTAAGGCATGTAGATCACAACACTATCCTTAGGCCTGAACCAACAACTCAGAAGAGGCTATTAACACTAAACTAAGTTGTAATTAAATAATATATAATCTAGCATGTGCTAAGGATTTCACAATCCAATACTAGCCTGAGGCTCCTACAAGAATCAAGAAAATAGGAATAAGAAAGTAATCCTAAACACGTCAATACATTCCTAACTCAAATGCCATCTTACTAAGCATTATCTCATGAAACACAATCTAAAAGAAAGTAGATCGTAGCCTACCCAAAAGTCAAATTTTCATTTCTAACCGTTGAGGAGTTGACTGCTATTCTTTTCGTCCTACAAAGTCCACAATACTATAAATATTATAAACTATGTGCCAGTATGAGAAGAACAATACTCATATTGCTATAATATACCCCAATTAGCTCATGGTTTAATGGGATTCTAAAATTGAACCCGTCATTACGTCCCTAATAACTCAAGGAAGTTATGCCCTCAAAATGGGCACAAATTGGGCTTAACTAAGCTAAAATAATCCAAAGAATAAACTAGCTCAAGAATACCAAATTTTATATAAAAATAAAGAAGTTAAGAAGGCTTTGAGTTCGGAAACAAGACAATGACCCCAAAATGATCCCACGTTAAACCCAACTCAAACAATAAAATTCTCAAAGGAATAAATCTGAGCTCTAACCACCTCTTCTTTTCAAGAACGAAGTGATAGAGAAGAGTAATATAACTACCAACAATGACCATTAAAGCCGCTAAATGACTGCCTAAGCAGTTCGATGGCCGCAAAATTGGTCGGGCCAATGTGGATAGATACCGCAAAAGTGGTCCAGACGCTGCTAAAGCTACATGAACATAAATGGACAACTACTTCTAAAGCAGCCTAAAGCGGCCCAGAGGTCAGTGAAGCTGTCGCACCAGCAAAAACAAAAATCAACTAATGTATGCAAATGAACTATGCTATCCCACAAAATTTGACGTTTCACATGCAATGAAACCATTGAAACTTTCATCAGTGGTCGTTTCAACAAAAAGTGGGCTCATGCCATAGTCTCATTTTAGCTATAATCCAGAATGAAGCTCGAAATAATCTCTTGAAAGTGTCGGAACCCAACCCAAAGGTCCTCCTAATCTAAAATCAACATTGTGAAAGTAATAGAACCAACAGAATCGATGTGCCACATACATGAAGTTCTGACATAAGTCAAAAGTCTAAATTTCAAAAGTTTTAAAACAGAAAAATATGCATAAAAAACAAACGAATGGCCCGATGAGTGAATCATTAGTCCCAACTAGTCATAAATAACTTGGTGCCCCCTCGTGAAGGATCAAAGTTTGAAAATATTGAAAACAAATAATAATAAAAAATGACGCTGAGGGGCATTTCATTCACCTTGAACGGATCAAGATTCAACCCATTTTTAAGCCCATTTGAGCCCAACCCATTTGAGCCTAAAGTAAACTTGGGCGAGTCAAGACCCAACCCAACTTCTATATCAACCCATTTTAATAATTTCAATTTCAGTTCAACCCACCCATTTGACACGCCTACTTATTCACAATTCGATAAAGTTTCCTAAGTACATTTTAGTTTTTTTTTTAAGATTTTAGACAACGGTAAATATTACTTGTGATTAATTTCTTTTTCTGTTTTGAATATCAAGTTCTTTTATTGCACATGAGTAGAGAAGGGGGCATGATTAGTCACTAATTTTTGTGCTGAATAACAACTTAATTAATTGATCACATGAGGCCAAATATATAATAGCTAATCATGCATAAATATATATCGTATATCCATAAAAAAATTGCGATCTATGTTCAAACGTGATATACGTAATGTGAAATTAGGTCTTAGGCAAAACTCACACCCCAAAAGCTAGCTCAATGGGAGGAGGATTGCCCAAGCCTTATAACGAGTCCACCCATCTCATTAACCACCGATGTGAGACTTTTGTCATTCTTTATTACCCCACCTCACGCCCAGTGCTTAGCATCTGGTGGGCGTGGGCAATTTTTGATTTCGGGGGTCCCAACATCGGGTGAGACGGGCGCTGCTCTGATACCATGTGAAATTAGGCCTAACTCACACCCCAAAAGCTAGCTCAAAGGGAGGAGGATTGCCCAAGCCTTATAACGAGTCCACCCATCTCATTAACCACCGATGTGAGACTTTTGTCATTTTTAACGTAATTTAGAAATATAAAGTATTTGTCTTTATAGCATTTTGTCTTCATTGTAATATATAGAGAGATGCTAAACAATCAAAAAAGTATGATCAGAATTTGTCCAGAATTGAAAAAAAACTAATTTAATCTTCTTTTCTTTTAAAGTAAAGTCAATTCTTTGATATCACTATTTCCTAAACATCTAGAAATACGTGTGAACAATAATATTATGTTTAATGTACTTTATAATATGGAACCCATTACTATCTAACTTTATCTTCTTCTAATTTTTTCTCTAATTCACTCTTCTTCTTTTTCCCCTTTTTCTTCATTTTTTTGTCATCCTTTTTCTTGTCTTTTTCATTACATGTAAAATTAAACTATGCTGATTATAATTTCATAAGATATTTTTAATACAGTTTATCAATGATTTTCTAATTTTGAACTTGAAAAATAACATGTAGTTATTTCTATTATATACAAATCATTTAATTCTAAATTAAGCACACAAAATACATTCATATCTGGCTTTATAACAAAAATTTGTTGGAATAATATTACATTTACTTTCTTTATTTTAATTTCATTATATTAAATTTAATACACTATCATCAACATTTAAAATATATGAAACAAACTCATTTGAATTTTATATTTCATAATTATCTTCTAAAATAGATGAAATATTTTTTATAATAACTATCAAGATTATTTCTTTTCAGATAACAACAAATGTTTTTTTAATAAAGTTTGTACTTTAATGTCATAAATATAGAAAGATAAGTTTTGTGGGATAATTTAATAATTAGATAAATTTATGTATTAAAAAAATAAGAAAGTTAATTTTTTTGATATCTTTAGTTGTTAATTGGGATCATCACTTATGAACCATATGAGTTTAAGTATTTCTAAAATGTGTCGATGTCTACTAATTCTATAGTATTTTGAGTTGTGATTGTCATTATTGAAATAATTCATATTGTATTTTAAATTTTATGTATAACTTAATTTTTTTAACATAAGAATTACTACAATTACCTAATTAATTAGAACTCATATTAAGAACAAATATAAGTAATGATTATCAAATCATCAAATTGGCATAGCACAAGAGCACAAGACTACAATATTAATGCTTCTAGGTTGGAACATATGAACTAGAGTGTTTTGAGTTTTTATGATTATTATTAAACGATTTTACATTATATTAAAAAATTAGGTAAAATGTAATTTAAATTTATTTATATAATAAATATAATAAAATTACTTAATTTTATAAATTCATATTTAATTTCAAAAAAAAAAATAATTTTAGGGGGAAATAATATTATTATTATCACTACAACTCTGTAAACTTAATATTTAATATATCATTTCATAACGAATATTTTTTTGATAAAACAATAAATAATACAAATAAAGAAAAATATATATGTTATGAAACTTTGATAGTTCATGCTTAACAAATTTGTGTTGTCATTATCATCGGAGAACTATGAAGATGTTTTTCTTTTAATTTTTTTATAAAAAGTTATTTTGAAATCATAAAGAACTTTTTATATCTGTTATGTGTTATTATAATTTTTCAATAAAGTTCCATCAATATTTTTATCCAAAAAAATAGTTGTATGCATCTCTAATACTCAATTGAAAAAAATATTAATTTTAAGGAGTCTTTATTTATGTATGATACGACTCATATAAAAACAAGGATATGAAGATAATTACATAATAAGGGAAATATTATTGTAGTTTGAGAAAATGCGCAAGTACCCCCTCAACCTATGTCCGAAATCCAGAGACACACTTATACTATACTAAGGTCCTATTACCCCCCTGAACTTATTTTATAAGTAATTTTCTACTCCTTCTTAGCTTACGTGGCACTAGTTTGAAAAAAAAAAGTCAACCATCGTTGGACCCACAAGATAGTGCCACGTAGGTCGAAAAGGGGTAAAAAATTATTAATAAAATAAGTTCAGGAGGGTTATAGGATCTTAGTATAGTATAAGTGTGTCTCTGAGATTTCAGGCATAGGTTGAGGGGATACTTGGCCATTATCCCTTGTAGTTTCAATTTCTTCATATTTCACTCACAAACATTCTAAATATAGTCATATGAAATATATTTTTATCATTTACCTTCTTTATAAAAATCTGATGTGTAACAACTTATTTAAATACATAGGAGTAATTATTTTGTCAACTCAATTAATTTCAGATTTTTAATTTTGAGTATTATAGACATAAATTTTTAATATTTAAATTTAGATATAATTTATCTTTTTTTTTAAATAGAAATTATAAACTAAAATAGATCATATTGTAATAACCCGTAAGGTCATTTTTGGAAATTTGAAATATTAATTTAACTAGAATGAATTAATTGATGATTAATTTGTCACGACCAAATCTGGGCCGCGACTGGCACCCACACTTACCCTCCTATGTGAGCGAACCAACCAATCTAAACCTTAACATTTCAATATAATATCAACAGAAAGTAATGCGGAAGACTTAAACTCATTAATAAAATCAATAACTATTATTATCCCCAAAATCTGGAAGTCATCACCACAAGAACATCTATGATCAAATGACTAAACTAAGAGTATTCTAAAAGCTAAAAATACATAAAAGCTAGTCCATGCCGAAACTTCAAGGCATCAAGACATGAAGAGGAAGATCCAGTCCAAGCTAGAAACATTAGCTCACCCTGATATCCGGAGTAATGAAGACTGGCTAGAGTTACTGTTGAGTCGAAGATGACGGCACGTTTGCTGCACTCCACAAATAAACAAGAAGAAAACATAAAAGTAGGGGTCAGTACAAAACACGGGTACTGAGTAGATATCATCGGTCAACTCAAAATAGAAATCAATATATACCAAGTAATATCATAAAATCAACTATGATACTCAACATGTAGCAACAACAAGCACTATATCATTAACAATTACCGTCAAGTTCACACATGAGGACTCAAGCCTCAATACCATACTCATTTGGGAATCATGTTCATTAGATTGAGTATATTAACATCTTTCAAGATTCATTATCTTTATTTCTCTTGTGTCGGTACGTGACACTCCGCTCCCTCATATTCATTAATCCTCTTGTGTCGGTACGTGACACTCCGATCCCCTAAATCTACGTGTCGGTTCGTGACACCCGATCCCCTAATTCTACGTGTCGGTTCATGACATCCGATCCCCTAATACTACGTGTCGGTTCGTGACACTCGATCCCCTAATCTCCTTCTATCAATTCATCAAGCCTTCTTTCTTACCAAGGCATCATCAATCCCATTATTTTAGTTCATCACGCCTTCTTTTATACCAAGGCCTCATTATTAACAAAGAGATTAGGATTTTGCAAGATTTGGGATTCAATAACTTTATCATGCTTATATAGTCATAATTATATAATTACATTCATGCAAGCATACAATTAAGCACATAGCAGGGTTTACAATATTATCAATACATATCATTCGCTATTAAGAGTTTACTACGAATATCGTAAGAGAAACCATAACCTACCTCCACCGAAGACTAGTGATCAAGCAAGCAAATTCCCAAAGCTTTGTTCTTCTTTCTTCCTCGTTCGACTCTCCCTCTCTCTCTTGTTCTTTCTATTTTTTTATTCAAACCCTTTTTCTTTTACCCTAATTAGTATATAACTAAGAATAAAAGATGACAATAATAACCCACTAATTAACTTAAGGTTACCTCTTTTAACCCCCAAGTAATTAGACTTATTAACATTAACCCTCTAACTTTATAATTAAAGTAGGAATAGTCCAAAACGTCCCTTAAAACGTGTAAAGAAATCCGACCTAGACTGGGATTTCGCAGTCTGTGACGGCCCGTCGCGCCTGCGACGGTCCGTCCTGCTGCCCATCACAGAGTTCAGAGACTCAATTTCTCTGAAGAGTCTGTGACGGTCCGTCCTGCCTTTCCGTCACGAAGTTCAGAGAGTCGATTTTCAGTACCCAATTTCAGATTTTCTAAGTGTTTTGAAACGAGACCCTGCGACGGTCCGTCGTGCCCATGACGGTCCGTCGTGGGGTCCGTCGCCTCAGCCTGTTTTTCCAGAAATAAAATCTGCTGCTCAAAACGACTAAACAGGTCGTTACAATAGATACCAATTTACCCATCGTTCGTCCCCAAATGATCACAAGAAGGAAAACAAGGGCGAAAAGGAGTACCTGAATCTGTAAACAGATGTGGGTATCTTTCTCGCATATCTGCCTCCTTCTCCCAAGTGGCTTCTTCAACGGGTCGATTCTTCCATTGAACTTTGATGGATGCAATCTCCCTTGATCTCAACTTGCGAATTTCTCTATTTAGAATGGCAACAGGCTTCTCCTCATAAGTCAAATTTTCATCAAGTAGGACTGAATCCCAACGAATAATATAGTTTCCATCCCCATGGTATCTTTTCAACATCGACACATGGAATACCGGATGTACTCCGGACAGCCCTGGAGGCAAGGCTAACTCATAAGCCACCTCCCCTACTCGCTTAAGTACTTCAAAGGGACCAATGTACCTTGGGCTTAGCTTGCCTCTTTTACCAAACCGCATCACCCCTTTCATTGGCGAAACTTTCAACAAGACTTGTTCACCCTCCATGAACTCTAAGTCTCTAACCTTCCGATCTGCATATTCTTTTTGCCTACTTTGCGCCGCTAGAAGCTTTTCTTGAATAGATTTCATTTTCTCTATCGAATCCCGCAAAAGATCAGTACCCCAAGGTCTAACCTCGAATGCATCAAACCAACCAATGGGGGACCTACATCTCCTACCATACAATGCTTCAAATGGAGCCATCTCAATGCTTGAGTGATAGCTATTATTGTATGAAAACTCCGCTAAGGGTAAGAAGCTATCCCAATGGCCACCAAACTCTATCACACATGCGCGAAGCATATCCTCCAACACTTGAATCGTTCTCTCAGACTGACCATCGGTTTGAGGATGGAACGCAGTACTAAGGTCCAACCTAGTACCCAATTCCTCATGCAATGTTTTCCAAAATTTAGAAGTAAACTGCGTACCTCTATCTGATATGATGGATAGTGGAACCCCATGCAACCCAACGATTTCTGAGATATAGATCTTGGCTAACTTCTCGGCATTGTAAGTCACCTTAACCGGAATAAAATGAGCAGAGTTAGTTAACCTATCAACAATCACCCAAATAGAGTCGTACTTACCCATCGTCTTTGGAAGACCAACCACGAAGTCCATTACGATTCTCTCCCATTTCCATTCCGGAATGGGCATCCTCTGAAGTGTTCCTCCGGGCCTTTGGTGTTCATACTTTACTTGTTGACAGTTTGGACATTTGGCAATAAAATCTACAATATCACGCTTCATTCTACTCCACCAAAAGTGTTGCTTTAGGTCACGGTACATCTTGGTTGCTCCCGGATGTATTGAATACCTTGAACTATGAGCCTCTGTTAGAATGGTGTTGATCAAATCATCGACGCGGGGTACACATACCCTTCCCTTAATCCTCAAAACACCTTCCTCATCGATTTGTGCTTCCTTAGCCTCTCCTCACAACACTTTATCTCGGATCCGGATCAATTTTTCATCATTAAACTGCTTTCCCTTAATCTTGTCAAGGAAGGAAGATCTTGCCTCCACACAAGCTAAAAATCCTCCCTTCTCATTTACTTCTAATCTCATAAGGTCGTTAGCCAGAATCTGAACTTCTCTAGCCAATGGGCGTCTAGAAGCTTGCAAGTGAGCTAGACTTCCCATGCTTCCCTCCTTTCTACTTAAAGCATCCGCTACAACATTCGCCTTCCCCGGGTGATACAAAATAGTGATGTCGTAGTCCTTCAGTAGTTCCATCCATCTCCTCTGTCTCAAGTTCAAATCTTTCTGAGTAAAGACATACTGTAGGCTACGATGATCCGTATAGATCTCACACTTAACCCCATATAAATAGTGTCTCCATTTCTTTAATGCAAACACTACCGCGGCCAATTCCAAATCATGAGTTGGATAGTTACGTTCATGCACCTTTAATTGTCTTGAAGCATAAGCAATCACATTCTTCTCTTCCATTAGTACTGCACCCAAACCCGAATAGGATGCATCACAATAGACAATGAAATTCTTACCTTCCACTGGCAAGGTGAGAATTGGTGCCGTAGTCAACAGAGTCTTGAGATTCTGAAAGCTTTCCTCACACTCATCCGACCATACGAATGAGACATTTTGCTTAGTCAAGTTCATCAGTTGGGAAGCAATAGAAGAGAATCCCTTGACAAATCGGCGGTAGTAGCTAGCTAACCCAACAAAGCTCCTTATTTCTGACACATTAGTAGGTCTTACCCAATTCTTCACTGTCTCAATCTTAGAAGGATCAACCATCACCCCATCCTTAGAAACCACATGCCCCAAGAAGGACACTGCATCTAGCCAAAACTCACACTTGGAGAATTTGGCATAAAGTTTTTTCTCCCTCAACATTTCCAATACCATTCTCAAATGCTCCTCATGTTCCTCCTTACTTTTAGAGTATATCAGTATATCATCAATAAATACGATCACAAAGAGATCCAAATATGGCTTTAAAATCCCGTTCATCAAACTCATGAACGCAGCAGGGGCATTCGTAAGACCAAAAGACATCACTACAAATTCGTAATGCCCATACCTGGTTCTAAAAGCAGTCTTTGGCACATCCGTTGCCCGTATTTTCAATTGATGATAACCGGATCTCAAGTCAATCTTAGAGAAGACACAAGCACCTTGTAACTGATCGAACAAGTCATCAATGCGAGGAAGAGGATACTTGTTCTTTATGGTTACCTTGTTCAACTGCCGGTAGTCTATGCACATCCGAAAACTCCCATCCTTCTTCTTTACAAACAAAACCGGAGCACCACAAGGAGATGCACTTGGTCTAATGAAGCCTTTGCTCAACAACTCTTGAAGTTGGGCTTTTAACTCTCTTAACTCCGCGGGAGCCATTCTATAAGGGGGTATAGAAATGGGGCGAGTACCCAGTTCAAGATCAATACAGAAGTCAATATCCCTATCTGGTGGCATACCAGGAAGATCTGCAGGGAACACATCCAGAAACTCGTGGACCACCGAAACCAACTCAATCAAAGGTACTTGGGTAGTGTCATCCTTGAGATGTGCCAAGAAAGCTAAACACCCTTTACTAACCATTTTCTTAGCACAAAGAAAGGAGATGATACGCACCGGATTGGAAGTGTAGTCACCCTCCCACACTAATGGATCTGTCCCAGGCTTGGCTAACGTCACCGTTTTAGCATTACAATCCAAGATCGCAAATTGCGGAGAAAGCCAAGTCATACCCAGAATTACATCAAAATCAACCATTTCTAAGATAACCAAATCTACATAAGTGTTGCTCCCCACAAAGTTCACCAAACAAGACCTATATACCTTTTCAACTATCACAGACTCACCCACCGGAGTAGAAACACGAATAGGCATGTCAAGCAATTCACAATGTAAATTAAGACCATTAGCAAATGAGGAAGATACATAAGAAAATGTGGATCCAGGATCAAACAATATAGAAGCCATGTAATCACAAACCAAAAGATTACCTGTGATGACAGCATCAGATGTCTCCGCCTCCGATCTCCCAGGGAAAGCATAACAATGGGCCCTTTCGTTTGTTTGTCCGTTGCCCCTACCATGTTGTGATGTAGTGTCTCCAGTTTGCCCATCACCCCGGCCGTTTTGGTGACCACCATTACCTCGACCACCACGTCCTCCAGAATAACGGCCTCTACCATGACCACCTCTACCTCTAGCTATTGGGGGTCTATAACTCTGTTTGGGACAATTCCTCCTAATATGTCCAGTCTCCCCACATCCGTAACACTCTCTAGAGTCAAGCATAGGTCTCTCAGAGAAGTGTTGACCGGTCTGAGGTGGACCCCCAACTATAGTCTGTAGTGAAGACTGAATGGGTCGAACTGAGTAACCTCCGGAACCCTGTCCTCTAGAGTAAGAACCATTAAACTCACCTCCCTTTCGAAACCTCTTTGATGTCGATGCCATGGTGAATTCATATGGCTTCACTCCTTCCACCTCTACCACGAAATCTACCACTTCTTGGAAGGATTTTGCCGTAGCCGCTACCTGTAAGGCTGAAATCCGCAACTCTAACCTCAACCCCTTCACAAAACGACGAATCCGCTCTTGTGGACTGAAACAAAGTTGGGTGGCATATCTGGATAGTGCACGAAACTTAGCCTCATATGCATTGACCGACATCCTACCTTGCTCTAGGCTCAAGAACTCATCCCTTTTCCTATCCCTCAAAGTCCGGGGGATATACTTCTCCATAAACAAGCTAGAGAATGAGGCCCAAGTAATAGGTGGTGCCTCCGTTGGTTGACACTCAACATGTGACCGCCACCACATTTTGGCGTTCCCTTGAAACTGATAACTCACGAACTCAACACCAAACCGTTCTACTATACACATCTTGTGTAGTAGCTCATGACAGTCAACCAGAAAATCGTAAGCATCCTCAGATTCAGCACCCTTGAAGACTGGAGGTTTCAATTTCAAGAACTTACTGAAAAGTTCATGCTGATCATTTGTCATTATAGGCCCAGTAGTCAGACCTGGAAACGTGCCTATGTCCAATGAAGCATCCATACGAGGAGCCATAGTGGCTGCAT
Source organism: Solanum lycopersicum (assembly GCF_036512215.1). NCBI lineage: Eukaryota > Viridiplantae > Streptophyta > Magnoliopsida > Solanales > Solanaceae > Solanum > Solanum lycopersicum. The sequence continues at coordinate 33,723,830 of NC_090804.1, forward strand.
GTTGTACCTCTGAAACCGGAGGTGTTGGTGCAGAAAACATTGGAGGTGCCTGACCTTGATCAGACAACCCACTAAGATAAGCGAGAACCTGATTGATCATCTCTGGGGTAGGTTGGGGTGGCAATCCCTCATTCTGCACTTGTTCATTTTCCCCATCCTCCCCTTCTCTTATTACTTCTTCAGTCGGTCGAGGAGTCACTGCCCTAGTATCATATGGGCTAGGTGCTCGTCCTCTTCCCCTAGAGGACGTGCTCCCACGACCTCTACCACGGCCTCTTGCCGCTGCTCTTCCTCGAGCTACAGCCCCAGTGGCTGGCTCAGACGCACCCTGTCCCGCTGGTGCTGGTGTTGGTGTTGGCGTAGTCGTTGCTCTAGTTCTAACCATCTGCGAAATAGAGTGAAGATGGTCAGATACCAATTTGTATCACCTAGATACCAATTGGACCCAAGTAATAGCACGAAAGAAAGAAAGAAGAATGGAATTTTTCTAAAGTCTTATAGCCTCTCAAAGAAAAGTAAAGGCGTCCCCCTACCGTTCCTTAAGACTCTATTAGACTCGTTCTTGTGTGATGAGACCAACGAACCTAATGCTCTGATACCAAGTTTGTCACGATCCAAATCCGGGCCGCGACTGGCACCCACACTTACCCTCCTATGTGAGCGAACCAACCAATCTAAACCTTAACATTTTAATATAATATCAACAGAAAGTAATGCGGAAGACTTAAACTCATTAATAAAATCAATAACTATTATTATCCCCAAAATCTGGAAGTCATCACCACAAGAACATCTATGATTAAATGACTAAACTAAGAGTATTCTAAAAGCTAAAAATACATAAAAGCTAGTCCATGCCGGAACTTCAAGGCATCAAGACATGAAGAGGAAGATCCAGTCCAAGCTAGAAGCATTAGCTCACCCTGATATCCGGAGTAATGAAGACTGACTAGAGTTACTGTTGAGTCGAAGATGACGGCACGTTTGCTGCACTCCACAAATAAACAAGAAGAAAACATAAAAGTAGGGGTCAGTACAAAACACGGGTACTGAGTAGATATCATCGGCCAACTCAAAATAGAAATCAATATATACCAAGTAATATCATAAAATCAACTATGATACTCAACATGTAGCAACAACAAGCACTATATCATTAACAATTACCGTCAAGTTCACACATGAGGACTCAAGCCTCAATACCATACTCATTTGGGAATCATGTTCATTAGATTGAGTATATTAACATCTTTCAAGATTCATTATCTTTATTTCTCTTGTGTCGGTACGTGACACTCCGCTCCCTCATATTCATTAATCCTCTTGTGTCGGTACGTGACACTCTGATCCCCTAAATCTATGTGTCGGTTCGTGACACCCGATCCCCTAATTCTACGTGTTGGTTCGTGACACCCGATCCCCTAATACTACGTGTCGGTTCGTGACACTCGATCCCCTAATCTCCTTCTATCAATTCATCAAGCCTTCTTTCTTACCAAGGCATCATCAATCCCATTATTTTAGTTCATCACGCCTTCTTTTATACCAAGGCCTCATTATTAACAAAGAGATTAGGATTTTGCAAGATTTGGGATTCAATAACTTTATCATGCTTATATAGTCATAATTATATAATTACATTCATGCAAGCATACAATTAAGCACATAGCAGGGTTTACAATATTATCAATACATATCATTCACTATTAAGAGTTTACTACGAATATCGTAAGAGAAACCATAACCTACCTCCACCGAAGACTAGTGATCAAGCAAGCAAATTCCCAAAGCTTTGTTCTTCTTTCTTCCTCGTTCGACTCTCCCTCTCTCTCTTGTTCTTTCTATTTTCTTTATTCAAACCCTCTTTATTTTACCCTAATTAGTATATAATTAAGAATAAAAGATGACAATAATAGCCCACTAATTAACTTAAGGTTACCTCTTTTAACCCCCAAGTAATTAGACTTATTAACATTAACCCTCTAACTTTATAATTAAAGTAGGAATAGTCCAAAACGTCCCTTAAAACGTGTAAAGAAATCCGACCTAGACTGGGATTTCGCAGTCTGTGACGGCCCGTCGCGCCTGCGACGGTCCGTCCTGCTGCCCGTCACAGAGTTCAGAGACTCAATTTCTCTGAAGAGTCTGTGACGGTCCGTCCTGCCTTTCCGTCACGAAGTTCAGAGAGTCGATTTTCAGTACCCAATTTCAGATTTTCTAAGTGTTTTGAAACGAGACCCTGCGACGGTCCGTCGTGCCCATGACGGTCCGTCGTGGGGTCCGTCGCCTCAGCCTGTTTTTCCAGAAATAAAATCTGCTGCTCAAAACGACTAAACAGGTCGTTACATAATTATTAAATAACTAACTTTAGTTAATACTTAGTGGGTTGAAGTGAATTAAGTTATTTGAGGTTTAATGTATAAATCACAACTGAAAAAAAAATTAAATTAAGAAAAGAGAAGGAGAGGAAATACTCATTACTAGGGTTTATTTTAGAAAAGAGGAGGAGGGGAAATACTCTTGGCACCGTTCGTGTGGAAAGACACTATTAAGGTAAGCATTTTCGATTTGGTATGTGTCATAGATGATTAGATATATATAGATGTATATATATATTTTTGTTTTAGTTAATGGAGAGTCACATTATTATCATTACGGGAGGTGTAAAGCGTAGCCACAATATTAAGTGTAAAAAAATGTTCTGGGTTAAAAAAAGTGTATTTTATTGATTGGGTTACAAGTGATTGAGCAGTAGTTATTTAGTAATTTTATATAATAGCTGGAGATATGTTATTGGTTATATTTATTTATGTTATTTGATTGTTGAATGGAAATAACTTATTGTTATTAGTATTAAATAAATTTTTGATAGGCATAAATATAACTGCAATATAAAATGGCAAGTGGAATATATTTGTTGCATTGTACACAATTTATGAGTAAATTTATCATGGAACATTAATGATTCTATGGAAATAATGTATTATTATATTGGGTGGTTGAAAGTAATTGGAAGGGAAAATATATGTAAACATTTGCATTCTGCAAGGTTGAGAATTTAACAGGAAAGTGACAATTACTAATTATGCCATTGACTAGATAGGTAAGTATTCAAGTTTTTGCTAACTAAGATAGGAAATTAATTAATGGTATATTATATCATACATGAATTAATAGTGTTGGTATTGAAAAAAAAATGAGACTTAACCTTAGACTTGAAACTTGAAAAATATGATAGTTGAAATGTTTGTTGGCATCAAGAATTATGAACTTGATTATAAATCTGGGAGAATTTTTTTGGTCAAGGTTAAACACATAGTAATGTGGGTGTTGTTAATTCCGAAACCTTATTGTAAATATATATACTTGAATAGATTCCATTGGTTCGGAAGCTCAACGGAAAGGGAAGGCTCAAGTCCAAGAGTAACTATTCGATTGACTAAGGCAAGTGAATTTCTAAACTCTTGTTAAGCGTATGAAATTTGTGTATTTTCCTTGTGTGATGTTGAGAATGATTTGGAGACTTGTTGCTTATTTGTTGGTGTTGTATTCCTTGTAGTAAATTGCGCTTGTTATCAAAACGGTTATCTCGTCATTTTCATTTGAGCATGTCATTTGCATTGTATCTGAGACATGGTTGTGGTAAGAGGATGTACCATTTCGAGGGTCGTATCGCGTGCTGCGATGGATATTATATTTCGAGGGACGTATCACGCGCCGGGAAGGTTACTATTATCGAGGGACGTGTCATGCGCCGCGACAGATGCATGGACAGATATGTCCCCCATGGGTCCCGGACTGAGAGACAGCGGGTGTGTATCATTAAGAAAGGCATGCATCACTATATTTGACATTGCATCTCATGGCATTGCACATTTTATTATTGATGAACTTGAACACATGTTTTGTTGATCTTGTGAGTGTTTCTTTGTGAAGCTTGTGACTGTTGAATATTGATTTGTTATTGAGAATGTGTAAACTGATGGAGTGTGGTTATTAAGTTGTGTGTTTGGTAAACTGTAAACTTTTAGGCTGTAGCGTGGAGGTTTAGATAGGGTGTATGGAGTACCCGTATTTTGTTCACTTATCTTGCGTTTAGAGGTTTGCTTGTTGGTACCGCGTGGTTTGGTACTCACCCCTTGTTTCTATAAAATTTTGTAGGTTACGAGCCCTGATTTTCGTGATACCTTCCATTCTCTTCGTTTCCGAGGCATCTTGTGGAGGGTTGTGAGGTAGCTGATTCTCATCTCAGCGAACTTTCCTACTCCAGTTTATGACTTTGTTTTTATTTGAAAGACAACTGCATTTTAGACTTCTATTTTATTTCAATTCTAATATTTACATTAGAGGCTCGTGCACGCGACAACCTGGTTTTGGGCATTGAATTAATATGACTTGGTTTCATAATAGAAATTGTTGTTGGATTGTCATTTACTTCCGCACTTTGTTAAATATTGTATTTTAGGCTGACTTGTCTTGGTGGGATAAGACGAGTGTCATCACACCCATTTTTTTTGGATCGTGACACATATACACTTTACTCTTCTTTTATACTTTTGATTTTTTTTCTCTTTGTCATTAAGGAATAGAAAATAAATAAACAAAAAAAGAATAAGTAAAAAGGAGAATTTATGTACTAAAAAAGCGATGTAGTTTTTTTACTAGTTTTTTTTAGGGAAAATGCTCAAGTACCCCCTCAACCTATGTCTAAAAATCCAGAGACACACTTATACTATACTAAGGTCCTATTACCCCCCCTGAACTTATTTTATAAGTAATTTTCTACCCCTTTTTAGCCTACGTGGCACTAGTTTGAAAAAAAAGTCAACCATCGTTGGACCCACAAGATAGTGCCACGTAGGTCGAAAAGGGGTAAAAAGTTATTAATAAAATAAGTTCAGGGGGGTAATAGGACCTTAATATAGTATAAGTGTGTCTCTGAGATTTCAGGCATAGGTTGAGGGGGTACTTGGGCATTATCCCTTGTAGTTTCAATTTCTTCATATTTCACTCACAAACATTCTAAATATAATCATATGAAATATATTTTTATCATTTACCTTCTTTATAAAAATCTGATGTGTAACAACTTATTTAAATACACATGAGTAATTATTTTTTCAACTCAATTAATTTCAGATTTTTAATTTTGAGTATTATAGACATAAATTTTTAATATTTAAATTTATATATAATTTATCTTTTTTTAAATTAGAAATTATAAACTAAAATAGATCATATACACTTTACTCTTCTTTTATACTTTTGAATTTTTTTCTCTTTGTCCTTAAGGAATAGAAAATAAATAAACAAAAAAAGAAAAAGTAAAAAGGAGAATTTATGTAAACTAAAAAAGCGATGTAGTTTTTTGACTAGTTTTTTTTATAGGGAAAATGCACAAGTACCCCCTCAACCTATGTCCGAAATTCCAGAGACACACTTATACTATACTAAGGTCCTATTACCCCCCTGAACTTATTTTATAAGTAATTTTCTACCCCTTTTTAGCCTACGTGGCACTAGTTTGAAAAAAAAGTCAGCTATCGTTGGACCCACAAGATAGTGCCACGTAGGTCGAAAAGGGGTAAAAAATTATTAATAAAATAAGTTCAGGGGGGTAATAGGACCTTAGTATAGTATAAGTGTGTCTCTGAGATTTCAGGCATAGGTTGAGGGTTTTTTTTGGCATTATTCCTTTTTTTTATTATATAGTTTTTTTATATTTCTTTTGTTATATATTTTTTTACTACTATGTTTACATTTTCTTTTTATAAAATAATATTTTTTCTTAGATCTTGAAAATATCAAGAGAAAAGAGTGGGTGAAAGTTATGTTTTCTTTGATAGATTTTTTGATTTATTTTTAATGTTTAATTATGGAATCATAAATAATTAGTGTCATCAATCATTTTCAATGCATTGAAAAACTAAGTTGAGAATATATTTAATATTTGAGTTAAGTTCAAAAACGGACTAGTTTATAGTGTGAACATGCCTTTTTACCATTTTAGCCATATTACTAGAGCTGCTAAACAGCCAGAAAAATATGGCCAGTAACGTACAAAGATTGTACTAACCTTTAAATTTAAAATAAAGAAAAAAATATGTTAAAGTGTTTGTCATTTCCTAAAATTACAGTTTAATTAGAACACTGATTCATATGTTTAGTATATGAAGAGTCCCATTGGGACAATATTTTCCTTGAATTGCAGCAACTATTTTTATTAAGGAAAAATTATATACAATAACAAACTAATAATCTAAAATAAATGGAGTAGGTAGGGTTTGATTTAATTGTGCTCTATAGCAAACGTTTGCAAAAAATTGTCAGGCGCCTCTCTCCCAAATATCTCGCTCGCCACTCTCCTCCAATCTCTCCCTCGCTTCCTCACTTTTTATACAAACACAAGTGTATAAAAATTATTTCTAATTGTATAAAGCAGAGAAAATTGTATAAATACATATATTTTTGTTCCCCTCTCTCCCCTCTTCCAGATCTCGCTCGCCACTCTCCCAAATTTCGCTCGCTACCCTCACCTTTCTCACTTATACAAACAGAAGCGAAATGTATAAATTGCGTTTCTGTTTGTATAAAGCGTGAGAAAATTGTATATATACATGCAAGTACATATATTTTCATCATATACACTTATAATTATACAATAAAAATACTTCCCTGCCCATTTTCTTTTGCCTTTCTCTCTTTCTCGTTTTATACAATTTTCAAATTATATCTAATTTGTCTCTTTCTCGTTTTATACAATTCGATTCAATTGTATATTCCTTGTCAAATCTCTTTTGTCTTTCTCTCTTTCTCATTTTATACAAATTCAAATTTTATATAATCGTTCTATACACTTATAATAATACAATTTGTTTTATACACTTCGTTTTTATACAATTATCTGCCCAAGTGTCTTTCTCTTTCTTGTTTTATACACTTTGTTTTATACAATTTGCTTCAACTGTATATGTATAGCGAATTATACAGTTTCTATGTTTGCTATGGAGCGCAATTATGCAAACTTTGCTATAACATATAAATATAAATTTTTTTATTTGCTATATGTGAAAATTGCCCTTTTAATAATCCATCCTACAAATCGAGGAAAAAAATTGAAAGAAGAAAAAAAAAGAACATTATTGTCAAAGAAATAAAAAGGCGACATGCCAATTCTTACTCATCCCATTCATGATTTGACTGTTGTGAGATCAGTCATTCGCTAAATAACAACATTCACAATAGGAACTAGGATGTGGTGAATTCATATATTAGGAAGGAACATGTATATACTATTCTACAAATTACAAGATTATATCTTCTATATTTACAAAAAAGAAAAAGAAAAAAAAATCAAAATGGCTCTTCAATCAATCTTTATATGGATATGTTGAGATCAATGCGTGGCTTTTACATTGCTGCAGGTAATAGAACGATGGTATGGCAACAAGGGCATTTAGGATCGTGAAGCTAAAATTAATCCTTTTTAATAAAACTAATCAACTTGCAAAAATTTAAAAAATAAAAGAACAACCAGAGTGCAACAATGTATAAATAATGACCTTAACTTCATTAATAGAAAAAAAGCTTAAACATAAGATAGATTAAAAATAAAACATAGCAAGAAAAGACGGTCAAAACACAAACAAATGAACTTAATTATATGTTTAAATTATTTTTTCAATATAATTTGTAAAATATTGTGACAGCGATAACTCAAAATACATTAAATCTGATGAATATATGTACTTGAGTACCTAACTAAAGTAACCAATATATAATGATAACTATAATTTAAAAATGAATGAATAAATAATTTTCTACGAACAGTGGCTCAAAGCGTAGAAATTGAAAACTGAAGTAATGTGGGTATGCCTCGAATTTATATTGGGTGAGCCGATCAAAAAAAATACTACTAAGATTTTAATTTTGGGAACAAATTTATATGGTAAAGAAATATTTATATTTAAAATTTTGGTTATTTGTCATGAGGTCCATATTTACATGGCATATAAAATAATTTATTTTGTCATGTCAAATTTATTTTAATTTTGAGTAATTTAAGCTAAAAAAAGCTTTAAAATTAAGTGATTTTATTGATATAAAATAAAGTTCAATGATTTTGTTAGATAATTTCTCATAAGATATTAACTCGTATTAAAGCTACTGTGATATAATTATTCATCTTTAAGGATAATTTATTTTTCCGGTTGTTAAAGATGGTCCTCTTGTTATTTTGAGTTCTCATTAATTTTAACCTATTAAGTCTGATCGATTAACTATTTTTAGATGTATGTTCAAAAGTATTTTGCCTTTTTACTTTTTACTCATATTCTTGATATTATCATATGATTTCATACTGTATATTGAGAACACTTATGTGAAGAATTAAAGCGTTTGATCACTTCTTATCCTCTATATTACGTTGATTTGATAAATTGTGAATAATTACTTACACTTTTTACTAAAATGACCTTCAGTTAAGTATTTTTTAAAATCATTATGTATAAATAAAAATTAAACTATATATTTAAATAATTTAAAACTAGTTTGTAATATGGAGGTGAAGACATCTCAAAATACATTAAACATGGTAAATGTAGATAATTATAGAAATCATGCATAAAGTTTATTTGTGTTGAACCAAAGAGAGTCAGACATTGATAGTATCAATCATACAACTCTTTCCTCCTATATTACGTCGATTTGATTAAGCTGTGAATCATCACTTATATTGGTTACTAAAATGATCTCCAATTAAGTAATTTTTTTAAATTATTATGTTTAACTAAAATTAAGCTTTATAATTTAATCATTTAAAAATGTAATTTATAAAATATTTAGACAAGGACAACTCAAAACACATTACACTTGGTAAATATCGATAGTTATAGAAATCATGCATGTAGTTGATATGTGTCGAACCAAAGAGAGTCAAACATTGATATTATTTTTGAATCATATAAGTTTTATCTCATATATTATGTCGATTTGATAAATTATGAATCATTATTTATGCTTGTTGCTAAACTTACCTCTAATTATGTAATTTGTTTAATTAACTAAGTTTCAATAAAATTAATCTGCATAAATAAATAATTTTTAAATGTAATTTGTAAAATATTGGAATAATGACAACTCAAAACACATTAGAACTGATAATTGTCAATAGTTATATAAATCATGCGTATAGCTCATGCATGTCAAACCAAAGAGAGTCAGATATTAATAGTATTATTCATTAATAGTATTGATCAAACAAGACTTATCTCCTATATTACATAGATTTGGTCAATTATAAATCATTACTGATATTTATTACTAAAATGACCTCCAATTAAGTAATTTTTTTAATTATGATATTTAAATAAAATATATTTAAATATTTTTTAAATTTAATTATAAAAGATAATGACAACTCAAGACGCATTAGACTCGATAAATATCGACAATTGTAGAAATCATTGTATAGTTCATATATGTCGAATAAAAGAGATCAAGATATTAATATTACTAATCATACATGTTTTATCCCTATATTACGTCGATTTGATGAATTATGAATCATTACTTATATTTGTTACTAAAATGACCTTCAAGTTCTAATTAAGTATGTTTTTTTAATTATTATGTTTGAATAAAATAAATTAGTGTTAATTAAATCCAGTTAACACAAATATTTTGGCCATAATCTGTTGTAATATCAGTTAACTATTTTTTTTATTATAATACAACCAACAAAATTATAATGTGATTCAAAAAAATTTTTTCTTACTATTGATTCCATAATTATTATTTTAAAAACATAATTGAAAACAATTTTTTTTTTTACAAATTAGATCATCCAATATACTTTTTGATCTGTGCACTTTGGTAGAATTTGTAGTACATATGATTCCATTTCGTAGAACATATATTACATATATTGTAAACATGATAGGAGAATGGATTCCTCCAAGAATTTTCTTTAATTTATAAGCTAAAACGATAAAAATATCCAAATAGAAAGTACTTTATAATATGAATGAATCTTTTTATTATTCTGATCAAATTATGACCAATTTTTTTTGGCCAAAAAAATTTATCTTTATGACAAAACTTTTTTGACGAAAAGAATTTTTCCTAATATATATAACAGATATGTAATTAATATTTTACACGTCCTTTATCAAAGTCATAAATCTAAAATAGAGGTAGAAAATCTACGGAAACACTAGGAGAAATTAGCGAAATTCAGAGGCAAATAATTGTGTGGCAACGAATCAATGAACATGCCCAGCTATATATTATATTATATTGTATAATTAAGTGCACGCATAAGAAGAAAGTGACCAGATTTAATGCCCTGGCAGCGCAGCCTTTCATTGTGGACTCATTAGTGCTCACCAATTTTAGATCTTTTTTCGCGTCAAAAATAATTAAATTGTTTAAAATTTAGCTCTTTTTTCTTTAATAAGGTTTGATATTTTTAAAAGATAAATTATATTATTTATTAAGTTATATTTATAATTTCATAAAAGATTAAAATAGAAAGTTGACACTAGTTAGTAAGTTATATTAATAATTTCACAAAAGATAAAAATAGAAAGTGCATTTTAAATTATATCTTTAAATATTTTTTATTAATAAGTGTGCATTACCTCGTAAATTCACTTAATATGAAATGAAGAGAATAAAAAATAATACTCTATTATTTCATATATATATATATATATATATATATATATATATATTTATTATAATAAGGAAAAATGTACAACTCTCAACCTATGTCCGAAATTTCAGAGACACACTATACTATACTAAGTTCCTATTACCCTGAACTTATTTTATAAGTAATTTTCTATCCCTTTTCGGCCTACGTGGTACTAGCTTGAAAAAAAGTCAATTAGCGTTGGGCCCACAAGATAGTGCCACGTAGGCCGAAAAGGAATTTGAAAATTATTAATAAAATAAGTTCAGGGGGTAATAGGACCTTAGTATATCATAAGTGTGTCTCTGAGATTTCGGACATAAGTTCAAAGAATACTTGTGCATTATCTCTTATAATAATTTATAAATGTATTTTTCAAGGCACTGAATTTATTAGTATATGTTATCATATAATCATTTTATTTATTAGTTTGAAGAGATATGTCAACTTAATACTGAATAAGTAAAAATAAATTCAAATAGTGATTAACTCAGTTTTGTACGTGACAAAATCAATCTAATAATCTTCCTAAATCAGCTGCTCAACTTATTGTATATTAAGTCCATCAAGTTGCACTTTTTGAAATGATGTAAAAATTAACTCTACTACTTATCTTATCTACTAACATATATTTATTAATAAATGGAGATACTAGTATTCAGATCTTGAAATCTCTATACGCTAGCTCGCTAGTTTATGATCAGTCATATGAATTAATTGATAATTTTCTAAACATTTTGGGTAACAATTTAAGGGAAACTCGTTATGATAGGGAAAAAAGTTTTTCTGAAAAGAATGTTATATTAAATAATGACTTATTTGCCCGTCTTCAGCATAAAAATACGAAAACAATATAAGCATGGTATTATTTTTACGAAATATTATCTGAATGCATAACTTATTTTATAATATTTTTTGAATTTTTTTGTCATTTAAAAAAACTCAAAATTCCTACTTTATGTGACGTATGCATCAGATATATCACTTTATGCAATGTATAGAGACGCTAAGTAATGTATTCAAATTGATATATCTGATATCACAACGTGATGAATGTATGTTAATATAAAAGGTTTTTTGAAAAAATATAACTAAAAATTTTCACATCTCTCTCTCTCTCTCTCTCTCTCTCTCTCTCTCTCTCTCTCTCTCTATATATATATATATATATATATATATATATATATATATATATATATATATATATATATATATATATATATATATATATATATATATAAAAGTAAAATCTTTCAGATTAATTAATAGGATGGAGTACTAGCAGTTACAGTTAACTAGAATAGTCATTAAATTATAATAAAGTAGATCATTCAAATAAAAATTGATTTTGTACTTTATTTGATTTTAAATATTTAAACTAGTGGAAGTTTGATTTATTTTGAAGTTGTTGGGATTTTTTTTCTTTTTTTGGTAAAACTAATGAATATTTTTAGTTCAATTTACGTATATTTTTAATATAATATTTTTACTTTAATTAAATAAATAAATAATTAATAATTATAGTAGATTACTTATTTTATTTTCAAATTATCATTAATACTTAATATCATTGTTTTTTTTTTTTGTCTAAATAAGAACGAAAATGTAATTTCATATTAGCAAGTTATCTCCTTTATCATCATATTAATAAATCTCATGAAAATATTATATTCAGAGAATTTGAGATTTCACACTATCATTCTGTATCAATAAAGAAGAGATCCATCAAGCTTATGATGACAACTCTATAAACTATGATGCAGCCTCGGGATAACTTATTAATCTAACACCACCTAATATTATTTCAAGTACATATATGTATTTATGTATCACTTGCTGTGGTAACTCTCAATATCTTTAGTGACATTGATACACAATTCCATGAAAGTGTGTTGGTCTAGCACATTTGCATTCTTCTTTTCATATTTCAAAATCCATGTAACTAAGTTGTTTTCACCCTTTGTCTCAATTTGAACCTAAAACAAACAGGAAGAGAAAAAACTAATATTGCTTTTAACAAAGATTGAAAGCGAACAAGAATCTGACGGATGAATATCCTCGACATTACTTATTCTCTCCATTTCCCCAAGTACACACTTGGATGAAAGTCATGTGTCATAGTTAAAAACTAAAGGTGAAAATTATTTGTTATTTTAAATCTCCACCTTTAGTTTTTAATTATGACACATGTTAAGAATGCATCACCAACTTAATTATATACTTAAGAAAAGTCAAGAAAACTCTAGAATATTCCGGGGTTAGAGAGAATTGAAGGAAGATCTCTAGAATGAGTATTCTACAGAGAATAGTCTAGAAATGTTCTAGATAGGGTAGTTCTAGAATTAAGTAGTTGAAGGAATATTCTAGAATATAATAGAAAAATATGATTAGCTAGATTGTTCTATCACCTCCTATAAATAGAGGTGGTTCATTTGAGTAGTAATCAACCAAGCAAGAAACAAGGAAAGTGACCAAGTAAGTAAGAAAACAAGATAGCAAACAAAAGTGAGTGCTCAAGTAAGGAGTGCTGCTGAAGCAATCAACAAGTGCGATCAAGATTGTAAGACCGAAGTGGTCCTTACTTTGATATAATAAAATTCAAGTTGTGAGAAATTGATAGTGCCTGTCGTCTCCACACCCAAAAATATTCAGCAACACATGGCTTCCATCCAAGTGTGTACTTTGGAAATGGAAAGAATAAGTAATGGAGAAGAGTTAAATCCACCTCCTCCTCCGAAGCACGAAGAAACAGAAGGAAGATGAAGATCATGTAGACACTAGTTGTGAAGTAAGTTTTCTAGAAACTCTATTATCTAGATCAAGAGAACCAAATATAAATTTCGTTACACAAGGTTTAGATAATATAAATTTCCATGATGAGAAAGACAACCCCCATAATCATCCAAATTTTATCCCGATTACATCAAGCGATAAACAAAGATTTTATGCATCTTGGAAACAATCCTTGATTGTTAAGCTGATTGAGAGAAAGATGGGGTATCAAAAATTACAATATCTCCTCCAACCCCTATGGCAAGCTACGGAAAAGATAAGCCTCATTGATCTTAGTCAAAGATCGTAACGACCTGTTTAGTCGATTCGAGCAGTAGAGTTTAGTTTTGAAAATAACTGACTGTGTCGACGGACCACACGACGGAATATCGTGGTCACGACGGATCGTCGAGGGTCTCCGTCCCAAAACACTTAAACTTTGAAAAATTGGGTACGGGGATCAACTCTCTGAACTTCACGACGGAACTGCAGCACGGACCGTCGTAGGCACGACGGACCGTCACAAGACCCCTTACTGTCTTGACTCTCTGAATTCTGTGACGACCCTGCAGGACGGACCGTCGCAGGCACGACGAGCCGTCACGAGTGGCGTAATTCCACCTGGGTCAGATTTCTGCTAAAGTTTTTAAGGGGCATTGTCACGACCCAAAACGTGTCGTGAGTGGCACCCACACTCATCCTACTATGTGAGCGAACCAACCAATCTGAACCCCAACATTTCAAACATAATAAATAGAACACATGCGGAAGACTTAAAACTCATTAACAAAATCAATAATCAACTTCTAAATCTCAAAACTTATCATTATCCCCAAAATCTGGAAGTCATCACCACAAGAACATCTATCCTCAACTTACTAAATCTAAGAGTATCTAAGAAGCAAAATAATTAAAAAGCTAGTACATGCCGAAACTTCAAGGCATCAAGACATGAAGAAGAAGATCCAGTCCAAGCTAGAAGCATTAGCTCACCCTGAAATCTGACGTGATGAAAGCTGGCTAGAGTTGCGGTTGAGTTGAAGACGACGGTACGTTTGCTGCACTCCACAATTAACAAAAAGAAAACATACAAGTAGGGGTCAGTACAAAACACAAGTACTGAGTAGATATCATCGGCCAACTCAAAATAGAAAGCAATATATATCAGATAATATCATAAAATCAACTACAATACTCAACAGGTAGCAACAACACGTACAAGGATCATTGATAATAACGCCAAGTACACCCATGAGGACTCAAGCCTCCATACCATACTCATTTGGGAAATAGGTTCATTAAATTTTGAGTATATTAAGATAATTCAAGATTCATTCTCTTTATTCCTCTTGTGTCGGAACGTGACACTCCGATCCCCTAATACTACGTGTCGGTTCGTGACACCCGATCCCCTAATACTACGTGTCGGTTCGTGACACCCGATCCCCTAATACTACGTGTCGGTTCGTGACACCCGATCCCCTAATACTACGTGTCGGTTCGTGACACCCGATCCCCTAATACTACGTGTCGGTTCGTGACACCTGATCCCCTAATACTATGTGTCGGTTCGTGACACCCGATCCAATAACCTCATTCTTTTAGTTCATCAAGCCTTCTTTTATACCAAGGCATCATCATTAACAAAGAGGTTTTAAGATTTAAGATTCAACAGTCTCATCATGCTTATTTTATCACAATTATATAATCACATCATGCAAGCACACAATTAAGCATATAGAAGGGTTTACAATACTACCCATACATATCATTTGCTATTAAGAGTTTACTATGAAATAGCATAAAAACCATAACCTACCTCCACCGAAGAATTCGTGATCAAGAATCTACTTTTCAATGCTTTGCTTTCCTCTTTGTTCTCTCCTCTTGATCGATCGTTTCTCCCTCTCTCCGTTCTTTCTATTTTTCTTATTCAAACCCTTTTTCTTTTACCCTAATTAACATATAATTAAGTATAAAAGATGACAAAAATAACCCACTAATTAATTCAAGGTTATCTCCTTTAACCTTCAAGTAATTTAATTATTAATATTACCTACTAACTTTATAATTATGAGCAGGAATAGTCCAAAACTCCCCTTAAAACATTAAACAGAAATTTGACCCAGGCAGGGTTACGCAGACTGTGACGGGCCGTCTTGCCTGCGACGGTCCGTCGTGCTGCTTTTGTCACGAAGTTCGGAGACTAACTTTTCACTAAAGGGCCCATAAAGGTCCGTCCTTCCATGTCGTTGCGAAGTTCAGAGAGTTGTTCTCAGTACCCAACTTTTCATAATTCTAAGTGGTTTGGAACGAGACACCCTCGGTGGTCCGTCGTGCCCATGACGGTTCGTCGTGGGATCCGTCGACTCAAACAGTTATTACCAGAAATAAACTCCATTGCTCAAAACGACTAAACAGGTCGTTACAGGCATTTTGGACTATTCATGCGTATAACTAGGAAGTTAGTAGGTTAATGTCAATAATTTAATTACTTGGGAGTTAAATGAGATAACCTTGAAAGAAAAATGGTTACTTTTATCATAATGAATTATATGATAATTAGGGTAAAAGAAAGAGAATTAGAAAGAAAAGAAGAGAGAACGAGCGAGCGAGAGAAGAACGAAGAGACAGCAAGGGCCTTGGAGAAGTAGATTGCTTGATCATGATTCTTCGGTGGAGGTAGTTTATGGTTTATGCTATTTCATAGTAAACTCTAAATAGCGATTGATATGTGTTGGGTGGTATTGTAAAGTCTTCTATATGCTTAATTGTGTTGTTGCATGTTGTGATTGTGTAATTGGTGATGGATTATATTGATGATACTGTGCAATCTTAAAAACCTTAAATCCACTCTATTAATGATGATGCTTGATATAAAAGAAGGCTTGATGAACTAAAAAAATGAGGTTAATGGATCGGGTGTCACGAACCGACACGTGTTATTAGGGGATTGGGTGTCACGAACCGACACGTAGAATTAGGGGATCGGGTCTCACGAACTGACATGTAGTATTAGGGGATCGGGTGTCACGAACCGACACGTAGAATCAGGGGATCGGGTGTCACGAACCGACACGTAGTATTAGGGGATCGGGTGTCACGAACCGACACGTAGTATTAGGGGATCGGGTGTCACGAACCGACACGTAGTATTAGGGGATCGGAGTGTCACGTTCCGACACAAGAGGAATAAAGGGATTGAATCTGGAATTATGTAAATGTAATTAAATTCAAAGAACCTATTTCCCAAATGAGTATGGTGTGGAGGCTTGAGTCCTCATAGATGTACTTGGTGTTGTTGTCAATGGTTCTTATACTTGTTGTTGCCACCTGTTAAGTATTATGGTCGATTTTATACTATTGTTTAATATATATTGATTTCTATTTTGAGTTGGCCGATGATATCTACTCAGTACTTGTGCCTTGTACTGACCCCTACTTGTATGTTTCTCTTTGTTATTTGTGGAGTGCAGTAAACGTACCATCGACTTCGACTCATCCGCAACTCTAGCCAGTCTTCTGTATATCAGAATTCAGGGTAAGCTACTATTTCTAGCTCGTACTGGACTCTCTCCTTCACGTCCTAATGTCTTGAAGTTCGAACATGGACCATCTCTTTTACTTGTTTTAGTTTCTTGAATACTCTTAGAATTAGAAATTTGAGGATAGATGTTCTTGGTGTGATGACTTCCAGATTTTGGGGATAATAATAAGTATTGAGTTTTAGAAGTTATTTGATCGATGTTCATTAATGAGTTTTAAGTCTTCCGCATTATATTCTGTTTATATTGTATTGAAATGTTGGGGTTTAGATTGGTTGGTTCGCTCACATAGTAGGATAAGTGTGGGTGCCACTCGCGACTCGTTTTGGGTCGTGACAAACTTGTTATCAGAGCATTGGGTTCGTTGGTCTCATCACACAAGAGCGAGTCTAGTAGAGTCGTGAGGAACGACAGGGGGACGCCTTTACTTTTCTTTGAGAGGCTATAAGACTTTAGGAGAATTCTATTCTTTCTTTCTTTCGTGCTATTACTTGGATCCAATTGGTATCTAGGTGATACAAATTGGTATCTGACCATCTTCACTCTATTTTGCAGATGGTTAGAACTAGAGCAACAACTGCGCCAACACCAACACCGGCAAGACAAGATGCGTTTGAACCAGCCACTGAGGCTGTAGCTCGAAGAGGAGCAGTGGCAAGAGGCCGTGGTAGAGGTCGCGGGAGGACTTCCTCTAGAGGAAGAGGGCAAGCACCTGGCCTAGCTAGTACTAGGGCGGTGACTCCTCCACCGACTGAGGAAGTAGTAAGAGAGGGTGAGGAAGGGGAGAATGAGCAAGTGCAGAATGAGGAACTTCCACCCCAACCTATCCCAGAGATGATTAACCAGGTTCTTGCTTATCTTAGCGGGTTATCTGATCAGGGTCAGACACCTCCAGTGTTTTCCGCACTAGCACCTTAGGTTCCGGGAGTACAACAGGCGGCTGCTGTGGCTCCTCGCATGGATGCCTCATTAGAAATAGGCACGTTCCCTCGGTTGACTACAGGACCTATAATGACAAGTGATCAGCATGAACTTTTCACTAAGTTCTTGAAGTTGAAACATCCAGTCTTCAAGGGTGCTGAATCTGAGGATGGTTATGATTTCCTGGTTGATCGTCATGAGCTGCTACATAAGATGGACATAGTAGAACGGTTCGGCGTTGAGTTTGTGACCTATCAATTTCAGGGAAATGCCAAAATGTGGTGGCGATCTTATGTTGAGTGTCAACCAGGACAGGCACCACCTATGACCTGGGCCTCATTCTCTAGCTTGTTTATGGAGAAGTATATACCCCGGACTTTGAGGGATAGGAAGAGAGATGAGTTCCTGAGCCTAGAGAAAGGCAGGATGTCGGTTACTGCTTATGAGGCTAAGTTTCGTGCATTATCCCGGTATGCCACCCAGCTTTGCTTCAGTCCACAAGAGCGGATTCGCCGTTTTGTGAAGGGATTGAGGTCAGATTTGCAGATTCCAGCCTTACAGGTAGCTACTGCAGCAAAATCCTTTCAGGAAGTGGTAGACTTTGTGATAGAGGTGGAGGGAGTGAAGCCAAACGACTTTACCATGACATCAACACCTAAGAAGCTTCGTAAGGGAGGCAAGTTTAGTGGTTCTTACTCCAGAGGGCAGAGTTCAGGAGGTTACCCAGCCCAACCCATTCAGTCTTCACTGCAGGCTGTAGCTGGGGGTCCACCGCAGACCGATCAACATTTCTCTGAGTTTGGAGGTTATCCCCAGACTTCGTCGTTCTCACTGAGACCTATGCTTGACCCTAGAGAGTGTTATGGATGCGGAGAGACTGGACATATTCGGAGGTTTTGTCCAAAACAGAGTTACAGACCCCCAATAGTCAGAGGTAGAGGTGGTCATGGGAGAGGCCACCATTCTGGAGGACGTGATGGTCAAGGTAATGGTGGTCACCAAATCAGCCGGGGTGGCGGGCAAGCCGGAGCGAGTGCAGCACAACATGGTAGGGGCAACGGACAGACAGGTGATAGGGCCCATTGTTATGCTTTCCCTGGGAGGTCTGAAGCAGAGACATCTGATGCTGTTATCACAGGTAATCTTTTGGTTTGTGATTGCATGGCTTCTGTATTATTTTATCCTGGATCCACATTTTCATATGTATCTTCCTCATTTGCTACTGGTTTTGATTTACATTGTGATTTGCTTGACATGCCTATCGTGTTTCTACTCCGGTGGGTGAGTCTGTGATAGTTGAAAAGGTGTATAGGTCTTGTCTTGTGACTTTTGTGGGGAGCAATACTCATGTAGACTTGGTTATCCTAGAAATGGTTGACTTCGATGTAATTCTGGGTATGACTTGGATTTCTCCAAATTTTGCAATCTTAAATTGTAATGCTAAAACTGTAACGTTGGCCAAGCGTGGGACAAATCTGCTAGTATGGGAGGGTGACTATACTTCCACCCCAGTTCGTATTATCTCCTTTCTTCGTGCTAAGAGAATGGTTAGTAAGGGTTGTTTAGCTTTCTTGGCACACCTTAGGGATGAGACTTCCAAGTACCTTCGATTGAGTCTGTCTCGATAGTCCGTGAGTTTTTGGATGTGTTTCCTGCAGACCTTCCTGGTATGCCACCGGATAGAGATATTGATTTCTGTATTGATCTGGAGCCGGGTACTCGTCCCATTTCCATACCCCCTTATAGAATGGCTCCCGCGGAGTTAAGGGAGTTAAAGGCCCAACTTCAAGAGTTAAGCAAAGGCTTTATTAGACCAAGTGCATCCCCTTGGGGTGCTCCTGTGTTGTTTGTGAAGAAGAAGGATGGAAGTTTTCGGATGTGCATAGACTATAGGCAACTGAATAAGGTAACTGTTAAGAACAAGTATCCTCTTCCTCGCATCGATGATTTGTTCGATCAGTTACAAGGTGCATGAACGTGATTATCCGACCCATGATTTGGAGTTGGCTGCAGTAGTGTTTGCATTAAAGCAATGGAGACATTATCTATATGGGGTTAAGTGTGAAGTCTATACGGATCATCGTAGTTTGCAGTATGTCTTTGCTCAGAAAGATTTGAATTTGAGACAGAGGAGATGGATGGAACTACTGAAGAACTATGATATCACTATCTTGTATCATCCGGGAAAAGCTAATGTTGTGGCAGATGCTTTAAGTAGAAAGAATGGGAGCATGGGAAGTCTAGCTCACTTGCAGGTTTCTAGACGCCCATTGGCTAGAGAGGTTCAGACTCTGGCTAATGACTTTATGAGGCTGGAAGTACTAGAGAAGGGAGGATTTTTGGCCTGTGTGGAGGCAAGATCTTCCTTTCTTGACAATATTAAGGGAAAGCAGTTTACTGATGAGAAACTAATCCGGATTCGAGATAAGGTATTGAGAGGAGAGGCTAAAGAAGCAAAAATCGATGAGGAAGGTGTTTTGAGAATTAAGGGAAGGGTATGTGTACCCTGCGTCGATGATTTGATTCACACTATTCTTACAAAGGCTCATAGTTCAAGGTATTCTATACATCCTGGTGCAACCAAGATGTATCGTGACCTAAAGCAACATTTTTGGTGGAGCCGAATTGTCAACAGGTAAAGTATGAACACCAGAGGCCTGGAGGGACACTTCAGAGAATGCCCATTCCTGAATGGAAGTGGGAGAGAATTGCAATGGACTTCGTGGTTGGTCTTCCAAAGACAATGGGTAAGTATGACTCCATTTGGGTAATTGTTGATAGGTTAACTAAGTCTGCTCACTTCATTCCGGTTAAGGGGACTTACAATGCAGAGAAGTTAGTCAAACTTTATATCTCAGAAATTGTTCGATTGCATGGAGTTCCACTTTCCATCATATCAGATAGAGGTTTGCAGTTTACTTCTATGTTTTGGAAAACATTGCATGCTGAATTAGGTACTAGGTTGGATCTTAGTACTGCATTTCACCCTCAGACTGATGGTCAGTCTGAGCGAACGATTCAGGTTTTGGAGGATATGCTTCGTGCATGTGTGATAGAATTTGGTGGTCATTGGGATAACTTCTTACCCATAGCAGAGTTCTCATACAACAATAGCTATCACTCAAGTATTTATATGGATCCTTTTGAGGCACTGTATGGGAGAAGATGTAGGTCTCCCATTGGGTGGTTTGATCCATTCGAGGTTAGACCTTGGGGCACTGACCTTCTGAGGGAATCGTTAGATAAAGTGAAATGCATTCAAGAAAAGCTTTTAGCGGCTCAAAGTAGACAGAAGTAATATGCAGATCGAAAGGTTAGAGACTTGGATTTTATGGAGGGTGAACAAGTCTTGCTGAAGGTTTCACCCATGAAAGGGGTGATGCGGTTCGGTAAGCGAGGTAAGCTTAGTTCGAGGTACATTGGTCCATTTGAAGTTCTGAAGCGCGGGGGGAGGTAGCTTATGAATTAGCCTTGCCCCCAGGACTCTCAGGAGTGCACCCGGTATTTCATGTGTCTATGCTGAAAAGATACCATGGGGATGGAAACTACATCATTCGTTGGGATTCAGTTCTTCTTGATGAGAATTTGTCTTATGAGGAGGAGCCTGTTGCCATTTTAGATAGAGAAGTCCGCAAGTTGAGATCAAGGGAGATTGCATCCATCAAGGTTCAATGGAAGAATTGGCCAGTTGAAGAGTCCACTTCGGAGAAGGAGGCTGATATGCAAGAAAAATATCCACATCTCTTTACAGACTCAGGTACTCTTTCTCGCCCTTGTTTTTCTTCCTGTGATCGTTCGAGGACGAACGATGGGTAAATTGGTATCTATTGTAACGACCTATTTAGTCGATTCGAGCAGTAGAGTTTAGTTTTGAAAATAACTGACTGTGTCAACGAGCCACAGGACGCATCGTCGTGGTCACGACGGATCGTCGAGGGTCTCCATCCCAAAACACTTAAACTCTGGAAAATTGGGTACGGGGATCAACTCTCTGAACTTCGCGACGGAATTGCAGCACGGACCGTCGTAGGCACGACGGACCGTCTCAAGACCCCTTACTGTCTTGACTCTCTGAATTCTGTGACGACCCTGCAGGACGGACCGTCGCAGGCACTACGGGCCATCACGAGTGGCGTAATTCCACCTGGGTCGGATTTCTGCTAAAGTTAGGGGCATTTTGGACTATTCATGCGTATAACTAGGAAGTTAGTGGGTTAATGTCAATAATTTAATTACTTGGGGGTTAAATGAGATAACCTTGAAAGAAATAATGGTTACTTTTATCATAATGAATTATATGATAATTAGGGTAAAAGAAAGAGAATTAGAAAGAAAAGAAGAGAGAACGAGCGAGGGGAGAAGAACGAAGAGACAGCAAGGGCCTTGGAGAAGTAGATTGCTTGATCACGATTCTTCGGTGGAGGTAGGTTATGGTTTATGCTATTTCATAGTAAACTCTAAATAGCGATTGATATGTGTTGGGTGGTATTGTAAAGTATTCTATATGCTTAATTGTGTTGTTACATGTTGTGATTATGTAAATGGTGATGGATTATATTGATAATACTGTGGAATCTTAAAAACCTTAAATCCACTCTATTAATGATGATGCTTGATATAAAAGAAGGCTTGAAGAACTAAAAGAATGAGGTTAATGGATTGGGTGTCACGAACCGACATGTGGTATTAGGGGATCGGGTGTCACGAACCGACACGCAGAATTAGGGGATCGGGTAACACGAACTGACACGTAGTATTAGGGGATCGGGTGTCACGTATTGACACGTAGAATTAGGGGATCGGGTGTCACGAACCGACACGTAGTATTAGGGGATCGGGTGCCACGAACCGACACATAGTATTAGGGGATCGGGTGTCACGAACCGACAGTAGTATTAGGGGATCGGAGTTTCACGTTCCGACACAAGAGGAATAAAGGGATTGAATCTGGAATTATGTAAATGTAATTAAATTCAAAGAACCTATTTCCCAAATGAGTGTGGTGTGGAGGCTTGAGTCCTCATAGATGTACTTGGTGTTGTTGTCAATAGTTCTTGTACTTGTTGTTGCCACCTGTTAAGTATTATGGTTGATTTTATACTATTGTTTAATATATATTGATTTCTATTTTGAGTTGGCCGGTGATATCTACTCAATACGTGTGCCTTGTACTGACCCCTACTTGTATGTTTCTCTTTGTTATTTGTGGAGTGCAGCAAACGTACCATCGACTTCGACTCATCCGCCACTCTAGCCAGTCTTCAGTATATCAGAATTCAGGGTGAGCTGCTGTTTCTAGCTCGGACTGGACTCTCTCCTTCACGTCCTGATGTCTTGAAGTTCGGACATGGACCATCTCTTTTACTTGTTTTAGTTTCTTGAATACTCTTAGAATTAGAAATTTGAGGATAGATGTTCTTGGTGTGATGACTTTCAGATTTTGGGTATAATAATAAGTATTGAGTTTTAGAAGTTATTTAATCGATGTTCATTAATGAGTTTTAAGTCTTCCACATTATATTCTGTTTATATTGTATTGAAATTTTGGGGTTTAGATTGGTTGGTTCGCTCACATATTAGGATAAGTGTGGGTACCACTCGCGGCTCGTTTAGGGTCGTGACAAATATTTTTATCTAATAAAGTTAGCCAAGGCTGAAAACTATGAGAAAATACTCCACCAAGGACCTTCGTTTCTGGGAGCGCAATTCATTTTAATCCAAAAAAAGAAACCTAAATTCAATCCTTCCACAACACAAATTAAGAACACAACGGTTTGGTTAAGATTTCCTTAACTCCCGATGGAATTCTATGACCTAGACATCTTTAAAAAAATAGGAAACCAAAAAGGATTTGTTATACCTCTAAAATAACATAGGTGAAACTAGAACCTAACATGTTTGTCATGAGGGTCTAAGGTCCTAAAATTGATTATAATGTGGTAATGAGGTAGTGTTTAAAGTATTAGGTGAATTGTAAGTGAAACGTCAAGGGACGATTAAGACGTGTGACGACTAGTAACCTATGTGCTTCATGTGTGTATTTTGTATTTATGAGTGTTTTATGATATTATGAGGTCCTTATATGATTTATTATAGTATTTATAGGCAATGTGAAGTTTCATGAAGTTTGAAGGTCAAACGTCCATGACGTTTGAAATTTTTGCCTTGAAATGACCTCGTGTGTCTTAGCATGTTTTGTCGAGTTTTATGTGTTCATTTTGGATGAAATTGATGCGGGAGGTTCTAAACTCGTAGACAATTATATTCGGATTGGAAACATCCGGGCAAACATCCCCAAGGACCAACCAAGGGTCTTTGAGGAAGGACCCTTCATTTGAGGACAAAGCTGTCTAGGCCTTCCCCAATCACGACCAGTAGGCTAGTCGACGCCCCGTCATTGGTGGACGTTGGTCAAGACTCAACCTAGGGAGATTAATCTCCCGATTTCCAGTCTCTTAACGAAATGACGACCAGCCAGGACTGTCCGTTTGTGGACAAACGGTCCGTCGATGGGCAAGCATCGATGGTCTGTGTAATTGCGTAGATTCACTGTAAAGTGACTGCCCCATGTCTAAATAAGAGTTCGGGCGGTTTCCTAAGGGTATTCTAGGTATTTTAAGCCCTAATTTCCTAGATGAATTCATTCTTCAAAAATCAAAAACCCAATTCCCTAAGAAATTCTCTAGAACTCCATTGAAGCCAAAACTCAAGGAAGAGCTTGGATTGAAGATTTGATTGATGATTCTTCATCAATTTCGTGGTTTAGCTTCATTGCGGTATGCTTTTTTTATCCTTGAAACTCTCTTCATCAAGGAGCCCAAAATTCAAAGAGATTTCTAAGGGCAAGAGACTCAGGATGTGAATCGCGATACATCTAAGGGAGAGAGGCTATAGGATGATAGAGTTTACCTTCTTTTCTACTCCTATATTGTGTCGTAGAGTAAAAGTTACGATTATTCTTTTCCTATGGTTTTCCTTGTGTTATAGGAGATGAATACGAGGAGGACATCGGCTAGGATACTTGAGGAGAATGATGTGAATGAGGAGATTCATCCTTAAGTTGAGCAAGTTATCCAAGGTGATCAAGCGGCTAAAGGTTATCAAGGTGATCAAGTCCCTATTGTGGGTGGAGGTAATAATGTTCTGGTGGTTCCCACGAAAATGACTAATGGAGATATTAGAGAGACTTTACTTACTTTAGCCCGAGCTTTGACTACCAATATGAATAGGGGTATTGAGCCTAGAGTGAATATTGTGGAGAGCACTATGACATATAGATTGAGAGATATTGTGAATATGAATCCTCCTATCTTTCTTGTCTCTAAGGTGGTAGAGGATCCCCAAGAGTTTCTAGATGGTGTGTATAAGGTTTTAAGTGCCATGGGGGTGACTTCTAGGGAGAAGGTGGAGTTAGCTTTGTATTAATTAAGGGAGTTTTCTCAAGTATGGTATACCCAATGGAAGGATAATAGGCTGGTTGATTCGGGAACCTATTAAGTGGAAAGAATTAAAAGAAACTTTTCTAGGAAAGTACTTTTCCCGTGTGAGGAGGGAGGTAAAGGTAAAGGAGTTTATCAATCTCAAGCAAGGTAATATGAGTGTTGAAGAATACTCTTTGAAGTTCTCTATGTTGTCTAGATATGCACCATCATTAGTGTCTAACCCTAGGGATGAGATGAGTAGGTTTGTGATTGCGGTCGCTGACCTAGTGAGAGAAAAATGTTGTACAACCATGTTCCATGTTGATATGACCCTATCTAGACTCATGGTTTATGTTCAATCAATTGAGGAGTCTAAACTTGGTAGGATTGCTAGAAACTTGAAAAAAAGTGTTCAAGTGATCAAAGTCAACCTAGGTTGAAAAAGAAGGTTTTAAGTCAATAAGAACCTAGGGGTGCTAAGGTAAAATTTGAGAAAGGAAGTGTTTCTCAAAATGGCAAGCCTACATGTGCTACTTGTGGAAAGAGGCACTACGGTGAATGCCTATTGGTTTCGGGAGTTTTTTTGGATGTGGTAAAGATGGACACAAAGTGAGGGATTGTCCTACTAGAGATGGTAATCAAGTTCATCCTAATGTTCTGAAAGATGGTGCTCCAAAGAAGAGGCGTTTTTATGCACTCCGGACTAGAGGAGCAAATCCGGATGAGGGAGATGATGATGATGGTAAGTTCTTGTATTTCTCTTTTTAGTGTTATGAGTTCCTTCTAAGTGGGGGAGTATGGTTAGTAGATGGTCTAGATGGCCATAGAAGCATGTTGCATGTGCGTGGTGTTTAGGAGTCTTGTTATTGAATTTCATTGATTCCTTGCATTGTGAATTTCATCATATTATTATTATGTTGTAAGATGTGCTTACATGGTTTTACATTGCATACTATCATGTTTCCATCATCAATTGCCTAAAAGTTTCATTTTTGGATTATTGAATTATGTTCACTCTGCCAGGAAATTTACCATAAGATTTTCAAAAAATTGACTAATTCTATTTGGAATGAAGGATGTGAGTTTTTATGGCATGATGAGTTGTAGAATTTCATCTAGTTTCTTGTTGTGATGTGAATCTCTTGATTATGTGAAATTGATATTTCTTCTAGATGTTCGTATTGTATAAGGTGTTATGTGGTATGGTTATGAGCAGCTAGTTGAATCTCTATTTTTGGAAGTGTTCAGAGAGCGACAAGTGTCATTCAGGACGAATGTCGTCCAAGTGGGGGAGATTGTAATACCTTTAAAATGACTTAGGTGAAACTAGAGCCTAACATGTTTGTAATGAGGGTATAGGTACTAAAATGGTTTATAATGTGTTAATGAGGTAGTGTCTAAAGTATTAGGTGAATCGGAAGTGAAACGTTAAGGGACGACTAAGACGTTTGACGACTAGTCACCTATGTTCTTCATAATTTTTTTATGTGTTAATGAGTGTTTTATGAGATTATGAGGTCCTTATATGATTTATTATAGTGTTTATAGTCAGTGTGTCAAGTTTCATGAAATTTGGATGTCAAACGTCAAAAAACGTCCATGACGTTCGAAAGTTTTGCCTTGAAATGACATTGTACGTCTTACCATGTTTTTTTGAGTGTTAATGTGAGTGGTCCTAAACTCATATACGATCATATTTGGGTTGAAAACGTCCGGGCAAACATCCCCAAGGACCAACCAAGGCTCCTTGAGAAAGGACTCTTCATTTGAGGATAAGGCTGTCTAGGCCAGCCCCAATCGACTGAGGCAATCGACGGCCGATAGGCTGGTCGACGCCCCGTCGTTGGTGTACGTTGTTCGAGACTTAAACTAGGGATATTAAGCTCCCAATGGCCAGTCTTGAACCAAACAACGGCCAGCCACGACGGTCTGTTTGTGAATAAATGGTCCGTAGATAGCAAGCGTCGATGATCTTTCTAACTGCGCAAGTTAATTGTAAAATGAAGGGGTAAATTGGTAAATTCACCCAACGCCCAAATAAGAGTTTGGGCGGTTTCCTAAGGGTATTCTAGGTATTTTAAGTTGGTTTATAGGTCCTAATTGTCTAAACAAATTCATTCTTCAAAAATCAAAACCTCAAGTCTCTAAGAAATTCTCTAGAACTCCATTGAAGCCAAAACTCAAGGGAGATATTGGATTGAAGATTTGATTGGTGATTATTCAACAATTTAGTGGTTTAGCTTCATTGAGTTATGTATTTTGATCCGTGAAACTCTCTTCATCAATGACCCAAAATTCAAAGAGATTTCTAACGTTTTCTATCCATGGGTTCTTTATTTAAAGGTTTTAAATCATTGTATATTGATTGAACCATAATTAACCTATGAACCCATGTTATTCATGAACCCTATTTTTTGACTACTTTGTGGTTGACTTGATGTTGTCTTAATGCTTATGAATTCTAGTGTAGTTTTCTATGGGCTACTGATTGATGTAAGAATTTTATTAAATTGATGTATAGGCTGTCTTAGATATATAAATCTATATTAAATTAACCTAGATCCATTACGTATTATGGTTTTTGTATTGAATTGATGATCATGGCCATGGGTAAGGGCCTTTTGGTATTTAATTGGATGATTTAGCTATGGATTGAAGTGGTGAGAATGGATTGGTGGTACGCTACCCTAATTCTCTTTATTTTATGTAATGTAGCTCTTGAATTATGTTGTTATTGGTATGGAACACTCATTGTGGCGGTGCTATGCGCTTTACTTGTGAATGATGCGGCTTTGTCGGCGTTACTTTATATATTATGATTATCATGACCTTGTCGTCACTACTTGATGTATTATGATGAATTATGTAGTTTGTTTATGTGAAGTATGATCATATTTATCTACATGTGAGTAATGTGAAAGTATGTGTTCTGCTATTGAAGTTGTTAGTGACCATGTTAGACTAAGACTATGTCCTTATGTGTGTAGTCTTAGAGTTGATGCATGGTTCTTCCTACTTGACTATATGAGTGTATGATGGTTATATTGATTATGCTATAGTAGTGTATAGGGTGACTTAAAGATGATAATGGTTATTCATATGTGCTTGTAGAATCATATGCTATACGTGGTAAAGTGAAGTATTGACGTGTCTTGTGTGGTAGACTTGTGTCCCTTACTTGATACATGTATGAATGTGAATATGAGATGTCTTGACTTAATATGATAAATCCTCTTAGTCTTGTATGTATGAATGACATGAGACCTTGAATGATGCTAAGAAGGTCATTTATGTGGAACCTTCAACCTAGTGGTAAGGTTATAATCCTTGAAGTCAAAAGTCGTAATGATATCCTTCTTGTATGAATGGTGGACTTATGGTTAGCTGACTGGAACTGCATGAAATCATCCTTAGGAAAGTCATTAAGCTATCCTTTTCGCTATTGAAAGGCAGCCCTAGGGGACCTCTTTGGTAGGGTGAATGTGATTGAGTTATGAACTAGATATGAAACCTCTTCATGTGATTCGTAATGTGAATTACTCAATGATAACAAATGTTAGCACCGAGTGAGTATGGTAAGGGAATTAGCTCTAGTTAAGAATGAGTCTAGAATGCAAAGAAACCCTTCATATTCCTTAACCATGTGCCTACATGGGATCTGTTCAATTTCTACAATTCGCAAGTATAACACCCCTCCATAGGAGTAGGTTACAACTCCGGATTCCATGCTTATCTACCATGGTCTATGTCTGTTATTGCCTATTCTTATCGTATAGGATACCCACTAGTATTCGAAAAGTTCTATGAAGTTTAGGTGGTGGTATGTGATGCTATCTAGATATTGCACAATAGGCTTTGAAGATGTTAGTGAGTGATTCCCTAGGTCTTCTCCAAGATCGTTACTTAAATGTCCTTATATATGATGAATGTCTCTTTAATGAACTAATGAAAGTAATGACTTAAGTTAAAAAATATGTTAAATGAATAAGTACATATCTAGAGTATTTAAGGATTGTCTAGTTAAGGTGTGAATGAGGCATAGGAATGGTCAATTCATATCTTACCTAGATAAGTCTTAAGAATGACTCTAGTAGGAAAGTTGGTTGAATAAGTAGACATAATCTAAACTTAGATAGTCTTAAGGATTATTTAGGTAATATTTTAGAGGTCAAGTATGGACATTCTCTTCTTGATTTACTTAAGTAAGTATTTTGATAACCTTTTGAAAAGAGAATGTCATAATATATGTATGTTATTGTATGAAATGAGAATCATCTTATCCTAGGTACTCTAAAGGATCTCTTAAGTGTGTGTGAAGGGATTGTACGGGCGGTCGTTTCACAACTCATTCAAATGAACCTTAGAATTACAATTTGGTAGGAGAATCTCATGGTTATGTGTTTGGTGCATTGTAAGTGTGTGTATCTTATTATAGGTGGTCTTAAGGATCATTTAGGTGTGCCTAGAAAGGGTGTATGGGCAGTCTCTCTTTGTTCTTACTTAAGTGAGTCTTAAGATAGCTTTTAGTGAGAAGAATGCATGCTAAGTAAGTTCACTGTAATGTTGGAATATGTTCATTGTGAAGCTTAAAATAGCTCACTATAATATTTTATAATTCTCTGTTTCTTAAATTGTGATAAAATGCTTATGTAATATATTATATGTTTCTAAGGTGTTAAATGTTGTTATTATGCTTATACTATGATGTTTTAATAAAAAAAAAGCATATTTCCATTAAATGTCGGATATGTTTGTACTAATTCCATGCTTTTATCTATCTCTAAAGTGATTTATAGGTGAAGGTGCTTTTGGGGGCGAAACTTGGATTAAAGTATCTTTCAAGCAAGTTGAAGTATGTTCTCATATGAATCGAGGGCATAGATGTCTTTGATTTATTTTATTGAAGTATTGTAATACACTTAGTACTATTATATTGTCGATTGTATGGATCGTGTCCAAAGTCTATTTTGAGTCTAAGATTTGATGACATAAGACTTAGTATTTTCTATGGATTTTATGTGAAAGATATTCTTAAAGACTATTTGAATTTTGTGAAAAGTTTTAATTCCGCACTACTTTCATATATGTATATGCGATGAACGATGCAAAAAGGCTAGTACAAGACCTCCGAGAGGCCAAGTACGTTGTGTTGCGATCCAATAGAATGTCCTAAATTTTAGGGTGTGCTCTCAGAATGTAACAAGATTCATCCTGAAGATAGACACTGTTACTATGAACACCACGAGGGAAATATATTCTAGGCTTTGCATCCTAGCCCCCCTCTCGAAATAACTACCTACATACATTCTAATAGGATCACAACTTCAAAGAATATATTATGAACCCTCCACACCCTTATGTACCCATTGTTGTAGACTTGGTCACCTAGTTATATTTGCCACTACAAACCTTCTAATATCTGTCCACGTCCAACAACAATGATGAACCAAAAACTAACCAGAACTTTCCAAAAAAAAGAGCCGAATGAAAGCATGGGATGGACAACAATGATATATCCAAAAAGAAAGAAACCCATATAAGATATTACAGAACAATGACGTAGCGAAAATATAAAGTGATCGACATATCTTCAGCCATTGTTAGCGATATAGTTGGATTCCACAATTCTTCTTTTCTTTAAAGATCTTCTAAGCACTCAAAACCTCACTCTTAGATAGTATGAAATTGTTAAAAGTAATGTGCTTAGGAACATTTGAATCAAATGACATATTTATAATCATGTTTCCATCAAGAACGGTTAAGAGGTTATGGGAAGTTACCAACCACTAGTGTAGTAGGATAGTGGATCCATGTAGTGGGATAATGGGTAGTTAACTATTATCCCATTAGTGGGGTACTGGGTAATTAACCACCTTCCCATTAATGGGATAATGGATCCATGTAGTGGGATAATGGGTAGTTAATCGTTATCCCATAAGTGGGATAAGGGTAATTAACCACATTTTCATTAGTGGGATAATGGATATATGTAGTGGAATAATGGGTCTATGAAGTGGGATAATGAACCCATTTAATACGGACCATATCATCATTAACAAAAATGATAATATTCTCCTATTTGGTTCGTATATTCTAATCCCATTAATGAAATACAATACATGAATCATGGCGATAGTTTCTCTTGCAGTGAGTAGTATCTTCCATGTATCACAATGCACTATATCTCTAAAATTTAACCCATATAATTAATGAATAAACTAAATATTTATTCAAGGTCCATAATTTAGTGATATTTCTGAAAATAAAACTGAATGTGCACACACTTAACTAGAAATATCATATAAATTAGAGTTTCATAAACATTCATTGTTACAAAAAAATTTTACATAGTGGGACTAAGTCCCATTGTGACTATATGATCCTTAAATTTTTGTGGTGTCATGCCTTTAGTTAAAGGATCAGCTAACATTACTTTAGTGCTAACATGTGCAATGACCACTTTCTTGTCTTTATCATATTCTCTTATGGCTAGATATTTGATGTCGATATGTTTGCTTCGACTACCACTTTTATTATTCTTAGCCATAAAGACAGCAACTGAATTATCATAATATAACCTTAATGGATTAGATATAGATTCGACAATTCTAAGTCCAGAAATAGAACTCTTTAACCATACACCATGTGAGGTAGCCTCGAAACAAGAAACAAACTCAGCTTCCATAGTAGAAGTAGTAATTAGAGTCTGTTTGTCACTTCTCCAAGATATAACTCCACCAGCTAACATAAATATGTATCCTGAAGTTTATTTTTGTGAATCAACACAGCCAACAAAGTCTGAATCAGAGTAGTCAATGACTTCCAAGTCATCTGATCATTTGTACATAAGCATGTAGACTTTTGTTTCTTGAAGATATCTTAAGACTTTCTTTACATCTCTCAGTGGTCAAGACCTCAATTACTATGATATCTTCCTAACATTCCAACAGAAAATGATATGTCAGGTCTTGTACAAGCCTGAGCATACATCAAGCTTCCAACAGCAGAAGTGTAAGAAATGTTCTTTATTTGTTCCCTCTCAATATCATTCTTCGGGCACTGATTCAAGTTGAACTTGTCGCCCTTCTTGATAAGAGCTACACTTGTTGAACAATCTTTCATCTGAACCTCTCAAAAATTTTATTGGTATAGGATTCTTTGAGATAAACCTAAGGTACCTTGATGTCTATCTCGATGAATCTTAATACCAATAACATAATATGCATCACCCATCATATCATAACTTTTAGAGAGAAATTGTTTCACCTCATGTATCATCCCTTATCACTAGATGCAAGTAAGATATCATCCACATATAGAACTAAGAAACATATTTTACTCCCACTGATCTTATTGTATATACACTGATCCATAATGTTCTCAACAAAATCAAATGAAGAGATAACATTATGATATTTCAAATACCATTGACGGGAAGCTTGTTTTAGTCTATATATGGATTTCTTTAACTTGCATACCAAGTGCTTACCATTACTAGAGGAGAATCCTTCAAGTTGTTTCATATAAACCTCTTCCTCTAGATCACCATTGAGAAATGTGATTTTCACATCCATCTGTTGCAATTCTAAGTCAAAATGTGCTACTAATGCCAATATTATGCGCAAGGAATCCTTTTTAGACACAGGAGAAAATGTCTCTGTCTTTCTTTTGAGTGAATCCTTTAGCTACGAGTCTTGTTTTATATCTTTCTATGTTACTTGATGAGTCTTTTTTAGTCTTAAAAATCCATTTACATCCAATGGTTTTAACATCACTAGGAAAATCGACAAGAGCTCAAACGTCGTTACTTTTCATAAAATTCATTTCTTCTTTAATGGGATTGTACCACAATTCATACTCCTTAGAATTCATGGCTTGTGAAAAAGACTCAGGATCATTTTCAACTCCAATGTCAGATTCTTGCAAATATACAACAAAATCACTAGGAATTGCTGATATTCTTTTTGTAGTGGATCTTTTCAATGTTGCACCAACATTTTCGTGTGGATTATGTTGTTTAATTGGTTATTCAATACTTTCAGGAATTACTTGAAGAACTTGATTTATATGCATGTTTCAGCAGCTTGTGGAATCTCATTGATTGATTGCTTAACACCTTATTGAACTTGAGGGGTATTATGTACAACAATCAATTTTTGACTTAAAGTGGAAGGTTGTCTCTCATAGAAATTGTATTTTGAAAGTGATCACTTCCACTAAATAAGTCATTTTCAAGAAATTCTGCATTTCTTGATTACACAATCTTAGTATTGTTAGATTGACAGTATAATATGTATCCTTTAGACCTTTCGTCATATTTAATGAAATATCCACTAATGGTCCTAGGACTCAGTTTCTTTTCTTGTGGGTTGTAAAATCTAACTTCAGACGGGCATCCCCACACATGTATATGTGTCAAACTAGGTTTTCAACTTTGAATAACTCAAAATGCATCTTTGGAACAGTCTTGGTTAGAACTCGGTTTAATATATACGATGTTTTCTTAAGAGATTCAATTCACAAGGACTTAGGTAGCTTAGAGCTACTTAACATACTACACACCATGTCCAATAATGTTCAATTTCTTCTTTCTGCTACACCATTCTGATCCAGAGAACCATGCATAGTATATTGGGCAACAATTCCATTTTGTTGAAGAAACTTTGCAAAATGGACCTTGTACTTGTCCATCTTCTGTATATCTACCATAATACTCACTACCTCTATCACTTCTCACAATCTTAATTTGTTTTTCATATTGTTTCTCTACTTCAGCCTTGAAAACTTTAAAGACTTCTAATGCTTCGCTCTTATTATGAAGCATGTAGAGATACATATATCGTAAGTAATCATCTCTAAAAGTGATAAAGTATTTCTGACCATATGCATCCATGTTTGGACAATATACATCTGAATGTATGATTTCCAATGCGGTTGAACTCCTCTTGACACCTTTTTTGACTTGTTGATCTGCTTGCTTTGATGCAGTCTGTACAACTATCATAATTAGTAAAATTTAAAGTACTAAGTACTCCTCATTTACTAATCTCTTAATTCTATCGATGGAGATATGCCCAATCTCCGATGTCTTTTAGTGTCAGTTTGTACATGCATAACAGTATGAATGGAATCATTTTGTAAATTAAGAGAGAAAAGTCAATAAGACAATAAATCATATTCAACAAGTTTAGATTTATAAAATAGTTTGGAATCACCTTCTAGAAAGAAGGAATATTCCAAACATATAAGTCTTGATACTGAAATTAAATTCCTAGAAAAATTAGGAACATAAAAAATCTTTTCCAACTCTAAAATAAAACAACTACTAAGAACTAAATTGCATGTACCAATAACTCCCACAAGCGACTGCATCTTGGTTCCAAAATGGATGCTTTACTCAGCTCCCACTGGCTTCCGCAAGTTTCTTAAATCCTACAAGGAATTCGTAATATGGATTGTAGAAGCAGAATCAATCCACCATGTGTTATGATTGACATCAATCATATTAGCTTCATAACAAAGAAGAGAGATAGAAGTACCTTTCTTAACAAGTCATTGTTAAAACTTGACACAATCATGCCTTATGTACCCAATCTTTCTACAAAAGCGACACTTGGGTTCCTTTTTTATGTCAGTTTCAAGTGGTGCATTTCCTTAAGACCTCTTGTTAGCTTGATTTGTCTTCTTTTCTTGAGTATTCATGAATGCACTTTCTCCTGTTTCCATCAGTAATCGACCTTCATCTTGAACACACATGTCCTTGAGTTCATTAATAGACCATTTATCTGTATGTGTGTTATAAGAGATCTTAAAGGGACTATACTGTGCAAGTAGACTATTCAGGATATAGTGCACAAAAAAAGTTTCAGACATTTTGACTTCAAGAATCTTTAGTTGAGCCGCTAAGTCTCGCATTTTTCATAATGTGCTCATGCACATTTCTCACACTATTGAGCCTCATTGATGGGAATTTCATAATTAAGGTGTTTGCAAGTGCCTAATCTGAAGTCTAAAATTGTTCATTAATAGCTTTCAGTAATGCCTTGACATTGTTATGTTGTTCGACAGAACCACAAATACCAGCAAAGATTTTGGCCTTAATGAACATAACACTCAAACGGATAGAGCATTCCCATGTTCATGAAGAAAAATCTCATCTTGAGTGCTGATTTCATTAATAGTTGGTTCGTCTTTCCTGATAGCATAATAAGCATCCGCACACCCTAAGTGAAGGAGAATTTTCTTCTTCCAAATCTTATAGTCCTCACCATTTAGTTCGAAAATATCAGAAATATCAGAGAAATTTATATGTTGCATAATTGTAGATTAATATATATACATACTTAACACAAATTTGAGGCAAGTAATATAAAGTTGAATCTACTAAAAATTGTTTGTATGCTAAATTTTTAATTCAATTATATTTATATTTATGATAAAATTATCAATTAAATAGCATGATATTCTATCTTTATGACAAAACTATTAAACTCTCATTCATAATTCCTGTGGGTAATTGTGAAAAATATTTAATATTTCATCTTAATTAATTATGCAACTTAATAATAAAGAAATTAAGTTATCATATCATGCATAATTAATTATAATTCTAATATCTAAAAATTTCTTTATGTGATCTTTACCTTTTAAATTTTAGGGAAAATACCCAAGTACCCCCTCAACCTATGCCCGAAATCCCAGAGACACACTTATACTATACTAAGGTCCTATTACCCCCCTGAACTTATTTCATATGTAATTTACTACCCCTTTTTAGCCTACGTGGCACTAGTTCAAGAAAAAAAGTCAACCATCATTGGGCCCACAAGATAGTGCCACGTAAACTAAAAAGGGGTAAAAAATTATTAATAAAATAAGTTCAGGGGGGTAATAGGACCTTAGTATAGTAGAAGTGTGTCTCTGAGATTTAGGGCATAGGTTGAGGGGGTACTTGGGCATTATCCCTAAATTTTATTCAATTAAAGATGTTGCTAATCTTAATCAAATAAATTCTAGATCACTTAGACATTTATTTCTTTAAGTGATCCAAAATATAATATATATTATCATTTTATTAAGATTGTTGTGGCTAAGTCTCAATGAAATAAAATTATATGAATCACTAAATATTAACTCATAACCATATACAAGATTTATGGTTGAACATTATGCAACAAAACAACAATCTCTTTGCTTTTATTATTAGAAAATGCTTTCAATAATTTCAAAACAAGATTTAAATTTTTAAGAACCATTTTGAGTGATTTTACAGAATTTTGACAACTAACAAAGCAGAGGGAATTCAATGACTCTGATACCAAATGTAAGATATTGCAGAGCAATGATGCAGTGAAAATATAGAGTGATCGGCATACCTTCAACCATTCATGTTAGCGATATAGTCGGAGCCTACAATTCTTTTATTCTTCAAAGATCTTCTAAGCACTTAAAACCTCACTCTTAGATGGTATGGAGTTTTTATAAATAATGTGCTTAGGGACCTTTGAACCAAATGACATATTTATAATCGTGCTTCCATCAAGAACGGTTAAGAGGTTATGAGAAGTTACCAACCACTAGTGTAGTAGGATTGTGGATCCATGTAGTGGGATAATAGGTAGTTAACCATTTTCCCATTAGTGGGATAATGGGTAATTAACTACCTTCCCATTAATGAGATAATGGATCCATGTAGTGAGATAATGGGTAGTTAACCATTATCCCATTAGTGGAATAATTGATACATGTAATACGGACCATGGGTATATGAAGAGGAATAATGGACCCATGTAATACGGACCATATCAACATTTCCAAAAATACTAACAACCCAGTCTACTTAAAAGCATGCATGAGGATAATAATCAATTCTTCATACCTCCACATCCCATAATCAACCCCACTAGACAAAAAATGACAAGCAATAACATTAGTAGCATAATAGAATTGCAAATAAAAACAAATACCAAGCAAAATCCAAACCAGTGAAACCAAAAATGATAACACAAAAGAGTTGTTACTTTCCGATAAGAAACACAAATTGTGACTTTTATGAAAAGTTGTGGCTTTTATGAAGAGTGAGACGAAAGGTTGTAGATTTTATGAAAAAAAGATGCGACTCGTATGAGAGCTTGTGACCTTTTCGAATGGTGTAACTTTCCAAAGAGTTGTGAACTTTTCGATAAGAACAATAAAGATTTGTTCACACTACCATTTATTTTCTATAAATAGAAGAATTTCCTTTCATTTTATAATAACAAAAATTTTGAACTTTTTCTTCTTCTTCTTTGGAGGATTAAATATTTGTATACATTAATCATGTTGAATAACTCACTGAAACCATTATTTTGTATCAACACTGAAGAATAGAATCGTTCTATTCTGAAAGGATCTATTCCTTAAACTTTGTGTACTAGAGAGACTTATTTCCATAAGGGACATTGTGCGTACAATGGGTTCAATTTTTTTCATTTTGTTTCATTCTATTGTTAAAGATCCTGATATGTTTTTTACCGTTATTAATTTTTCTTATATTATTACTTTTATTTTGGAGTACACGCTTTAAACTTTGTTATTTATGTTTCCTGCAAAATTATTTTTATAAGTACAAATTAAATAATAAACATTAATTGAGTATTCAGACAAGTTTTCATAACTGGAATTATTGAAGGTACAATTAAAAGAATCTTTATAAATCTTTAATTTCTCATCAACAACGTCATTCCTTCACATACAAGGATGGGATTATGTGTTCTTTAGAAAATCCTCTAAGAGTTAATAAATTTGTATGCCCATGTGTTATGATTTTTATGTTGTTATTATCTATTTTTACTAAATTTTATCAGTAGATATTACGAGTACTTTAAGGATTGAAAGTTTATTGAAGTGTTGGTCAATTTTTGAGGTATGTTATTTCAAGACATGAGAACTTTTTTGGTTAAATGATTTGTTATAATCATTGGATATCTCATAGGTTACTCCCTTTAATGTATGTTTTTTCTCGTTATTTTATTGTCTCCTTAACATTATATTGATTATTTTTCGTTTGGTATGTATATGATCTCACTTCCTTTTAATGTTTTTTTATTTTTTCCTTCTCATTCGGCTTTTTCTTAATTATTTTGGTGTGAGTTATGACTATTTTATGGCAAGCTTAATTTGAAATATATGAAACAAAATTTGCTCTGAATAAAATTAATATCTTTAACTACAAAAGATGTGTCTATTAAAACAGAAAAGACATAAAGTGTCACCTCAAGTTGTCCAGAATTTTCAAAAAGACACCCTAACTATGAGGGCGTTCTATTACCCCCTAAACAATTTCAATAATACATTATTACATCATTTCTCGATCAATACCAGATTTTAAAGAGCAAGTGTTTATCACACACCAATCATTGCGTCACGTGTTTATTGAATTTGAAATATATATATATATATATATTTTTATTTTTATTTTATTGCTTTAATTTTAATTTTACTTTAAATTCTTTATCTTTCACCCCTACTCACAAGTTAACCCTCCCTTCATTTTTTTTTCTTCTTCTTCTTCACCTCCCACCCTCACCTCACCCCACCCCTACCTCAAGTTGAGCCCCTCCATTTTTTTCTTCTTCTTCTTCGATCAAATTCCTTTCTTTCAAAATTATACTATTTTGTAGTATTTGTGATATTGATAACAAAACTAATTATTTTTTTAAGAAAATTAAAATTTTGAAGGTATCATAAATTAATTTATCTCATTTCATATAAATTCAAAACTAGAAATGATAATTTTGTAAGAATCAAAACTCTCAGAAAATTTAAAAAGTTTAAGTGGAATTTGAATTTTAAAAAGTAAATAATACCTACTAATCATCTTGAAATCTAGTGGGTTATCAAATTGTTCGAAATATAATAAAATTATATAATTTTAAAGTTGAAGAGAGTTAAACTAATAGTAGTAAAAAAAGGAGGTGCAGTTGTGATAAAAAATGATATTGAAAGTGAAAAGTTACCATGAAAATGACAATGAATTTTTGAAGAAGAAGGAAGAAAGAAAGAAAGAAAATTAATAAAGAGAAAAAGTTAAAATAATAAGAAAAACAAGAAAATATATTTTATAGCAAAATACTTGTAAAAATAAAATTCTATTTATTTTTTTAGTTTGTTCACGCTCTCCATGCCAGGTGGATAAAAATGATGTAATAATATCAGTTAAGGATTGTTTAGGGGGGTAATAGGACGTTTCCATAGTTTAAGTGTCTTTTTGAAAATCAGGACAACTTTATGTGTCACTTTATGTCTTTTCTCAACATATTTGTTGTCCTTTATGTTTTAAGACATCTTCGAGCGTTTGAGTTATCTAGGTTATACATATTTTTAATTTTTAATGTTAAAGAATATTTCTTCAACATGAATCTAGAATCACACATTTTAAACTACTTGTACTTTCATAGTGCAACAATTATACATACATATTTCAAAAAAAATAAAATCGTAAAGTTGCATTTATGAAGCATCTAGAAGGGCCTTCATAACGACAATGTAATGAAGAATGAATTTCTAAAAGGGTCAATATTTTTTTTATTGTTTCAAATTTAGTTTTCTCCTTCTATAAATTTTTTTTGAGTAACAAAGTAATAAGAACGAAAAATGATGAGCGTTTGGCCTCAGATAGTCTCTAAAAAAATTATTAAGGAGCTATTTTGACCATAAAATTATTAGATTATATATTTTTCATGTAAGAAAATAGAAAAAATGATGTTTAATCGCTACATAAAAACATCACTTTGTTTTAACAAGGCAATTATATCATCAAACATATAGTATGATAAATTATGTAAAAGATAAAACTGATTAGCTATGAAGATAGTTTTAATCATTCACTATATATTTACAATACTTAAAATATATGATAATGTCAAATCATTTAATTTTTGTTGAATTGTAATTAAAACCTACTAAAATTTACTCTTTTTTTTTCTTACAACAGTTGATTACTAGAAAGATTGTTCAAAAGTTAAGAAAAATTATTTATCCCCGCATGAAACGTAAGTAAATTACCTAGTTAATTAATAACTAAGGGATGTTTGTCATCTCATGTAATTTTCCTTATAAAAAACTAAGTGTGGCCCGTTAAGTTAGCTAGGCCAAAACCTAGCTTCGACTCATTTAGCCTAGTATAGTGGGCTCATGGCTTCTGGGTTAGGCCAGAATGACCTTGGTTTCTATTGAGCTCAGGATCGGACCAGTCTATTAGTGGGTGACCCAGCGCAGCCCAACCCGATTTTATAGCCTTGTTAGTAATGATTAATGTTAATGGGTTGGTCCGATCCGACCCGGCCCAGTCAACAGCTTTACTCCCAAAAGAAAGAATAGGCAGGAATTTAAGAAATGAATAAAAAATTTGATCTCACTAGGTAAATTGTGAAGCACTTAATATATATTGCAATCACAAAATAAACAAAAAAAAATACTAATTAAATTCTTAAGATTATGAGTACAAATATATATGTTTTTCCCTTAGTTTTTCTTGCTTGAGATATCTCAATGATGCTAGCATTGTTAATGATGATGTATTTTCTAAACTAAGAGTATATGAATCGCCTTGAAACCTATTTGATTTCTACGACACGGTTTTGTACATCTTCTTGAAATGTACATGGTTGTCAAGAAGATTTGCTTACGTCTTGATTTCTTCGTGAATATTTCAATATCATTTACAAAAAAAAAAATTCCAAATACCTTTTCAAGTGCGTATATTACTCTTTATTTAGACATGAGCTAAGATATATGGTAGAGTAGCCTCCAACAACCTAATTAGAATCCAACTTATCTTATAAAAACTCATAAAATTTCGATGTTTACACGCAAATTTAGAGGTTAACATGACTACTACTCCTAAAGTACTAAATGCTAGATTTTTAGACCCGTATCATAGCATCCAATTTTTGTTATACCAAATAACAAGTTCGAGAATAAATGTTACCACTATATTAAGACCGTACTTGTGAGGGATTTTTAATTAATTGTAAACTTAGGGCTAACAAATTAAAAGTTTACGTGATCATTGTCTCCTCATAGCTCAACTTTTTGCCGTCTATTCGTGGGAAGAACAATCAAGTCAAATACCAATAAATTTTAAAACGTGCATCCACGTATGCATCATTTATTATTTGGGAAAAATAAGAAGTACATACTATAAACTACAATATTTTGAATTTTGTGAGGATGAAATGAGTGCCAGGTCAGCCATGGCAAAATTAAAGAAGCCACTTGTTAATTAATTTTTTTTGAATGAATTAGATTATTTAAGGGTCCACAAATTTAATAGATCACCACATACAACAAGAGAAATATCAACAACCACAAGGGATTGATATGATTGAATTTTTGGCTGCGACTATATCAATTTTGCTTAGTTTGCATGGATTGGGTTACATTACCAATCATGCAGGGCAAAATTAAAAACTTATCATCAAAACCTCAATTATTTAGTTGACATTGACAAATGACATATATTGTCATCCATATTTTCAATAGTTTTTTCATCCCCCTCTTGTTAAAAAGTTTAAATATCAAAGAAGAACTAGGCTCAAAATGAGCCAAAATTATGAAGGTTTTAATTATGATAATTGGAAAGAAGTGGAGGAAGTGCATTTGATTTTGATGCTTCATATTTGATTAAATGAACTCATTTGATTTTGATGTGTCATATTTGATTATATGAAATCATTAATTTATTATTCTGTATAGTCATTCATGTTTTTAAAACTTTTTAATAATATTATTTTTGTTTCTTTAGAAACTCAATTATTTCTATTTTTCTCAAAATATATACTTTAAGATAATAAAAAACATTCTATATATATTTTCATTGGAACTTTTCGAAGCACAATTATTTTTCATTTCTGCTATAAAATTGAAGTACCTAGATATTCATAAAAAAATAATGTATCGAACTACTGAAAGTATAAAAAAACATGTGAAGTTATTCGCCTCTGCACCTTTAAAATCTTGAAGAACCGAGTAAATATTTCAATTAAATATATAAAAGAAATTAAATTGCTTATAAAGATACTAAACAAGTTTCTATTGTATTCTTTCAAAAATTTTTTTTGAAAAAACTAACGTAACAAGGCATCCAAATAGAAATAGTTAAATGATATTATAATTCTAAAAAAAACAAAATAATGTTACTTAGCAGTTCTCCAAACAGACGTGACTATTCGAGAAATTACTCTTAATTTATTAAAAACGCATCACACAACATGATCTTGGTCTAAATTTGAAGTACCTGATATGTTTCCCATCTAACTATAATATGTTGAATTGGGACTTTAACTAGAAAATGACCTCTTCTTTTGGGTTTGGTAAATATTGGGCGTACATCATATGGAAGAACAATTTACAAACAAAAGAAATTCAGTTCAAACGCTATAGAATGTGTCAAAATAGAAATTAATGTTCATGAAATATTTAAAATCTTAACTTTGATGTTCTTTTATTTTAATTTAAGTGATGTAGTTTAACTTATCATATAATTTAACAACAAAAAAGTTAACTTTTAAAACTTGTAATTTAAAATAAGTCACAATAAGATATTTTGTAGCTGTAAATTATTTCTTCAATAATAAACTTGATATTTTATTAAATTATTTCTAAATAATAAAAATTTGTCCTTTTTAATTAGGACTGCTTAAAAAGACAGGTGAGTCATTTATATAAATTAAAACCGAAAAAGAAATATAGATTTTGTTCTTTTGAAAATTTAGAGTTAATCAAACAAATGTCACTTGAATTGAAAAGGATCGTTCGAAAGATTATTTTAACAAACTTATGGAAGAAGTTCTTTAATCCCGCAAATATTCCCACTAAACCAGATTATATTATAAATAGAATCATAGAAATGAGACTATACTATTCCTCGAGTGGGCGTACGTCGATAGAGTATTTTATTTTCATTTTTTATTTAAGATTGGGTGCATAGATAGTAATAGAATCAAAATTTGATAAAGAGTATGCAAAATAAAATATATATACTCATAATAGCTAACATTTAACTTTTGTTATATACACCGTATAACCGGCGAAGGATATGCAAATCAGATCATCCTTCGCCTAAGGTGGCTCCACTCATGGGAGGTAGTCATTGATTATTTATACTTTTTTTCATCTCAAATTACTCGCTCATTTTTAAATTGACACACGTATTAATTAAGAAAACAATAATTGACATAGTAAATATACCATTTACCTCTTTTATTTTTTTTAAAATTAATTAATTAACGATATAATTGATAAAAAGAATTTTCTTTTTCTTGATTTATCAACAAAAACAAGTAAATAAAAGTTGAACAAGAAATTAGAGACCAAAGGAATATATATTATTCGAAATTTATAAAATGTAAGGATTGGTGGAAGGGAAAGTAAAATATATGATATTTTCGTTTGTTGTTCGATGATTGTTTGGTAAAAAGATTAGTAATAATAGGTTACGTAAAGGAAAACAGGTGTCCATCTAAATGGCCTCCAACTAGGTACCATTCTTCCAATCATCATATTATATTATAACATATAAAAGGACAACACAACAAAAGGGGAAATGGGAATGAAAGGTGGCTAGCTTTTCATATTATTTACGTCATTTAGAATTTGGACTTGTCCTATAATCATGCATAAACCGTTGGTATTTCAGCTAAAAAGAGAAAAGTAAAATCCCAAATTAAAGGGTTTAAAACACCTTTAATGCAACAAAATGACAAATCATCTTTAAAGAATTAAACAGACTAACAACAATAAGGCGTATTTGGTTATGTACAAATTAAATAAAAAGGGAATAAAGAACTAACGAGTTACGGGAAATAAGGCTTTTTTTTTTTGTAACGTAAAAAAAATGTAAATATCATTCATATTTCATGGGCAAAAAGACATAAGCAATGAGGAGTCGAGAAAACACTAGTAAAATATACGCAATAATTGTTGATAATAATATCTCTCGTCTTACGCATAATTATAGCCCTACAATTAATATATGTAGGCTCTACTTGAAAATATATATATTTATAGGACAATACTTTATAATATAATTTAACTAGAACAATCTAGAAGACCCCTTTTATTATTTTGATTCAATAGCAACTTTAATATGTAAATCATGAACTTGTACGTAAAATGTTGTCAATTTTTTTTTCAATTCGAATGAAAGAAATAGACCGACAATTAACATAAAAGTAAGTAATACATAAAAGAATAAATTTTTAGGAATACAAACGTAAGCAATATAATCATTCTAAATTAGTTTAGAAGTGAGACGTAATGAAATGATTAAGTGTGATCAATCAAAAGCCTTGCTAGCTATTAATCGATTGAGTTGGGTGTGAATGAAAATCCTAAAAATAGAATAAAGTGGGGTTCAACAATTTCTCTAATAGTACTACAAT
This sequence comes from Solanum lycopersicum, assembly GCF_036512215.1. Lineage (NCBI taxonomy): Eukaryota > Viridiplantae > Streptophyta > Magnoliopsida > Solanales > Solanaceae > Solanum > Solanum lycopersicum. The sequence goes on from NC_090804.1 coordinate 33,768,606, forward strand.
TAATAATAATAATAATAATAATAATAATAAATAGCTCCTAAGCCTAACACGTTGATGGTATTAATAAGGAAAAAAATACAAGTAACCCTTGTGGTCCTACTATCTCTTAACTCATTTTTTTTTAATACCTTTTAGACTTATGTGGTATTCAAATATCTTCTATACAATTGAATTGTGTTGAGTTACAGTGTGTTACATAAGTCAAAAAGTGTACAAAATTATATAAAAAATGAATTCAAACGAATAATAAAATCTTAGTTTAGTTAAGATTTGTCTCTAGGTACTTATATTTTATCCCCAATAATAATATTAATTTGAATATAGTAATTAATTTGTATGATTGACACGCATAGGGATAGCACGTGAGGCTAAAATCCATTATTTTGGGTGAATGATTTTATCGTACACCACCTACTAACCCTCCACTTGTCATGCAACGTAGATGATAATTGAGTTGTATGCACAAACCACATTTCCCCTATTATAAATACTTTCATTCTCTACCTTTTTGCATGAAATTGTGGGATTTTCTATCTTTTATATAAGTGAGAAAGAGAAAGAGCAAGGCTTCTCAAGAGACCTTAAATAAAGCTTTCTTCACAAATTTGAATATATTAATTTATATCATTCAAATAACCAAATCACAATCAGAATGGCCTTATTTGACCTCCACCATCCATGGCTCTTCGTCTTTGGAGTCTTAGGTAAGTTCCCTAAAAAGTTGTTGCAAAATAGCCCTTTTGAACCAAACTTTAGTTATTCCTAGCTAGTACTACAATATATTCACATTGTCCATTGCATATATATTCTCATGAATATATTGTATGACAAAACATCTTTATGTCATTCTTTTCTAAAAATGAAAGTAAGTCATATAAGTGGACAGAACAGTACTAACCCTTTTATTTATTTTTTTCCATTTGTATGTTACAGGAAATGTTATCTCCATATTGGTCTTCTTAGCTCCGGTGTAAGTAACTAATAATCTTTCATTAATTCTAACAAAGAGAAATTTCTAGTATTTTTCTTAGACATATACTAAATTTTTAGTTGTACTGATTTTTCAGGCCAGCATTCAGACGAATTTGCAAAGAAAAATCAACGATGGGTTATCAATCAGTACCTTACGTGGTAGCACTATTTTCATCGATGTTATGGATGTATTATGCATTTATCAAGAAAAATACAATTCTTCTAGTCTCCATCAATTCCTTTGGTTGCATTGTTGAGACCATTTACATTACGATTTTCATTCTCTACGCATCCAAGGAGGCTAGGGTACGTAATTTTCATTATGATATAGAACAGTTTGAACAACGTGGTACAATCAACAGTTAATAGTTGTACACGCTCATTGTACCACATGTTGTTCAACCTGCTTTAGGTTAACTCACTTAGTGTTACTTATATAATTAAATTGAGTTATGTTTTGACTACGCATATTACACAGAGGCAAACGGTGCAACTTTTGGTATTATTGATCGGAGGATTATACACACTCATATTTTTGATCACTTTATTTCCTCTGAATGGAGTCCTACGCGTACAAGTTGTTGGTTGGATTTGTGTAACCGTAGCAGTGGGTGTTTTTGCAGCACCTCTTAGCATCGTGGTAATTAAACATGATATGATATCAACTATCTATTAAATATAGTCACTTTGAAAATTAATTAATTATAATTTCTAACACTTTTTATGTTTGTTTTTTTAAAAAAAAAAAAATTAAAAAAATCAGTTTCAAGTGGTTCGAACAAGGACTGTGGAATTCATGCCTTTCACCCTCTCTTTCTTTCTTACTTTGAGTGCTATCATGTGGTTTGGCTATGGACTCCTCCTTAAGGACTTGTGTATTGCAGTAAGTACTTGCACCTAAACTACTACATATCTATTAAGCGGGTTTGATTAAATTTGAACGGGCCATAATGACTTAAGATAATAATTGGATCAAGATTCAACCAATTCAAAAAGGGTTATTAGGTCAAAATGTTATATAATGGTCAAGACTTAATTATTTTACTCAATTTTTACCAAGTTTAATTGTTTTATTTTTCTTTATTATGACTATATAAAACATATCGAATTGAAAAATAACTTTTAAAAAAATTATTTTAGCAATATTTCTAACGAGTCAATTTAGGTTATATATTGAAATTGATTGGATTGAAATGAGTTGAACTAATGAATGAGCGGTTCAATAACCAATCAAAACTTAAACAGATTGGACGAATTAAATTTTATTTTGTTAGCGATAATATTATAATATACATTAATCATTTGATACATTAAACAAAATTTTGGTTGCGTGGTATTTAGACAAGATAACTAAAACCAACCTACTTAGAAAGGCAACAAAAAGAACCACTAAATTTCGAACATGAACATGATGTGTCTTTATTGCTTACCAACTACTTAACATTCATACATTTATTGTTCCACATTAATTTCCTCATCGTACAATTCAACCAAACTACTAAACTACAAAATTATCTCAGTAATTCCATTTACTTAATAATTTTTCTTTAATTATTTAAAAAAAATATATAAATTGTAGTACTACAATAAAAAGATTTAATTTTAATTTTGTGCAGTTGCCGAATGTACTGGGTTTTTTTCTGGGAATGATTCAAATGTTGTTATATGGAATTTACCGGAACGCAAAGCCAGCGATAGATTTAGAGAAAAAAGTTTGTGAGCATGCAGTAAACTCGGAGCAGATTTATCCTGTTGATTCCGAAGACGTTAATTTCAACGATACAGAGGAAATTAACATGGCCGCTATAGTTCCAGTAGTGGTGGCAAATAACAATGAGAATGAGGAGAGACTTGGTGATGACGTAGCACAAGTGAAGTTGCAGCCCTTTCAAACACCGGTGCTTGTGGTGTGTGCTGCATGAATTTTACTCTTTTATTATTTGCTTCTATGTTTCATTGCTTTTTTGTTTATTTATTTGTAATTTACAGTATATGTCATCCTACCCTACCTACAAATTTCGGTTTCCATTTCTCTGTAGAAAGAGGAAAAGAGAAATATTATGAATCAAAAGGCCCTTAAATATATTTTACATAATCTCAATCAACAATTTCTTTTTGTTTCTAACACAGCAGTATATACTCCCGATTTTCTCATACTATAAATCATTTTATTAAGAATAAAATAAATATTTTAAGGTTAATTGTTACTCTCTTTTACTTGTCCACTTTTGAATAGACACACCTATCAAGAAATAATAATAATTGACAAAGTTAATTTACTATCATACCCCTATTAATTATGAAGTGGGTGAATTAGAAATTTGAGATTTTCAACAAGTTAATCTTTTTTATAGTAATTAATTAAGCATATTTTAAAGTAAAAATAATATCTCCTTTCTTGATTTATTCAAATAGACAAGTAATTAAGTATAACTAAAAAAAATAACCAAGTAATTAGGTAAAAAAATAAGCACTTAATATGTTCTTCCTCTGTCCATTAATACTTTATACTTGTCCATTATTGATTTTCTACACCTATTAAGAAACTACAAATAGAAGAGTCATTTTACTATATCACCCTTTAAATATAATAAATATAATGTTTTAAAAAATATATAGGAAAATGATTAAAATTAATGATAATCATAAATTAGGAATTGAATGTATAATTATCTATTGATTTCATAAAATAAACATATAAATATTATAAAATGTCTCAAATTAATATAGTGAATAATTATTATCGCACCAACTTAGTATTTTTTTTTTTAACCGACTAAAAAAGAAAAATTGATCATGTAAACTGATGGACAAGTAGTACATATTAATTAAAATTAGCTAGAGGCGAGAGAATTCCCAAATGAAATTACACTAATGTTGCTCCGCTAATTCATTAAGGTTTTAGGTTAGGTGTGTGTTTGGTATGGAGGAAAATATTTTTCATGGAAAATGTTTTTCTGAAAAATAAGTAGATTTTGGACTTATTTTTTCATGTTTGGTTACTAACTAGAAAAATATTTTTCGAAAATAATTTTTAGTGTTTAATTTATGAATGAAAAATACTTTTTAGAAACATCTTTATTTTTACTAGAGTAAGAAATAATTAATGAAATTGAAATATTTTTTAAAAAGAAAATTATTATTTTTTTGGGATGGTGGTGGTGGTGGGGGTGGGGTGGGGTGGGGAGGTAGTGGATGGGGCAAGGGGTGAGGGGGTAGGAGTGAATTTATTTATTGAAGTTGATAGTATTTTTAAAAAACAAAATCAATATTTTAGGAGGTTGGGGGTGGGTGGAGGGCTGGCAGGAGGGAGGGGGGTAGGAGTTCAAAAATAAAAAATTGAAGTTGAAAATATTTTGAAAAGTAAAATTAATTTTTTGGGGAAGAGGTGGGGTTGGGGGGCTGGCCGGTGGTGGGTGGGTGGTAGGGCGGTCAGGGATCGAATGAAAAATAAAATTTTGAAATTGAAAATATTTTCTTCAAATTAATGTTTTTCCAAAAAAAAAAAAGGTAATTTGAAATTGGATGGAAGTTTTGGAAAAAGTTTTCATTAATTTTTGAAGGGAAGTCATTTTCCTTAATTTTGAGGAAAATGAGTTGATTTGAAAAACATTTTCCAAGATTTTGTCCCAACCAAACATGAGAAAATTGGAAAACATTTTCCAGATAATGTTTTCCTTCATACCAAACACACTCTAGATGTTAAAATCCTTTCAAACCATATCATTCGAGCAGATGCGGAGCCAGGCTTTTAGGAGTTTATTTTAACTTTATTCGGTGAAAATATTACTATTTATATATGATGAAAATTATTTTTTATGTATATATGGTAAATTTTGGATACCATCGATTAGTTCATGTATTTATTTTTTCAGATTTTGAACCCTCTTATTAATAATTCTAGCTCCGTAATTGCATCCAGACCTGCCTGTTTATTTCTTGTTTAGCTTTAAGCCTTACTCATCTTCTTTTAGTTCGAGATTAGCTAATATACATTGACAAAAATTTTAGCTCCGTCATTACATCAAGATCTGCCTGTTTATTTCTTCTTTAGCTTCAAGCCTTACTTATCTTTTTCTAGTTTGAGATTAACTAATATACATTGACATTGAAAATTTATTTATATAATTAGATAATTTTAATATGTTGTTGCCAGTTAACATATCTTTTTTTAAAACGTTTTGAAATACTATTTCCGTAATCTCTCCTCCCAATTTCTATATACAGATCTCAATTTTCCATTGCCCCTCTCACTTTCTCTCTCTCTCTCCTAGACTTTATTCATACTTCATCTAAATTTGTGCCCTTAATTGAATGAACTAATGAGAAAATAGCCTTCTTGCTTAATTCTACACATTTCTAAATTCTGATATAAAAAATAATGAATAAAAAGTTATAATATTCATATAAATTATTATTGAATTGTGTTATTGATTGCCTCAAATTACTTCAATGAATTTGATGGTGTTGAAGAAACAATGATACAATTAAACGGATGATAAAGTTTGACATCCTAATTATATTTAGTAAGATGGGTCCTAATTTTAAATAAACTCAGCTAGAATAAACTTAAGAGTCCAAATTACTTCATAATATATTAGTTTGCTTATTTGTAATAATAGAAGGTGACTTAATTAAAAAATTTACCTATATATTGTAAACCTTAGAATTACTTTGACAACTTAGGATAAGCATCCATAATCATTGGTTACTAGTTAATCTCATCATATACGTGGGACATAAGGTTAGCCCGCAGTACATGCTAGCTAGCGTGCGAATTTAGCACCTACTAGACCTAAAGAAAGACAACTTAAAATTTGTTACTTCCTCTGTCTCAATTTATATAATATGAGTTCAAAAATTAATAAATAACATATTTTATGTTTACAATAATTTAATTTTAATATATTTATAAAGGGTTTATAGTTACACAAAAATTTACAACTTATTTTAAATTACAATCAAACTTAATGCAAATAATATTACATTAGATTCAGATAAATTGAGATGAAGAAAGTATACAAATGTCATGGATCATAATGTTGTCTTTCATACTATTATAACTTATTTTAGATTACAAATTTTAAATTTTTTATTTCTTTTTAAAACTTCATACAAATGAGATCACATCAGATAAATTAAAATGAAAAAATTGTATAAACGTCACAAATCGTAATATTGTCTTTCACACTATTATTACAGCGGGGACCCAACCTTGATCTGAAAAAGAAATGAAAAAGAAAGAGTGAAAAGAGAAGTAGCCACGTATTAATGTTGGCTAGTTTAGCTAGTTTCAAGTAGAGGAGGATAGTAGTCACATTAATGAAATTGAAAAATCAAACTCTTCCTTACGGGACAAGTATTAATGTTGGCTTGTTCCTGCATATCAAATTAATAGAATGCAGAGGTGGCACGTCTTTGGCCAAAATAAATCATAATTTTAGTGTCTGGCCTTCTTTCACTACCCCATTGATGTGTTGTTATATATGTACCATACCAAAGGAATTTTGGCTTCTAGCAATCAATAGTAAGTTATATATATATATATATATATATATATGTGTGTGTGTGTTCAAAATTTAAAAATCAGAAAATATGTATAATTGGAAAGATAGTAATTAGAAATTTTTAAAAGGAAAAGAATAAATATCCGAAATCACAGAATTTACTAGGCATCTTAAAGGAATTTAATTGTATTATCATATATGAGAATATGGATAACAATGACCATACGGGGGGAGACCCTCTTCTTAGCCTTTTGATACTAGAAGGAAAGTTTGTATTTAAAAACACAAGAAACCTTCCTATCACTCACTACCAATGAGAGAGAAATGAACTTTATCTTCCCTCCACCTTATTACCGTCCATTTTCCAATTGACATTCTACCTCTTCTTTTAAGATTTCAGCTTTGATAAAAGTCCAACAATTTCCCACATGAAGGGGATCGAAATAACTATATTGGTAAAATACATGCATGAAAAAATTGTGTGATTCGTAATTAAGTATTAATTACATTTGAATAAGTAGGTTATTTTTTGAATTTTAAGAGTGAACATATATCGAATATAATCAGTATCTTTGAACCGTTGAGATTTGATATATATATCTAGACAACATGTAAGTCATAGAATTAACCCTTTACCTGATTTTGATTCTCATTTTTTTCAGTCATAAACATTTTTTACACTAACATAGGTGATTTCTAATAAATATATTATCCTATAGACACATTATTTGATATACATTTTATGGAACTTAGGAATCATTAAAAAGTACTAATAATTTATCCTTGAAACTGAACATTGTCTCATCAAGAGAGTTGACCACATCTTTATTTTCAGAATATGCTGAAATGTAATGACCTCATGGTCATGTACTTGTTTTAGTGTGAATTTACTGTTTTGCCTATTTCCATAGCTTCTATGTAGTGTATGTGGTGTATCGAGATGGGTGGCACACTTCCGAGGTAGTCAAACAAGCTTTGAGTAAGTTTTTCCCTTTTCAAAAGCTTTACGTTGAAAGAGTTGACTTTAGTTAGGATATATATATATATATATATTGAGTAGCATTGATCTGTAGGAAGTTTTAGGTTGAGAATTTAGGATTGCATGATGCTTAGTTATCCTTTTGGCCATTTTTTGGCTTAAGCTTAACTTTTAGTCATAAAGCCTTAGCTTAGGATATTCCTTAGTCACGGTTGGCATAATAGGTTCCTTACAATGCTTCCAGATGGTGTAAACTTTAATTTGCACGTATTGGATTGGGTTGGTACGAATGCGTGTCTATTTTGTTAATTTCGGGCTTTTATCATACGTAGTACTATTGTGTTTGTGTCATGAGGCCTTAGTCTTGGAATGACTGGAGTCCGGTTTAGTATGATTGTACTATAACGGATGTACACCCAGTTGTTTGTCTGGCGTGATTGATTTAAAGAATAGTTTTACTTTGTTTTGTATAAAATCATGTGCATGATATATGTTTTTGACATGTTTTGGTTCACTACTGAGGAGAAGATGTAATTGAGACCCTTAAACGAGCTTATTACAACACTCTACCTATTTTGGGCTTCGAGGGAGAATGTTATTGATCTTATTTAAGATAACTCTAGAACTTCTACAAGATTTTCATCACTTTCTTCGGATTTATCATTTTTAAGAGACTCTTTCATGAAACCTGTTGATTTCACTATGGGGACTTGTTATTTTGGAAGGAAAAACAATAATTGTAAAAGAGTTTTGGCACAAAAAAGGTCGGTTTCTCTAAACATATGATTTATCGTGTCTTTTACTGACAGATAAGATCAGGAAGCACTTTGGGCGGCTTGAAGGATTATCTTTGGGTTTAACATTATTTTTGTAAGCTCAAGTAAGCATTCTGGGAAACCCGTGGAGCTGATCAGGGTCATATTTCTTATATTTCACTTGCTATTAAGTCTGAGGAATAATTTCGGACCTCCTACGCCTGTAGATGGAGCCCCAACTAGAGTTAGAGGACAAGAGTGACCTAGGGTTGAGGTAGAGTATGGGCTACAACACTATGCCGAGATCAAGAGAGGGCACCTTCACGAAGCCTGCTATAAAGTAAAGCAGGTCCATCAGTAGTTGGGTGTTGTGGGTCTGCCCATCCTCTGCCATATTTGTTGCCATGTCGGTCCTTCACAACACTTTAGCTACTTAACCTAATATATCGACTAGCCATAAGATTAGAGGTGAGGTGCAAACTTCAGCTTAGGAAGAGGTACATTATGCTCGAATACTAAGGGCACAACATGTTGATGTGGATCCTCACTTAGCGATTCCACTGATGTTGACAATTGTTCCGTCTATGATAGTTTAGTCGGTTATGTTATCTGAGGAGTAAAAGATGTTGGGACGATTCATCTGGGTATGACCTCCTAGGATTGATGGTACTTTGGGTGAGGATGCCCATGTGTTTCCCGTTAGTTGCCAAGAAAGGTTGCATAACCTCTATTTGGTAGAGTCACACATGGTTTATTACATTACTTTCTAGATAGATGGACCAACAAAGCAATGGTAGAGGTCTTATCTTGAGTGCAGGAAAGACGGGTCAATTCCAATGACTTGGTATCACTTCTACAAGGCCTTTTTAGAGAAATATGTACCTTACATCTCGGGGGGAAAAAGGTTATATAATAAGTTCACAAACTTGTCGTAGGGATCAATGTCGATATCTGTGTATTAGATACAAGTCCATGAGCTGTCCAGCCATGTAACTAGGGATTTTTTTTAAAAAAAGTGACATTAAGGTTTCAAAACAAATGGGTGGTGACATAAGTCTTAAGTATTGGGTGTAGGTGACAATTATGTGATTAAGATTAAAGATTGTGGAGTTGCTCTCAAGTTTATAAGTTGACAGTTTGGTCCACTGAATTATATGAAAGGTAAAAGGGTAATTTCACAATACCTAATTTAACCAACTTTTGGTGGGAATTAAATGAGGGGTAAAATGGTAAATTGACTATACCAAACCTAATTTAACAAATTTTGGTGGGAATATCGAGCCAAAAGAGGAAATAAAAACTTTTTCCCCGCCTCCAGCCGTCGTATTCGTCCTCTTCTTCTTCTGCTCTCGTCTTTGCTTGCTTGCTTTCCTTTCTTCCTTCTCTCTTCATCATCTTCTTCTTCTTCTTATTTTCATGCATTGTGGGTCTTCACTGGTAGTGCTTATGCTTTCTTCTTCATGAATAAGTTTTTTACCTAATCTGTAACTGGTGGACCAAATTTTGTTTTATTCAATTTGAATTACTGCATAAGCGTTATACACCATTGTTTCTGGTAAGTACAATTAATAGTTAATTTAAAATCAATTCATTATCATCTGATCTAGGTACCTGCAATTTTTTCAATAATTTGTATTCGTGTTTCCAACATATTGTTATAGCAACATTTGACTATTATAACATATTATAGTCATATGTAGCAACATGTGATTTATTTTCACAACAAAACGGTCATATGTAGCTACATATGACTTACATCTCGCAACAGAATAGTCATATGTTGCTACATATGATAAAACTAAAAAATGTAGCAACATGTGATTTATTTTCACAACAGAACAGTTATATGTAGCAACATATGACTTACATCTAGCAACAAAATAATCATATGTTGCTACATGTGATATAACTAAAAAAATGTAGCAACATGTAATTTATTTTTCACAACAGAAAAGTCATATGTAACAACATATGACTCAAATATCGCAACAGAATAGTCATATGTTGCTACATATGCTTATTCTTCATACTTAGTAATTATTTTTTTAATTATTTTCTTCAGGTACAATGTCATATATGTAGGGATTGATTATCGTGGTGAATGGGTTGAGAAGAAAAATTGATTCACATGGTGTTGGGAGGATAGTAAAAAATGAGGAGCCGATTCAGTAGGGATATATGTCGAAAGAAACATTTTGTATGATGAGTTCTTTAATTTAGTCGTGCAAATATCTGGATACAATTGTAAACTGCAAGATCTTGTCATTAGTTGCATTCCCCATTTTTTTTCATAATGAGAAGGTTTTACTTTTAAAATAACTGACAAATCTAGTTTGAGTTTTTATTTGGGAGGAATAGAGAAACCGCCAATATTAAAAGTCTACGTAGAAGAAACTCCTATCGAGGAGGATCATAATGTAGACCAAGGCCAACAATATATGTTTAATGATGAATTTCATCCTGCGGACATGAATAATCCTGATGATGAAATTGGAATAGGTGAAGGTGAAGGTAAAGGTGGAGGTGGAGGTGAAGGTGAAGCTCAAACTAAAGGGTCGGACCTTGAGAGCAAGTTTCCTCCCACACCTATAGTTTGCACAAACAATCCATGTGGTTCTCAAACTTCACATGTGATTAATGTTAGAAATGATGAAAAGGATATTATAAGGGAATGACATTCAAGAACAAGCAAGAACTGACAAATTCATTGAAAATTGCTTTCTTGAAAAAAAATTTAGACTGGAAAAGGTGATAAATTCTTGTGATGTGTTTTCCTTTAAATGTTCATATCCGGATTGCAATTGGTGGCTGAGGGCTATGAAATTTACAAGTAGTGACAGGTTTGCCATTAGAATCTATGAAAAGTACCATAATTGTGGTTCAGAGCATCTTACGAGCAATAATTCCCATGCCACGACAAAAGTCATAGGTAAGTACTTTGAAAATAGGTTTCCCAATGGTAAAGGCCCATCCATAAGAGATATGTCAAAACAAATCCGCACAGAATTGAATTGTAAGGTAAGCTATTGGAAGATTTATAAGGGCATGGATAATGCTAGGTCTAATGTTACGGGAACACATGAGCACGGGTACACAGTGCTTAATGCGTACCGGTATATGCTTGAAGTTGTGAATCCAGGAAGCAAGACGACATTGTCGCTCGATGAAAATGGGAGGTTACAGTTTTTCTTTGTGTCATATGCTGCTTGGATAATTGATTTTCAAGAAATGAGAAAAGTAATAGACATTGATGACATATTTCTAAGGAGAAAGTATGGAGGAGTTCTGCTATCGGCGGTGACTCAAGGTGCCGAGAATCATATATTTCTAATGGCTTTCTGTGTAGTGGACAAGGAATGCGATGCCTCATATGAATATTTTTTTTAAAATATGAGAAGCTTTGTAGATGATACTGATGAGTTGTGAATTATCTCTGATAGGCATCCAAGTATTCGAAAGATGGTTTTGAGAATCTAGCTTGCATCTCATTATGGTTGTTGCATGAGACACCTTGGGGAAAATATTCGAAATAACTTTCACAATTCAAAGGAAGTGTCCTATTTTATAAAGCAGCAAAGGCGTACGATATATGTGAGTTCAATGACCATTTCAATCAAATAAGATATTTGGTACCAAAGGCCGCTGAAGCTCTTGAACGTATTGAATTTCACACACGGAGTAGGGCATTTTTCCCAGAAAATAGGTACACCACCCCTATTGAGTTTTTCTTTACTTTATGTGTTTTGTTTGATTTTTATGTGTTGTTGTGTAGATATAACATTATGACATCAAACATCGCGGAATCGGTGCATAATGATGTTGAAAGATAATTTTCCATTGTCGCTCTATTTGATGAAATAAATAGGAGATTTGCATTGTTATATCACCAGAGGCGTATGGAATTGGTGCACTCCGCAAATAGATATGTTCCTTCAATTGAAAAAGACATACCAGAGTATGTTAACGCGGGGAATAAGTTATTGGCCCATCAAAACTATAACTTCAAGTTCAGTGTCACTGGTCATGTAGATGTTGCTACTGTGGATCTACAAAGAAGAACTTGTACTTGTAGTATTTTTGATTTGTACAGAATACCTTGTCCACATGCCATGACAGCGATTCGATCCCACCATGGTGATGATTTTGGAAATCAGATTTACCTGTACTCCTCTCCATATTATTTAGTGGAAAAATACATAATGGCATATTGTCAGAAAATTCACCCGGTGTCAACTGAAGATTCTTGGATTGTCCCTTTGGATATCATACATAGATAAATACCTCCTCCATATGTTGATCCAAGTGAAACCGGAAGAAAGACTTATAAAAGACGGTGTGGAGTTGGTGAATTATTTCTAACAAGAAAAAATAAAAGTTTAGTATATAAGGACTTTGGCCACAAAAAAACTACATGCCCAAATCGAAATGCCCCATAAGAAGTGGTAAGCTTTGTGTTGTTGAATTTTAATGAATGTTCTTTCTTATTTGAGGATAATATCTATTATATAATCTTATTTAGAAATGCCCTAATGCGTGATTTGTTGCTCTTCTTTGTTTCTATGTCAACACATGTCAAATGTTGCTACAGGATATATTAGATGTGGCAATATATGCAACACATGTTGCTACAGGCGAATCATCTCTAGCAACATATGACTCAAATGTTACTACATATAATCAACTGTAGCAACATATGACTCAAATGTTGCTACATATAATCATCTGTGGCAACGTATGACTGCATCATATAATCATCTGTCACAACATATACTTTAAAATAATGATTACGTGGGAGTGTGCTTTTAGATATAATAGATGTGGCAACATATGCAACACATATTCCTACAGGAGAATCATCTGTAGCAACATATGACTCAAATATTGCTACATATAATCAGTTGTAGCAACATATGACTCAAATGTTGCTACATATAATCATCTGTGGCAACATGTGAGTGAAACATATAATCATCTGTAGCAACATATACTTTTAAATAATGATTGAGAGGGAGTGTTCTTTTAGATATATTAGATGTGGCAACATATGAAACACATGTTGCTACAGGCGAATCATCTGTCGCAACATATGACTCAAATGTTGCTACATATAATCAGCTGTCACATCATATGATTCAAATATTGCTACATATAATCATTTGTGGCAAGATATGACTGCAACATATAATCATCTGTAGCAACATATACTTTTAAATAATGATTATGTGCGAGTGTGCTTTTAGATACATTAGATGTGGCAACATATGCAACAAATGTTGCTATAGGCGAATCAGCTGTAGCAACATATGACTCAAATGTTGCTATATATAATCATCTGTCCCAATATACTTTCAAATAATGATTACGTGGAAGTGTGCTATTAGATAATATATTTGTTTAATAATTAAGACTCTTTAGTTCACTCTGTTGAAACCTCATGTCTTGCAACATTTCAAAATTGTTGGCCTTTATAAGTACACAAGAAGGGAGAGATAAGTCAAAAGTTGTTTTATCTTCTTCTCTTCTTCTTCATTCTCAAAAATTATTTCAACTAGGGAAAACCTCTTCGAATCCCTACCAATTGAACTAGTAATTCTTATAGTTGAAAGGGTTGCTTCCTACTCTCTAGAATATTTAGTTAGTGTTAAATTATGTTCTAGGTTCCTCAATGAAGGTTGTAATGAACGTTCTGTATATCATAAGGTTACATTGGCCAGCTTTCCCACTGAACCTACATGGACGAGGAATCAACATGCCAGGTCTTTCATGAATATTTGCATAGCATCGGAGAACTTAGAAGACTTATACAGAAAATGCGTGGTAATTTTAATATTTTTAGTTTTTATTCGCCTTGCATCAATTTATTTTGTAAGCTTAATGTGTTGTTTCTTTTATAGTTTGATTTTTTCAATCGTAATGATTCAACTGCACTAAAAATGGTTAAAAAAGCAGCAGAAGGTGGCCACCATGGTGCATAGTATGTGCTTGCCATAATTTCAATCTTTGAAGGCGGTAATTCCATGAGAGAAGGCTTGATGTACATTGCCAACATATGAAAAAAAACATGCCAGTAATAGTGAGAAGATGTCGACACCATTTGCGGTGCATTTTAAATCGAATATGGGTGGAAGAACCTAATATTTTGGGTGTAAGACTCATTTGTTGCACTGTGCATCAACCCCAACAAAATGCCCGCAAGATTGGTTGTCCCAGAGGAAGTGACAATGAACACGATATTCGTTGCGAATTGTCTATTTGTGATTTAGAACTAGATTATCTAGTTAAATTTCTCCCACATACTACTGTGTGGGAATAATTTAATCTGTGTTGAAGCCGATGTTGATTTTATTATTTTTTGTATTAATTTTGAAATTTTATATGTGGCAACATATTATATTACATATGATGAAAATGTGGCCTTCACTTCTTTTGTACTTATTTTTGAATTATGATATAACAAATTATGGTCGTACACAACACTCTCCATTGTTATACCTTATTATTGTTGATTATTTATGTTCTAAATCACTAAAACTTGGTTAAAATTTCCATTTTTTCTTTTCTAAATCGATCAAATAGTCTTTTAGTGTCTCCTTGATTTTTCATCTGTAGCAACATATTGCAGTTTCTGTTGTAAAAGTCGCAACATATACCACAACTTTTGCAACATACAATTATAACAAATCGGTCTTTCGGGGCTTAATTCAATTAAATTGTCACGTAATTTGATATGTAACACCAATATACAGTCCTACAACATGTCTAAGTAACAAATTATGGTCGTACACAACACTCTCCATTGTATTATAGCAATTATATTTGTAAAAACAATCACCTCAATAGTTCATCATACATTGTCCTAGTAAATCCATATGATAGTTACATAACGCCCTTCTAAATCGTTCTCTCAAATGTTATAACTTCTTATTGTGGATTATTTATGTTCTAAATCACTAAAATTTGGTTCAAATTTCCATTTTTCCTTTCCTAAATCGATCAAATCATCTTTTAGCGTCTCCTTGATTTTTCATCTGTAGCCAACATATTGCAGTTTCTGTTGTAAAAGTCGCAACATATACTGTAACTGTTGCAACATACAATTATAACAATCGGTCTTTTGGGGCTTAATTCAATTAAATTATCATGTAATTCGATATGTAACACCAATATACAGTCCTACAACATGTCTAAGTAACAAATTATGATCGTACACAACACTCTCCATTGTATTATAGCAATTATATTCATAAAGACAATCACTTCACTAGTTCATCATGCATTGTCCTAGTAAATCCATATGATAGTTATATAACCCTTCTAAATAATTTTTTTCAAATGTTATACCTTATTATTGTTGATTATTTATGTTCTAAATCACTATGACTGAAATGTTGCTACATATAATCATCTGTAGCAACATATGCCAAACGTTTTGACAAACAAATTGATGAACTAAACATTCTTTAATTACATTGTCTTTAAGATAAAATAAAACAACATAATTGATAAATATAGCATTGTCTTTAATTACAAGCATAATGTCAAGGCTTTAAGCTCTGAGATATTATCCCATTAACCCAAATAAATTGCATCCTTTCAATTAGATTGTCACATAACAGTGAGCTGAGTGGATGCAATTTTTTCCGACTAATAAAATGCTCAATGAATGCAATGGAATATGACCCGCACGCCGATCCACTTGCATTTTTTTACCATAGGTTCTATTCGACTGTTAAATTCCCATGGTTGAGTCAGAAACTTCTCTGGCAAATGATTCATTATTCCACTCTGCTTCAACAATTTAGGCAGCAACTCAAAGAGAGGTTGTATGAGTGTGAAAAACTTGTCGTGTTCTGTTACCACAAGGTTGCAGTCATAAACATTTATTAATCTCTCGTGCAATAGAATCTCGAGAGTCACGAAATGATTACCCAACGTGTTCATGACTGTCAAAATCCTTTTTGCATCAATCCAATCCATGCCTCAATGAGTTGTCTTAATGCCCCTGACATAGTTAATCATATCAACATCCCATACAAAGTCATCTAGTAACTACCTCATGCTTTTACCACCAACGATTGTTGCCTCATCTCTCATTTGTTTATATCTCTGTAGAAACTTCATATAGAAGTTGAGACCTAGGATTCTATCTCTTGGATAATAGCAGTCCGAGTATTTCCAATGCCCCTGACGCATGAGGTTAAGAATTTCGTCAATATATTGAAAAAAAATATTATTAAATAGTTAGGAAGAGTAGTCACTGAAAAGACATAAGAAATAGTTAATAATATAAAAAGCAGGATTACACAGTCTTCCCACCAAACTTCTAGTCTTGTTATGTTCCTTAAATCTTGACCGGTCAAAACATGGATGCCATATTCCATTCGAATATCCATGCTTCTCTTTCAGCTACAGATGGATGCCTATAAATATTCAACCTTTTATACTCCGTTACGACTTCCTTCATAACGGACCTTGGAATTTCTTCAAACATCTTCCTCTTTAAATTTGCATTGCCTTGGCAAATGATTCTTTTCTCCGCTTGGACTTTGGAGTATATGCATGCCACACATTCTTTCATACAATTCCCTTCACACCCCTTTTGTGTTTTAATTCATTAACAACTTTACTCAATTTTTGTAGATACATGATATTATCTTCATCATGTTTCTTACACTTCTCACAGAGAAAGCCACAACATCGTCTACAAGAGGTAGCGCCTTCGTGTTGTCCTGCACCAGCACCATCATCAACACCAACACCAACACCATCATCAGTAGCAGTACCATCAAAAAAACCTAATTCATTAATGACTTCATTAGGAACTCTCTCTCTCTCTTTTGATGGTTGTTGCTCCAGCCAACACCATTTTAACTTTATCCACAATAGGATCAAAAATGGTTTCAACCAACCCCAGAGTTATTAGATATGACATTTGCAATTCCTATTCTGTTAGGGTAATCCATGGATGAACAACCTAAAATTGTAAAAATGATTCATATGTAAGAATTATCTGTTGCTACAGATGAATTGCCTGTTGCAACATGTGTCACAAATGTCGCAACACATGATTGGTCTATAAAAACATTTGTGTCACATGTAGCAACAGATGAATCATATTTAGCAATATGTGACACAATGTAGCAACATATGCCTGTAATATACTAATAATAACTTACTGCATCAAATGAGGGTTAAAAAGATCTGAAATATGCCCTTCTTTGGTAGTTTTAGTTCTTGCCATCAACCATCTCCTCATCCTTGTGGATGATCGCTCTTCTGCTGCAATTACTTGGTTGGTCAAATAAGAAATGACTTCAAATGCCCAGTCCTGTAAAAAAGGAAAAACCTGTCAATAATCAAATATTGAATTATTACTTAATATAATATAAAAAGATTAAAAACATTCAGCTTTACCATGAAAGCCCATGGAAACCCAAACAAGTTATGGTTTTTTCTCCTACATGCTTCAACATGTAGTCGACAGTTAGATGAAAACTCTCATGACCCCACGGGTAGCTCTTGAAAGCTTCAATATCCTGACAAAAATTGACATACTTTAAAAGTATGTTGTTGCCCGGATCCTTCGGCAAAAGAATATTATGTGTAAACCAAAGTAAGCACAATGACTCCTTATGCTTCCTTAGTTTATCCTCCCGTTCCAACAAACTTAATAAGTCAAAATTTTAAAGCTTTTTCCAACAAGGGACATCAACTCCTGCTCCTCAGCTGGCAGTGAGTGTTGTCCTGCTTCTGCTATTTCTTTAACTATTTTATTTCTTCGTGATTCTATTTTAACAATGTATTCAGGGATGGGCTCAATAGGAGGATTACATTTTAGCCTTGTAACTATGGCAAACTCTCTTATGCCAAAGAAAACCGGCATGCCACAATAATTAATTAGAATATAATCTTTTTTATTTGGATTTTCAAAAATGAACCTTCTTTTCAGAAGTTCATACACGATGGTCATTTGAAAACGTGAAAGTAGATCAATGGGTAAATCAAGAAAATGACCAAAACAACTATTTCTGAAAAAATCTTCCAATTGATTTCTCTTGAGGATATCCCTTAATTTGACGAAAGGTCTTCTTAGGATAGACCTAATGATGTTGTCACCATCAGCGTCAACCTGCAGATTGATATACCGTGGTTTCACGGTATTATTAATACTTTTTCCTTAAGTTTAGAGTGTCAAAAAGTCTTTTTGTGCTAATTTTTATGTAAGTTTCTTTTTATTTGCAGGAAATCTGTCTAAAAGAGGAATGCGGAGGTTTTTGAGCAAGAAATACAGAAAAGTACCACTTACGGAGCTTGTGACGGCCCGTCATGCTCGTGACGGTCCGTAGGTGGCATCGTAGTGCAGCTGCTGAAGGAAGATGTGGAAGTCTGACCAAGTGTGGAGTTACGGAGTACGTGACGGACCGTCAAAGCCATGACGGTCCGTCTTGCTGGTTCGTCATGAAGATCAGAGAAGTAGTCCAGTACCTAAATTCAAAGAGTTCAAGTGTTTTGGAACGGAGACCCTCGACGGACCGTTGTGCCTGTGATGATCTGTCATACCTTCCGTCGAGGGTAATGAAGCGAGCAGCAGAATAAATTGCACAAGTATGGGACGACGAAGTCCATGACGGTCCGTCGTGACCACGACGATCCGTCGACCTAGCCGAGTTTTGACAGATTTCCAGCAAATAGAGCCCTTATTTAATTAGATTTTATTTTTTTTATAAATAGTTCGAAAAACCTCGCTTTTGAGGTCAGACTCTTGGTTAGACCCTTGATTATTGTTAGACTCTTAATAATTTTTTATACTCTTTGTGAGATTCTTGATTATTTTGAGACTTTTGTAATTGATTGTTGGTGACTTTTGCTGATTAATCAAGTGAACTTTCGGATTTTACTCTTTTTCATTGAATTAAGTGCATGAATTCTTATATCATATATTTGAATATTGTGATTATGACTATGAGTAACTAAACTCCATAAATAGGGTTGTGAGAACCATAGGCGAATAATGAGGTAAAACCTAACTAAAATAACAACTCTAGAATAGTGTCTTGCATGTATTGATAATTCTTTTGCTTAGAAGTCTTTTTAACGGATGGCCAACGTTAGAACTCGCCTTAATGCTACTTGCCGGACCAAGGAGGTAGATAATAGGAAAAGAATTATCAACATTGATTTAGTGTATACTATCTAATAGGCTAGTATTGATTGGTACGATGAAATAACTTAGTCAAATATCGAATCAGATTCTTAATATGAGGTAAAGATAAGGGTTAGTTTAGCAACACACGTAGCCGGACCAAGGTGCGGAGTTAAATTTTCTAGATGCCGAACCAAGGATTTAGAAATACATAACTTATCACTTTGCATACAAGATACTAGGAAAGAACTGTTATAGTTAGAGTTATCAAGTTATGAACCTGTGGAGAACACGTTAACCCTAGTTACTTTTATTAATTAATTAAAATCCAACATTTGAAGCTGGTAGTTGTCTCCTTCAATTTCGCTAGTTATTTTCATTTATTTAGAAATAGAAAACCCCCCTTTTAGTATTTTTGCTTTCCAAGGAAGTAATTGACTGAACAATAGTAATAATGGATTGAAGTTAAGTCTAAACTATTTTCCTCGTGAGAACGATCCCAACCTCACTAGTTGGGTTATTTACTTGACACGACCGCTTTACTTCTTATATGAGAAGTAAGTTTGAGCATATCAAATTTTGGCGCTGCTGTCGGGGAGAGTGGTTTTTAGATTAACTTAAACTTATTACTTTTGTTTAGCTGATATTTTCTTGATTTTACTTTGTTTTATTGTTTTTGATTCTTGCAGAATCATCTTTCTTGTATGCCAAATACATGGAGAGGAAGAGCACCCTTGTTTCCCTACGATAAGGAATTAGAGTGTACACTATGCAACATGAATCAAAACTTGGGAATTAATGATGATGATCCAAACCAGAACATCCCAGCTCTGGTTGATGTTCATGGTCAGTTGTTACCCGATGCTCCGGGTGAACACCAACAGAGGGGACAAAATCTCGCTCCACGGCCCCACGAATACTACAGAGGCTATGACAACATAGAAGTCTCCAATGGGCTACTTCTCTTGCCCCCTTTACTACCAGGCCACACTTTTGTGCTAACTAGTAGCCTGATGCAAATGCTCACTGCCAGAGGTTTGTTTTCAGGGCTACCTTCTGAGGATCCACATGCCCATATAGCTAAGGTAAGGGCAGTGTGTAAAAGTTGTGTAGGGAGGCCTGACTTGGACGTAATAGGGCTAAGAGTGTTTCTCTCTCACTGACGGGAGAGGCTGCTATACGGTTCACTGAGCTCTCTTACAACTCAATTTTCACTTGGAACCAACTAAGGGACGTTTTCTTAGCACGCTACTACCCGGTCTCCAAGAAACTAAACCTCAAAGACAGAGTGAACAACTTTGTGGTACTACTAGGAGAGTCAGTTAGTAGTTCTTGGGATAGATTCACCTCGTTCTTGAGAAGCGTCCCAAATCACCGTATAGATGATAAGTCACTGAAGGAATACTTCTATCAGGGACAACATGATAATAATAAAGCGGTTGGACACTATAGCAGGTGGATCTTATGGGGAGTGTCCTTATGCTGAGATTGCTTAAAAATTAGAGAAAATCCCAGAACAATAAAGCTTAGAGTACTAGGAAGTTAGATACCGGGAGAAATACCTTCGCAGTGCAGTCCACTTACAACCCAGCCACAGATGAGATTTGTGAAGAAATGGCTCAGATGAGAACTGAGCTTGGGTTGGTACTAAAACATGTCACTGGGCTGCAGAAAAGATAAACGCAGTTAACTACTTGTCAAAACCACCGCCACAAAATGATGAGTGCTATTATGAGGAGGATTCCAATGCAGTAAATGAGCAGACAGGGGGTTTCCGACCAAGTGCCCAAGGCTCTAATCAGGAGAATTGGCGCCAAGATCAAGGTAACGAAGGTCGAAACTATGGTAACTATAACCGTGAGGGTCATTATGTCCGAGATGAAACTAAAACCGTGACAACAACTTCAACAGGGGTAACTATGGTAATAGAAATGATAGGAATGAGCCCTATGTTCCTCCTCAAAATCGTGAAGTTACTCCTAGGGATGGTGGAGGTAGTATGGAGCGAGTTGAGGATATGTTTCATAAAATAATGAGGAGGTTCGATGCTAGTGATGAGCACAATGAAGAGTTGAGGAATGATTTAGCGGGTATTGGGCAAAAAGTTGATACACATGCAATATCGATTAAGCAACTTGAGTTACAATTGGCCCAATTATATGCGACTCTGAACACACGGCAACCGGGCACTCTTCCTAGCAACACTGTCCAAAATCTGAAAAATGATGGACATTGTATCGCAATCACTACTCGCGGTGACAAGCAAACCATTGACCCACCTATGTCGTCTAATGAGAAAAAGGTGACAAAAGATATATGGTGAAGTAGAGGATAACACTGTAAAAGATGCTGAAGTGCCTAAAAAGGTAACTCCCTTGCCCACCACCCCCATTTCCTCAAAGATTATTGAAAAAGACCGAGGATGGTAAATATCGACATTTTATAACAATGTTGAAGCAACTTTCTATCAATGTCCCTTTGGTAGAAGCTTTAGAACAAATGCCCGATTACGCCAAGTTCATGAAAGATATGGTTACAAAGAAAAGAGTCGGCCACTTTTGAGGATGATGATAGAATGCAGCATTGTAGTGCTATTGCTACAAGATCTCTGGTACAACAGAAAGAAGATCCGGGTGCGTTCACTATTCCATGTACAATTAGGCTATTACATTTTGCAAAAGCATTATGTGATTTGGGGGCAAGCATAAATATCATGCCCCTCTCGATTTACAAGAAGTTGGGTTTGGTTGATCCAAATCCCACTGCGATGTGGCTACTGATGGATGATCGAACAGTAAAAAGGCATATAGGGATACTCCACGATGTGCTAGTAAAAGTGGAGTTGTTCATATTTCTGGCAGATTTTGTTATTCTTGATTGTAAAGTCAATTTTGAAGTGCCCATTATTCTTAGGAGGTCTTTCCTTGCTATGGGAAGAGCCTAAGTAGATATAGGAAAGGGGTAGCTGAAATTTCTGTTGAACAATGAGGAAGTGACCTTTAATATTTGTAGGTCCATGAGGTAGAGTGGTGAGCTTCAATCGGTATCTGCTATATCCTACAACATTGGTGAGACATCTGAGACACAAATAGGAGAACGTCTAGGTGTAGAAGCATTAGCGGCAGTGATAATGAATTTTGATAGCGATTGCATTGAAGAGTATGAGTTATAAGTCGCGGCTCTTGATCGAGGTGATGTTTGGTTTAAACTGAAGAAATATGAGTTATATATGAAGAATCGTGAGTCCCCACCTGCGAAACCATCTATAGAGGAGGCTCCAATGTTAGAACTAAAAGCTCTCCTACCTCATCTCATGTAAGAATTCTTAGAAAATGGTGATACTTTGCCGGTAATCATTGAATCCGACCTGAATGAACAACAAGTTGAGAGTTTAGTGAAAGTGCTAAAAAGGTTTAGAAGAGCTATTGGGTGGACTATTGCAAACATTATTGGGATCCCTCCTAGTATTTGCTCTCATAAAATCCAACTCATGTCTGATCATAAGCCAAGTATTGAGCACCAGAGATGCTTAAATCCACCTATGCAAGAGGTCGTGAACAAGGAAATCATTAAGTGGTTGGATGCCGGAGTAATCTATCCGATCGCCGATAGTAGTTGGCTATGCCCTGTTCAGTGTGTACCTAACAAAGGAGGAATGACTGTGGTCCCTAATGAAAAAAATGAACTTGTTCCAATGAGATCGGTTACTGGATGGAGGGTGTGTATGGATTACTGCAAATTAAATGCATGGACTAAAAAAGACCACGTTCCTATGCCCTTCATGGATCAGATATTGGATAGACTTGCCGGAAAAGGGTGGTACTGTTTTCTTGATGGGTATTCGGGGTATAATCAGATTTCTATTGCACCAAAAGATCAAGAGAAAACTTGTCCATATAGGACCTTTGCGTTCAAAAGAATGTCGTTTGGATTGTGCAATGCACCCGCCATATTTAAGAGATGTATGATGTCGATATTTTCCGACATGGTGGAAGATACGATAGAAGTTTTTATGAATGATTTTCTATGGTTGGTGATTCATTCGAGCGGTGTTTGAACAATTTATTTGAGGTCCTTAAGAGATGTGAAGACTGCAATTTAGTATTGAATTGGAAAAAATATCATTTCATGGTGAAAGAAGATATTGTTTTGGGTCATCACATTTCAGAAAAGGGCATAAAGGTTGATCGAGCTAAAGTCGAGGTAATAGAGAGACTTTCCCTATCGATCTCTTTGAAAGGTGTGAGAAGCTTTCTTGGGCATGCAGGTTTTAACCGGAGATTCATCCAAGACTTTTCAAAGATTGCACATCCACCGTGCAAACTGCTGGACAAAGATTGTAAATTTTGTTTTGATGAATCCTGTCTTAAAGCATTCGGCGAGCTAAAAGAAAAATTGGTGTTTGCACCTATCATTATTTCTTCGGATTGGAAAAGTCCATTTGAGGTGATGTGCCATGCTAGTGGGGTTGCTCTTGGTGTAGTATTGGGACAAAGAAAGAAAAAATCCTTCACCCCATTTGCTATGCTAGTAAAGCCCTAAATGAAGCTCCGAAGAACTACATAATGACTGAGCAAGAACTCCTTGCAGTAGTCTTTGCTTTTGAATAATTTCGCTGCTATTTGCTAAGTACTAGAGTTATAGTGCATAATGACCACTCAGCATTGAGATATTTGATGGCAAAGAAGGATGCGAAACCTAGGTTGATAGTTGGGTATTACTACTACAAGAATTTGACTTTGAAGTGATGGATAGAAAAGGAACTGAAAATCAAGTTGTTGATCATTTGTCCCATCTAGAGGATGAATCTATGAGAGAATTAGGGGATAAGATTGACATTGATGATATTTCCCCGATGAGCATGTATTGGCAGCTTCACAAGACTTGATTCCATGATTTGCAGATTTTACGAACTATCTGGCTAGTGAACTATTTTCTTTGATGAAAGGACAAGTCCGATGGAACAATATCACTAGCCAGATAGTTCGCAAAATCTGCAAACCATGGGATCAAATCTTGTGAAGCAGCCAATACATGCTCATCGGGGAAAGTATCATCAATTTCAGTCTTATCTCCTAACTCTCTCATAGCTTCATCCTCTAGACGAGACAAGTGATCAGCAACTTGATTTTCAGTTCCTTTTCTATCCATCACTTCAATGTCAAACTCTTGTAGCAGTAATAGCCAACGAATCAGCCTAGGTTTTGCATGCTTTTTCACCATCAAATATCTCAGTGCTGAGTGGTTAGTATGCACTATAACTCTAGTACCTAGCAAATAGGAGCGAAATTTCTCAAAAGCAAAGACTACTGCAAGGAGTTCTTGCTCGGTTACTGTGTAGTTCTTCTGAGCTTCATTTAGGGCTTTACTAGCATAGTGAATGGGGTGAAGGATTTTGTTTTTTCTCTGTCCCAATACTACACCAAGAGCCACCCCACTAGCATCGCACATCACCTCAAATGGTCTGTTCCAATCCGGAGAAATAATGATAGGCGCAGACACCAATTTTTCTTTTAGCTCACCGAATGCTTTAAGACAGGATTCATCAAAACAAAATTTACAATCTTTGTCCAGCAGTTTGCACAATGGATGTGCAATCTTTGAAAAGTCTTTGATGAATCTCCGGTAAAAACCTGCATGCCCAAGAAAGCTTCTCACACCTTTCACAGAGATCGGTGGGGGAAGTCTCTCTATTACCTCGACTTTAGATCGATCAATCTCTATGACCTTTTCTGAAATGCGATGACCCAACACAATACCCTCTTTCACCATGAAATGACACTTTTCCCAGTTTAGTACTAAATTGCAGTCTTCACATCTCTTAAGGACCTCAGATAAATTGGTCAAACACCGCTCGAATGAATCACCAACCACAGAAAAATCATCCACAAAAACTTCTATAGTATCCTCCACCATGTTAGAAAATATCGACATCATACATCTCTGAAATGTGGCGGGTGCATTGCACAACCCAAACAACATTCTTCTGAACGCAAAGGTCCCATATGGACAAGTAAAAGTGGTTTTCACTTGATCTTCTGGTGCAATAGAAATCTGATTATACCTCGAATATCCATCAAGAAAATAGTACCACCCTTTTCCAGCAAGTCTATCCAACATCTGATCCATGAAGGGCATAGGAAAGTGGTCTTTTTCAGTCCATGAATTTAGTTTGCGGTAATCCATACACACCCTCCATCCAGTAACCTGTCTCATTGGAACAAGTTCATTTTTTTTGTAGGGGACCACAGTCATTCCCCCTTTCTTAGGTACACACTGAACCGAGCATACCCAAGTACTATCGGAGGTTGGATAGATTACTCCGGCATCCAACCACTCAATGATTTCCTTCTTCACGACCTCTTGCATAGGAGGATTTAAGCGTCTCTGGTGCTCAATACTTGGCGTATGATCAGGCATGAGTTGGATTTTATGAGAGCAAATACCAGGAGGGATCCCAATAATATCCGCAATAGTCCACCCAATAGCTCTTTTGAACATTTTTAGCACCTTCACCAAACTCTGAACTTGTTGTTCATTCAGGTCTGATGCAATGATTATCGGCAAAGTGTCACCATTTCCTAAGAATTCATATCTGAGATGAGGTGGGAGAGCTTTTAGTTCTAATTTTGGAGCCTCCTCTATAGATGGTTTCACGGGTGGGGACTCGCGATTCATCATTTCTAGCTCATATTTCTTCAGTTTAAATCGAACATCACCTCGCTCAAGAGCCGCGACTAATGACTCATACTCTTCAATGCAATCGCTATCAAAATTCATTATCACTGCCGCTAATGCTTCTACACCTAGACGTTCTTCTATTTGTGTCTCAGATGTCTCACCCATGTTGTAGGATATAGCAGATACTGATTAGAGCTCACCACTCTGCCTCATGGACCTACAAATGTTTAAGGTCACTTCCTCATTGTTCAACCAAAATTTCATCTGCCCCTTTTCCATATCTACTAAGGCTCTTCCCGTAGCAAGGAATGGCCTCCCAAGAATAATGGGCACTTCAAAATTGACTTCACAATCAAGAATAACAAAATCTGCCGGAAATATGAACGACTCCACTTTTACTAGCACATCGTGGAGTATCCTTATAGGCTTTTTTATTGTTCGATCAGCCATCAGTAGCCGCATCACAGTGGGCATTAGATCACCCAAACCCAACTTCTTGTAAATCGAGAGGGGCATGAGATTTATGCTTTCCCCCAGATCACATAATGCTTTTGCAAAATGTAATAGCCCAATTGTACAAGGAATAGTGAACGCACCCGGATCTTCTTTCTTTTGGACCAGAGATCTTGTAGAAATAGCACTACAATGCTGCATCCTATTATCATCCTCAAAAGTGACCGATCTTTTCTTGTGATCAGATCTTTCATAAACTTGGCGTAACCAGGCATTTGTTCTAAAGCTTCTACCAAAGGGACATTGATAGAAATTTGCTTCAACATTGTTATAAAACACCGATATTTACCATCCTCGGTCTTTTTCAATAATCTTTGAGGAAATGGGGGTGGTGGCCTAGGCGTAAGAGTTACCTTTTTAGGCATTTCAGCATCTTTTGCAGTGTTATCCTCTAATTCACCATCAACTATGATTTCCACTGCGAGTAGTAATTGCCATACAATGTCCATCATTTTTCGGATTTTGGACAGTGTTGCTAGGAAGAGTGCCCGGTTTCCGTGTGTTCACAGTTGCAGATAATTGGGCCGATTGTAACTCAAGTTACTTAATCGATATTGCATGTGTATCGATTTTTTGACCAATACCCGCTAAATCATTCTTCAACTCTTTATTGTGGTCATCACTAGCATCGAACCTCCTCATCATTTTATGCAACATATCCTCAACTTACGACATACTACCTCCACCATCCCTAGGAGTAACTTCACAATTTTCAGGAGGAACATAGGGTCCATTCTTGTCGTTTCTATTACCATAGTTACCCCTGTTGAAGTTGTTGTCGCGATTGTAGTTTCCATCTCGGACATAATGACCCTCACAATTGTAGTTACCATAGTTCCGACCTTGGTTCCCTTGACCTTGGCTCCAATTCTCCTGATTAGAGCCTTGGGCACTTGGTCGGAAACCCTCGTCTGTTCATTTACTGCATAGGAATCCTCCTCATAATAGCACTCATCGCTTTGTGGCGGTGGTTTCGACAAGTAGTTGACTGCATTTATCTTTTTTGCACCCTCAGTGACATGTTTTAGTACCAACCCAAGCTCGGTTCTCATCTGAGCCATTTCTTCGCAAATCTCATCTGTGGATGGGTTGTGAGTGGACTGCACTGCGAAGGTGTTTCTCCCTGTATCAGACTTCCTAGTACTCCAAGCTTTATTATTCCGGGAGATTTTCTCTAATTTTTCATTAATCTCAGCATGAGGGCATTCCCCATAAGATCCACCTGCTATAGTGTCCAATAGCGCTTTATTATTATCATCCTGTCCCCGATAGACGTATTCCTTCAATGACTCATCATCTATATGGTGATTTGGTTCTCAAGAATGATGTGAATCTATCCCAAGAACTACTAATTGACTCTCCTGGTAGTGCCGCAAAGTTATTCACTCTGTCTTTGTGGTTTAGTTTCTTGGAGACCAGATAGTAGCGTGCTAAGAAAACATCCCTTAGTTGGTTCCAAGTGAAGATTGAGTTGTATGGGAGCTCAGTGAACCATATAGAAGCCCTCCCGTCAGTGAGAGAGGAAACACTCTGATCCCTATTACATCTAAATCCAAATCAGGCCTCCCTACACAGCTTTACACACTGCCCTTACCTTAGCTATATGAGCATGTGAATCCTCAGAAGGTAGCCCTGAAAACAAACCTCTGGCTGTGAGCATTTGCATCAGGCTACTAGTTACCACAAAGGTGTGGCCTGTAGGTAGAAGAGGCAAGACAAGTGGCCCATCCGAGTCTGCTATGTTATCATAGCCTCTGTAGTATGCCTGGGGCCGTGGAACGGGATTTAGTCCCCTCTGTTGGTGTTCACCCGGAGCATCGGGTAACATATGACCATGAACATCAACTAGAGCTGGGATGTTCTGGTTTGGATCATCATCGTTTATTCCCAAGTTTCGATTCATATTGCGTAGTGTACACACTCTAATTCGTGATTGTAGGGAAACAAGGGTTCTCTTCCTCTCCGTGTATTTGGCATACAAGGAGGATAGTTCTAAAAAAACAAAAACAATAAAACAAAGAAAAATCAAGAAAATATAAACTAAACTATAGTAATAAGTTCAAGTTAATCTAAAAGCTATATTCCCCGGCAGCGGCGCCAAAATTTGATACGCTCAAACTTACTTTTCAAATAAGAAGTAAAGCGGTCGTGTCAAGTAAATAACCCAACAAGTGAGGTTGGGATCGTTACCACGAGGATAATAGTTTAGACTTAACTTTAACCTGTTATTACTATTGTTTGGTCAATTACTTCCTTGGAAAGCAAAAACAATAAAAGGGGGGTTTCTATTTCTAACTGAATAAAAATAACTAACGAAATTGAAAGAGACACGTAACATCTTTTAATGTTGGATTTTAATCAATTAATCAAAGTAACTAGGGTTTACGTGTTCCCCACAGGTTCATAACTTGATAATTCTAACTATAACAATTCTTTCCTAGTATCTCGCATGAAAAGTGATAAGTTATGTATTTCTAAATCCTTGGTCCGACATCTAGAAAATCTCACTCCGCACCTTGTTCCGGCTACGTGTGTTGCTATCCTAACCCTTATCTTTACCTCAAATTAAGCATCGTATTCGATATTTGACTAAGTTATTACCTCGTACCAATCAATACTATCCTATTAGATAGTATACACTAAATCTATGTTGATAATTCTTTTCCTATTATCTACCTCCTTGGTTCAGCAAGTAGCATTAACGCGAGTTCTAACGTTGTCCATCCGTTAAAAAGACTTCTAAGAGAAAGAATTATTAATACATGCAAGACACTATGCTAGAATTGTTATTTTAGTTAAGTTTTATCTCATTATTTGCCTATGGTTCCCACAACCCTAGTTATGGAGTTTAGTTACTCATAGTCATAATCACAATATTCAAATATATTAAATAAGAATTCATGTACTTACTTCAAATACGAACCATTACGACTGAGACGGGCCGTCGTCGGGGACTCGTCGCGTTATTAATGAAGCGTACCCGACCCGGCTGGGGTTTTTTAAAAATTCAACATTTAAAACCCCACCCCTTCATTTCACCCTATTCCTCCACTTTTTCTCCCATTTCCCTCCCTTTTCAACTTCCAAAGATCATAACCCCTCTCTTACAACCGATCATTTTGCCCAAATTCTCCAAATTTCTAAAATTCACTATCTACTAGTCAGAGTCTGCTACTGTGGGTCTCTACTTGATCACCAGCTACCTTTCTCTCATTTTTTTCTCAAATTCTCAGGTATGTGTCTCTAATTTCTACTCATTTATATTGTATTTTTGTTTATGAATTAGTATTAACCTAGTTCTTCTTGATAGGTTCATTCTTTAATAAAATTATGTCTGACCTAGGTTGAAAATCCTCGAAATTACCGTGTTACAACTCTAAAAATAGGTGCATTAGCATTGCTAGTTTACTAAGTATTTGGGTTAGACAAATGTAGGTTAGAACACTACCAATTCTATTTGAGTCATAGGGGATGTATGGGGCATCCCTAGTTCTATCACTGAGTTACTGAACGAGACCCCGATGACGGACCGTCGTACCCACGACGGACCGTCGTTGGGTCTTTTCCAACAGCCTTAACACCCCACTGTCCAATTTTCTCTAACTGTCCACCAACGGCCACATGCGACGGACCGTCGTGGGAACGACGCTCCATCCTGCACAATCGTTTTGGTTGTCAGGGACCCTATTCCTAAGGGTCTCTCAATTAGAGGCACAGATGGCTACACTTCTGCATCACATCTATCCTTGGATGCTGAGGTCTATTGTTGTGGCAGAAGAGCCCTTGGAGCAGAGAATGGTCCAGCATACAGAGCGGAAGATCGGTGAGGTTCATCAGTGCTTGGATGCTTTTGAGTTGTGGGTGTTAGCCCGACCAGCCCCTCAGGTGGATGTATCGATCCTTCAGGATGCGGTCAACAGTCTTCACACAGACATCGACATGATCTTAGAGGCTAGGGTGCCTGAGTCTGAGTCCCCTTCTGCAGAGCCAGCTGAAGACACAGTGATGGCGGCCCTATTCGCCATTTCAGAGACTCCACCACCTCCCCCTCGAGAGCATGCCAAGAGGCGTAGGGGTCGAGAGGAGGACAAAGCACGAGCACAGAAAAAGGAGCGCCATGAGATGGAGGCTGCGAAGAGAGCCTCGCTTGTTGATGAGGAGGCACGTCAGATGAGAGTAGTAGAGTTAGCTGCTAGCGCGTGTAGCTCCAAAAATGTGGAGATATAGGGAGGCACTGCTGATAGTGTTGTTTATGTTGAGGAAACTACTGAGGTGTCCAGACTACACAGGTTGTGGGTTTGGGGAATCAGACCCACCAACTTGCTGATCGTCAGCGCTTTGCTCCCCGGGTTTGCTTCACCTACCACTCTTGTATTTCAATTTTTTTATGCATTGGGGAAAATTGCATGTCTTTTTTGTTGGGGTTTTCTTGCCTGTGTTCTTTTTACCCAAGAGACTGATTACTTTTTTAGTTGAACTGGCATGTCTATATCTTGTGTATATAGTTTAATTCTGAAGCATGATGGCTAAAATGATATCCTGATAAAATAGAAAATGATGCATGACTAGGCATAGTAATTGATAAATGTGTGGCTCTAAGCATGACATAGAGGTATACCACTGCATGACCCTAAGTCTAAAATTCAAACTAGGTGTCTAATAATCTTGTAGAGTAATGAGATGTCAAGTGAGTGTGAGGAAGATTTGAACAGTCCACTATTTGTACTAAGCTAGAACTTGCTTGGTTAGTCCTGCTAAAAGTAAGCCGTAATAGACAATTAGGAAAGGATCATAGGACCTTATTCAATATATCCCATTTTTAGCCTAAATAAAAGAAAACCAAATGATATTTATCCTTCTTCGATCCAAATGATTTGAGCTTAAACTAGACCTTTCTTTTTCACCCCAATTGATCTTTTCTGAGAATAAAGTGTTGGCCCTGGTCCCTCCTTGGACATGTGCACCTCAGCTTATGCCAAAAGCATAAGCTAAGGGTGGCTAATGCAGTAAACAACCATTTTTATTGCCCTGACCCAACTTTGGGTATTGTGTACTTTGACTCATGGCAAAGCCATGAGTTGAGGGTGGCTATTATGAGGAATGCTCTGGAAAGTGGGGTTGAAAGAACAAAGAGAGAGAAATAACAAAAGTAAAGTGACTCATGAATTAGTTGAAAAAAAAGTAAAAAAAATAAAAAAATACAAGAAATACAAGCAAGAAAATAAGAGAGTCACTTACACAAATGAAGAAAGAAGGGAAAATAGCAAGGTGAAAGTATATGAGAAACTAGGCAAAATAAAATGATAGAAAATGGTATGTTTATCCGATATGTCAAGGAGCGCAAAAAGTCACTAAAGTATACCTAAATATACCCTACCTGACCCTGAGCCTATGTTACAAGCTAAGAAAGTCCTATCGTGATCTTAAGAGTTGTATAGGGAACTTAAAACAGTGAAAACAAGGGCAAACTTATGGCAATATGTATGAATGAGTGTGAATTTGTTCTAAGAGTGAGTGTTGAAAAGTAATCCTTATACTCAAACTGAAATCATTGTGTGAAAAATGAGGATTTTGTTTTGAAGTGAGGACACTAGTTGCAATACCGAAGATATTAGCACCTCAGTGAGAAATTGACGAGAATAGGTGTTAGTGCATGGTGAGTCTGTGTCATGGTCTGATTCCACATAACTTAATCCTAATAGTGATAGCATGCATAAACATGATGAGATTGATCGGGATTGATAGCCAAATGATTGCGAAGGATAAAACATTGATACTATTGTACAAAGATTTTGTATTGAGTCATAGTGCGTTGTTTGAGGACAAACAACGAATTTAAGTTGAGGGTGTTGATATACCGTGGTTTCACGGTATTATTAATATTTTTTCCTTATGTTTAGTGTGTCCAAAATCTTTTTTGTGCTAATTTTTTATGTAAGTTTCTGTTTCTAAATAAAATGCTACAGGGAAAGTGTCTGCATAGATGATTTTAATCCCATCATCACCACTAACATTGAACTCTTCATGAATTTCTTGTTCTTCTTCATGAACTACATTTATTTTTTGTTGTTGTGCCACAAATACTACCTCTGTATTTTTCACTTCTTCTTCCTGAACTTCATTTATTTTCCTTTGTTCCTCAACTCCTTCTTGTTTTCCATCTTCTTCATCCACTACTTGTCTTTGTTCATATACCTTTTGACAAAATTCTACTTCTGCTTGAGGAGAAGAAACTGCTTCAGTTGCAAGATTTTCTAAAAGTGTAGATTTTTTGTTCCTCTTCCTATAAATTTTAGACCTAGCCTTCTTCTGGATCTTTGTTTGGTCAGATGTATCAATATCAAATTTTCTTTTGACAGAAGTTATTATACTTGTATCTGCAACCACAAAAATAAAATATTTAAAAGCCACACACACAAGAGCTACAACTACAAGTCAAAACAGGGCAATAAGCAGATAAATCCCTAATTAAATATTACCTGATAAGATATATATCAACGATAAAGTAGAAATTATGAGGACAACACAACACTGCCTTTGCTGTATAAGATGATCTGTGAAAGATGGAAGAGAATAAGAGAAGAGAAGGATCAGAGAAGTGTACTGGCAAAGGGAGAGGAGAATTTAGATAAATCTTGGAATACGAAACGACACATTTATATAAGAGAGAGGAGAGATGAGAGAGAGAGGAGAGGATAGGAGCGAAGGAAAATTAAAATTATTAGAGCCGTTTAATTTTTTCTTAATTAGGAAAATTCAAACTGTGACATATGTTGCCACATATATATTATATGTTGCTACATATATACAATCTGTTGCAACATATAATTTTGTCGTGTTTATTACTACATAAATTACATATGTTGCAAATCATATACTATCTGTTAGCTACAGATTATTCGCTCTGTTGCCACATATACTTTTGATCCTTTCCATCATAATTGACATTTGTTTAAACAAAATCGAAATAATCATAAAAAATATTTTAATACATAACCACCTATATATCTAATCAATGGTCGTAAACACAACATTTTCATTGATCTTAGCTTTTTTTTAGTTCTACGCATCTCTGGGTCTTCATTGTCACTAACATAACCATTTCGAGCCTTTACAATTCCATAATTCCACAGGAGTGAAGCATATCTCAAGTGAAGGGTGTCAGCACTAATTCCACATGATGGTACTTGTAATCCATCACTCAAATACTCAGCGTATGCAGCAACAAAAATTCCACAATCTCTGCATGGTATATCATCAATCAAAAAATATAATAACATTACATTTCGATAGTAGTAAGACAGAATAATATTGTGATACTTACAGACCAATGTTTTCTTGTTGGGCAATACCAGTAACATGACTGACTTCGAATGGGTGAGATTTGTTCTTTCCTAGGTAACATTTAAGAACTGACCAGTTGGTTCGCTCATTTTTCTCAAAAAAATCCACTCAGCTCAAGTTACTTTGGAACCATTATAGCCATCTTTTGAATCTCGGAGGATAGTTTTCTAGTAGACCTATTTGAGGACATAGAATCAGACACTTTTATGCACCGTTTCTTCAATGAAACGGCTGCCAATACCCAATGGAATTCCCCATTACTATTTACAGGGACATAAACATCATCCGTCAAGTGCCAAGACATTCCAGAAGGTATAGTATACCCTTTCAATATGTCAATTATTTTGTCCTCATATTCACTAGAATTTTCAAGGTATGTTTTGAAAAAACAACTAGTGGTGGTACATTGATATTTAGACTTAGTCTTTTTCTTCGACTTCTTACACAAATAGTAAAATATGACATCCACATACTGCACACATGCATCAAACAAGTGTATCAATTTAATTGTTTATATTCATGTACTAAACAATACATATAAAAGTGGGCATGAATTTACCTCATCATTTCAGCACCTATTGGGTTGAGACATTACGTAAAGCCAGTCCTTATTCATTAGAAATGCAACTACTCAATCAAGTTGGTCAAATTCAAGTTTTGACCAATTGGCTATGTAGTTATCCTCATTGTTTCCTCTACAATTGTGTAATCATTATAAATCATTGTTTATTGGACTACAAGAAGAAATTCTAATAATAGTTCCAAGGTTTTACTTTACTTACTTTTTTGCTTGATGCTTGTAAAGACCCTTATTTATCTATTGAGAGAAGGATGACATTAGTTTAGTTGGACCCTTGCTGTCAATGTTAAAACCTTCATATGGATATTGTCGCTTTACATCACAACTGACAACTTCGACATTCTTCCTTTTCTTTTTCGCTTTCATTTTTTCTTTTTGCTTCACCTTCTCTTTCTCCTTCTTCTTCTCCATATCCTTTGCCTTATTCTTCTTCTCCTTCTCCTTCTCCATATACATCTCCTTTGCCTTCTTCTTCTTCTCCTTCTCCTTCTCCTTCTCCTTTGCCTTCTTCTTCTTCTCCTTCTCCTTCTCCTTCTCCTTCTGTTTCTCCTTCTCTTCATTTGCCTTCTTCTCCCTCTCCTTCTCCTCCTTTGCCTTCTTCTCCTTCTCCTCCTTTGCATTCTTCTCCTTCTCCTTATACTTTTCTCCTTCTCCTCCTTTGTATTCTTCTCCTTTTCCTTCTTCTTTTCTCCTTCTCCATCTTTGCCTTCTTCTCCTTTTTTTTTCTTCTCAATAATCATAGAAAGTGTTTGAGAAATAGATTTTTTCAACCTCCTACATTTCAAAGGCTATGAAGTCTTCTTGAATCTTTGCACATCAATATTATGAGACATTTCCTTAAAAATATCAGTGAATTTTTAACATGACTAATAGAATAATCATGTTGTTGCTCACATTATTTGCATAGACAAAAAAAGCATTTCATATTAAAAGATTGAGTTGTTGTCATGGATGAAGCTTCTTGTATCATTTCATCTACAAGGTAAATAAAAAAATATTGAGATTTTACAATTCAATATGTTGCCACATATGTACCTGCTGTTGCGCAACATATACATCTTATGTAACAATAGATGTATCATATGTTGACACATCTGTACAAATTAATGCAACATTTGAATCTTATGTGTCAATAAATGACCAACATATCAATTTTACAATTCATTATAAAATAACATTAGCAGTATGTTGCAACCGATGGATAGTCTGTTGCGATAAATTATGAATATGTTGCCACATATGTACCTGTTGTTGCGCAACATATAACTTTTATGTAGCAACAGATGCATCATATGTTGACATGTCTGTACAGATTATTGCAACATTAAAAACTTTTGTTGCAACAGATGACCAACATATCACTAAAATGTGGCAACATACTCTAAATATATTTTGGACGCCTGAACAGTGTAATCAACACTATATTTCTAAAATCATATCAAAAAAATGGCCAAAAAAAAGAACAACAACAACAACAAAAAATGACTTTTCTCTGAATGATAACAATACATATACATTTCCTCAATATAAGGATTTTTTGAGCTGACTGATTTTCTTTCAAAAATGATAAATAATACACACAATTACGTCGATTATTCATTTTTTCACCTACACAACAATTTATTTTTTATTAATCCAAGAAAAAAACTTCAAAAACGTAAAGTATTTCAAAAAAATAACTTACCCATTTCTAGTCGAACACGATTACAGTTCAGAAAGATGAGAGAGTATTGGATGTCTGGAGAGGAAGAGTAACGATGTATTTTTGAATTTCTAAGGAACAAGATGAACAATCACCCAAGGGAGGAAGAAAAGAAGAGAGAGAAGAGAGGAGGGAAGATGAAAAGATTTTTCTTTTTAAATGATTTGGTTTGAATTATAAAAGTGTGCTTTTTTGTATTTTATAAAAGATTAGAAAGTTTTGAAAATGTTAATTTGGTCTCATAATTACATTTTAAAGAGGATATGACCGGCCCTTGGTAAATCTGTCACCAAAAACAATAACAAGACTTATTTGACACCTTTCTCTTAATTTTCTCATGCAACTATGATTATGTCGAAATAGCATGATCCGATTTATAGGTTCATTAGAGGGTTTCTTTACTCCTTCATGTTTCCACAAAGTAGGTAGCCTGAGACTTTCATTTCTTTAGGTTATAAACCATGCACGCAACATTGAAAGGATACGCCTTGAGGACTATGGGGGTTGCGACAAGAGGCCCCGCCACGAAGGTGGTGTTAGCATCTCTCAGTCTCATGGTAGAGGGTTTTTTGATAAAGGTAACCCATAGTAGTTTCAATCTAGTAGGATGGTTCACGCATCCCTATAGATTACAGATGGTGGCTTCGTGGGTGTTTTTGGTTAAGGCAACTACGCTTTGTGTCATACTTCTCGAGGTTTGCATTTTTGGTATTTGGGTTGTGGTGGTCAATCAGGTTCAACCGATTCATCTCAGAAAGTTACTTATGGTATGGTTTGTTATGCATGTGGAATGATAGGAAACTTTTCTAGAGATTTAACCACGACCAGTCACTACAGGATAAATGGTCCATAGATTCACGCCGCAAGGAATTCGATACGTTCGACTAGAGGCAACTCATAGGGTAGTAGGGGTAGTCTCTAGGGTACTCGAGGTGGTCCTCTGGCAGGCAAGTTGGGCGGTCGAGGTAGATGCATCCATAGGTATGCCTTCCCGAGTAGGCCAGAAGGGTGAGATTTGGATGCTCTCATCATAGGTACAATCTACATATCTAATCGATTTTGTTCTTCTTTGTTTGATTTAGGGTCTACTTATTCATATATGTCTGTTTATGATGCTATGTGTTTGTAGTTATCTTGGTAGTCGTTGTTGGTGCTTATGTGTGTAGATTTTACTATAATGATTCTTCAGTAGTGTCCATCTTAGGGTATGACACTTGGACAGAACTTGATTTTGTTAGATATGGTGGATTTTGACTCGATTCTAGACATAGGTTTGGCTATCTCCATATCAAGTGTTCTTTGATTACTTTTCCAAGTCTGTCACTTTGTGTAAGCCTCGTTTCCTTTTGATTATATGGACATTGATCGATAGCCATATATGAGGGGTGTGATTTAATTTCTACGGGTGCAACAGTTTGTAGGAAAAGGGAATTGACACGACTCGACCGTTGTAATTGGCACCCACACTATCCCTCCGATGAGAGAACCACTACTACAACCAAACCAAACAACTAGACCAAAACTAAGGAAATTAAGTTATGGTAGCAAGTTAACTAACTAACAAATATGAAATTTAAATATCTATAGTCTAAAAGTCAATGTACCAAAATATCTTACGAGATTCATAAATATAAACAAGAAGGGATATATCCCCCAACTAATGAATTATCAACTATAAAAAATAATGCCTATGTACGAAAATGGTGGACATAGACGAAAGAGAACTTTATGACAACCCAAAAGATGCGGCTCACCCTTGAAGTCTATGCAATGATCTGTAGTCTCCTAAGTGAGGTCTGTCAATAGCTTCTTGAAGATGCCCTATACTCAACAAAAATAAGAGAAAGTGCAGAATTAGTACACAACCACCGTGTATAGGTAAGATCATGAGGCCACTCGGTAGTGCAATATAAACAAGTCTAACAACATTATAATCACATGCATATATATATCAACATATACAACATTATCAATATGAAAATTCAAAAACACATTACACATGTTTATCACATCATTGGTCCTCTCACAAAACCCAAACCCAAACAGTTAGCTTGCCGAATCCTGGAAATCCGATCCCAAAGTATGTCGGAACGTGAAAATCCAATTCAATATTATGCCGAAACATGGAAATTCTATCCAAAGTTATGTTGGAACGTGGCAGATCGATCCTAGTTAGCTTGCCGGAATGTGACAATTCGATCCTTATTCACACACCCAATCACAATCACAAGTATATCATCACGATCATACATTTACATCATGATCATGGCAACATCATTCATCCATCTCAGTTACAACAAGTGTGATTAATATTACTACATTCATATACATACAAGTATAACAATGAAGGAAAAATATGCATACAAAACACAATCATGAAATCACAACCATCACCTACCTCGAAACAAGATGGAAACCCTAAGAAATTTGATCCTTTCCTTTCCAAATTTATTCCTCTTGTTCTTGGTCTACAAACAATTAATAACATACGAAATCAATAAATAATCACTAATTACCCGAATTACTAACAATGCTCACAACCCTTGATCATACCCATGATCTCCAATATCAGGATTAAGGTTGTTTCCACCATAAAATTTCTCAAAACCCCATCCTTATCAATATTTACCCATTCAATTACGTTCTACGGATCAAAAATGGATTCGGGGAGTTAAAAACTTACCTTACGCCTCAAGAATGGTGGAAAACAAGTTAGGCTCGCCTGGGTTGTTCTGTAGCTCTAAAAGTCGAAAAGTGTAAAATAAGGTCGTTTAGGGGTTTTATTAGAAATTTAATTCGTGTCTGTCCTGCTGCAACGACACTCATCCCATTGTAGGGGCGACACTATAGTGGCTAAAAATCCTGCAACAACGGTATTTTTGAAATAGTGAGGCCTCCCCAAAAATCTACGATTTTAAGTCGCATCCCATCCGCCACAGCGGCCACCATCCCGCTACAACGACATAACTCCCTCTACACTGGCACAAAGCGAGATAGAAACTTCTCGGTAGAATTATGATTCCTCCTTTTTACACTAGACTTTTAACTCACTATGCTTAGAAGTACCCTTAACGCTAAGATCAATTCTCCGAGATCTACTTATCCAAATTTGATTTCATAAAGTCGTAAGGATTCCTTAGAGTTATCTATCTATCCATTAAATTAAAATCATATTTACTCTACCAAATTTCTTCAAGATTTTCCTACACCTTGATAACTCTGATTACCTCCAAATATGGACAAGGTTAAAAAATTCTAATACAATGAAAAAGTTTTTCTGACCTTAATTTTCCCTTCTTTTGCATTTCTATAATGACATAACTCATTCGTTATAATAGATATCAATTTACCCATCACTCATCCCCAGATGACAAAACTTAGGAGAAGTAGGCTAACGAAAGAACATAGTAGTACTCATTCAATGAACAATTGGGGATACTTGTCTCACATATCCTTCTCGATTTCCCAAGTAGCTTTCTCGATTGGATGATACTTCCATTGGACTTTCATAGACTTAATATTCTTTGCCTCAATCTGTGTACATCATGATCAAGAATTGTAATAGGTTCCTCCTCATGTTGGAGGTCCTTGTCCAATACGATTGAGTCCCACTTAATGATATAATCCCCATCAGTCCATCACCATGATACCACTTTAACATGACACATGAAATAAGAGATGGACACCAAATAAATTAGGGGGTATAACATATCTATACGCCACCAGTCCTACATATTTGAGAACCTCAAAGGGACCAATATATTGCGGACTCAACTTTCTCTCTTACCAATCTCATCACCGCATTCATGGGTGATACTTTAAGAAAAAATTTTCACCACTTTGAAACTCCATATCTCTCACCTTATGATCTGCATACTTTTGTCTACTCTAAGCCGCTAGAATATTAGCTTGAATACTTTTCACCTTATCTTGATCATCCTTCACTAGAACAACACCCAAAGGTTTCACACACCAGCCTCAAACCAACCTATGGGTGATCTACATCCTCTCCAATATAAAGCCTCAAATGGTTCCATATCAATGTCTAAGTGATAGCTATTGTTATAAGAAAATTTGCATAAAGGTAAGAACTTATCTTAATGCCCTCCAAAATCAATCACTCAAGCTCTCAACATGTCTTCTAATACTTGTATAGTCCTCTCCGATTGTCCATCTGTCTGTGGATGAAAGGCCATACTAAAAGTGAGTTTTGCGCCCGGTCTGAGATGATATAAAGGGGCACACCATGCAACCTCACCATCTCTTTCACATAGATCTTTGCCAATTGTTCAGCATTATAATCTAGTCTTATCGAAATAAAATGGGCTAACTTTGTCAATCTATCAAACACAACCCAAATAGAATCAAACTTCCCTAAATTCTTGGCAAGACCAACCACAAAATCTGTCGCTATTCTTTCCCATTTTTATTCCGAAATTGGCATTGCCTGAATGGTATTGAATGGTCACATCACAATCCTTGAGTAACTCCATCCATATCCGCTGTCTCAAATTCATATCCTCTTGAGTGAACACATGTTGCAGACAACGATGATCAGTAAACACTTCATACTTAAGGCCATAGAGGTAATGACACTAAATCTTATAGGGAAATACTATTGCTCCCCACTCCAAGTAACAAGTTGGATAGTTTCTTTCATGTACCTTCAATTGGCGCGATGCATAGGTTATCACATTCTTATATTGCATTAACATAACGCCCAACCCTGAATGAGAAGCATCATAATAAACTATAAAATCCTTACATTCCACCGGTAATGCTAGGATAGATGCGGTAGTCAAGAGAGTCTTGAGCTTTTAAAAAGCTCTACTCACATTTTTTAGTCCATTCAAATGGTATCTCCTTCTTAGTCAAATTAGTCAAGTGAGTGGCAATAGAAGCAAAATTTTTCACAAACCGACTGTAGTAGCTAGCAAGCCCCACAAAGCTCCTAACTTCTGTCACAGAGCTAGAACGAACCCAATTTTTAACTGCCTTAATCTTTTGAGGATCTACCATTACCCCTTCCTTCGAAACTACATTCCCTAAAAATGCATCATAAGTCAACCAAAATCCACACCTAGAAAATTTTGCATATAATCTTTGTTTCCAAAGAACATCTAGAACAATGAAGATTGTCGACATACTCTTCCTCACTCTAGAGTAGACCAAAATATCTTCAATTAAAGCCATCACAAACGAATAAAGAAATATCTTGAACACGCTATTCATCAAACTCATAAAAGTTGTAGGCGCAATAGTCAAACCAAAAGATATCACCAAAAATTCATAGTGCACATAACAATGTTGTCTTGGGCACATCTTCTGGCCTAATTTTTAATCAATTTAAGCTAGACCTCAAATCAATCTTAGAGAAGACTGATGCACCTTGCAATTGGTCGAACAGTTCATCTATTCAAGTCAAAGGATACTTGTTTCGAATAGTGACCATATTCAATTGCCAAAAGTCTATACTCATTCTCATAGTCCTATCCTTTTTCTTAACAAACAACACAGGGGCACCCCATGGAGAAGAGCTAGGTCTAATAAATCCTTTATCAAGAATCTCTTGGATTTGAGCCTAAGCTCTCCCAATTTTGCCGGAGCCATGTGATATGGAGGGATAGAAATGATATGAGCACCAGGCTCTAAGTCAATACAAAAATCTATATCTCTATCTGGAGGAATACCAGACAAGTCATTAGTCTACTTCGCTAAATTTCTACACCACTAGAATAGACTCAATAGATGGAGACTCTACCTCAACGTCCCTGACATGAGCCAAATAAGCCAAACAAACTTGCTTTATCAATTTACTAAGCCAAATGGAGGATATAATCTTAGATTGATTTGGCTTGACACCCACTCCCACTCTAATCTTTCCATTCCTGGAATTTCTAGAGTTACTGACTTAGTATTACAATTTTATACAACATGATAAGGGGAAAATCAAGTCATGCCTAAGATAATATCAAAATCAACCATATCCAAAATCACCAAATCGGCCCAAGATTGAAAACTCATAAACAAAATAAGACACGCACGATAGACATGGGTGACTATGTTTGACTCTCCAACTGGGGTAGAAGCATGGATAGGGACATCAAGTACATCACAAATCATATCAGACTTGGACGCAAAACTCACGGATGCATAAGAGTAAGTGGAACCCGGATCAAACAACACATTATCTACCCGGTCATAGATAAGAATAGTACTTATGATCACCGCGTCAAGACGTCTATGCCTCATTCTTGCCCAGAAAAGCATAACATTGAGCCCTATCATCTTTATGAGATACTTCCCTGCCTGGTTGAATATTACCTCTCCTCGCACTACCATTACTATTTCCTTTACCTCCTCGGCCTTTGTGATTACCTCCTTTCCTATCTTGTGGATGCCTTCGACCATTATTAACATTCTGCACGGGTACCACCACTCTAGATGGTTGTTGTCGGAGTCTAACACACACGGGTAGGGCCAATCTCTCCTTATGTGTTTGAGTTCTCCAAAATTATAGCAATTACAATCATATGATGGTTTGTTTCCCGCCAAAAGCGTGATTCATTGGCTATCTAGAAAATTATAAGACGAGTTTCCCGAATAGTTACCTATAAAGGCGGGCATAGCAGACTAAATTGGTTTGGCTGCCAGCGTCGGCCTACCAGACCCCTTAGAGTAGGAGCCTTGTAAATTTCCGAATTCTTGGCTCTCATTGCCAATGCCTTAGCCTGACCGTCTCGCCTAACCCCTCCACTTTCTTCATGTAGTTTGTCATCTCATTAAAGCTCCTTTCTACAGAAGTCATATGACCAAATAACACTTGAGCTAAGAATTCAAGCCTCTAATAACAATCACGTTCTCTCCTCCTCTGTAATGACCAGCTGCGTAGCATATCTAGATAAAGCATGAAACTTAGCTTTATAAGCAGCCACAAACATATCACCTTGCTCTAGGTCCATCAACTCATCCTTTTTGAATTCTCTCAAGGTCCCAGGCACATACTTCTCTAGAAACAGGACATGGAATTAGATCCAAGTAAGTGGAGGTAATTAGAAGTTCTACGCTCCACCATTGCTTGACCTCATCTTGAAGTTGGAAATACACGAACTCAACCCCATGTTGGTAAACAATACCCAATTTAAGAAACCTCTTGTAACATTCTAAAATGGACTCATAAGTATCCTCAGTCTCGAAACCAAGAAATACCAGAGTCTTAAGCTTCAAAAACTTAGTCAACATATCAAGATCATTACCCTTCATCAAAAAACCCAGCAAAGGACAAAAGAAGTCATCATTATCTCCCGTCTCCCTCGTCTTGGGCGTAGTAGTAGAAACAGGAGGATTAGCAGGGACTTGAGCGGATGAAAGCATTTCCGTACCAGCAAACCCTTTCAAGAATGACATGATCTATTGAGCTAACACCAGATTGATGGGAGGGATTTCATTAGCCTAATCCTACACTCCTTCCTCGTGTTCCATTTCCTCAACACCTCAAACATCGATATCATCTTTTATCTCCTCATTATGCGCAGGGGGTTCTCATTCACATAAACATTCTCAACCGGTACCTCATTCTCAGTAAGCGCTACTCTACCATGGCCTCTACCCCCTAGCTCTTGCTCTACCCTCACCTTGACCACGACCTTTCACTACAAGTTCCTCAGCTAAAGCATTGATGGGGCTGGGGGACGAACACTGTTGAACCTTGTATTAATAACCATCTGCGGACAAAAGAGTGGAAGGAGGTTAGATACCAATTCAAATCGACTGATACCAATTGGAATCAAGTTATAGCATGAAAAAGACAAAATATAATAGAGATTTCCAAATCCCAATAGCCTCTCGATAAAAATTAAAGGTGTCCCCGTACCATTCTACGAGACTCTATTAGACTCGTTCCGATACATCGAGATTAAAGAACGTAGGCTCTCATACAAGCTTTTCACGACCCGGACCATCGTGGATGACACCCAAACTATCCCTCCATGGGAGAAGCATTACTATAACCCAAACCAAGCAACTAGACCAAAACTAAGGAAATTAAGTTACGAAAGAAGTTAATTAACTAATAAATGCGGAATTTAA
Source organism: Solanum lycopersicum (assembly GCF_036512215.1). NCBI lineage: Eukaryota > Viridiplantae > Streptophyta > Magnoliopsida > Solanales > Solanaceae > Solanum > Solanum lycopersicum. The sequence continues at coordinate 33,812,870 of NC_090804.1, forward strand.
ATACCTAAAATCTGAAAGTCAATGTACCAAAACATGTAACAAGATCCATACATTTAAACAAGAAGTATACATCCGCAACTAATGAAACTATTCAACTATCTAAAACTATGCCTATGTTTGAAAAATGGTGGACATAGACGAAAGAGAAATCCATGGTAGCCCAAAAGATGTAGCTCAATGTTGAAGTTGATGAGATAATCTCTAGTATCCTAAGAGAGGCTTATTAATAGCCATTTGAAGATGTCTATACTAAACAAAAATAAGAGCAAGTGTAGAATCAGTACACAATCACCGTGTACTGGTAGGATCATGCGGCTATCCCACTAGTGCAATATAAACAAGTCTAACAACATTATAATCATATGCATATATATCAATATACACAACATTACCAACATGACAATTCGGCAAAAATATTACACATGCTTATCACATCATTGGTCCCCTCACAGAACCCAAATCCAAATAGTTAGCTTGCTGGAACGCGACAATCCGATCCCAAAGTATGTTGGAATGTGATTATCCGATCCATTATTGTGTCAAAACGTGGCAACCCAATCCAAAGTTATGATGGAACGTGGCAACCGATCCTAGTTAGCTTGTCGGAATGTGGAAATCTTATCCCTATTCACACACCATAATCACAATCACAAGTACATTTACATCATGATTTCATGACTACATCATTCATCTATCTCAGTTACAACAAGTGTGATAAATATTGCAACATTCATATACATACAAGTATTACAATGAAGCAAGAGCATGCATACATCACACAATCATGAAATCACAACTATCACCACCTCGAAACAAGCTTGAAACCCTAAGAAACTTGATCCTTTCCTTTTCGGATTCGTCCTACTTGTTCTTGGTCTACTTATCCAAATTTGATCCTGTAAAGTTGTAAAGATTCCTTAATGAGTGATCTATCTATTCATGAATTCAAAATCATATTACTCTACCCGATTGCTATCAGATTTTCCTACATCTTGGTGAATCCAATTTTCTCTAAATTTGGACAAGCTTAAAGGAGCTTAAGGAGTAGATTTGATGAGTGGTGAATTTTTAATCATTTGAAACTCTTTTCTTATGATTATGTTGATTTTAGAAAAAGGCTAATTATTCATTGAATTATGTTGATTTTAGATATTTGTTGCTACCAAATAAAATTATGGATAAAAGTGGAAAAGAATCTGAAAAGAAGTTGAATCTGGAACAAATTGGGTCTCTGATGTTGCACGTGCGAGTAAAAGTTCGCTTAAGCGGACGGTCAAAGGAGGTCAACATGTCGCTTAAGTGACCATGCAGGAATCTCTTTGTGAACTAGCCAAAAAGGGTGGGGTCCACTTAAGTGATGGGATGTCGCTTTTGCTAACTTCCATTCGCTTTTGTGAAACCTGTCTTCTAGGTTAAGAGCTAACTTGGATCAATATTCTCACAAAGGGGCTGAAGAGAAACATCAAGATCGGAAAAAAAAATTAGGAGTTAGCTTATGTTAATATTTTTGGGTTGAGACTTTGAAGACAAACACAATTGAGTTTGAAGATTGTGTGCTTATATAGTAAAATATCTTATTGCTTTCTTCATTTCCTTACTTTAAAAGCTAGAATTGTGGTTGTAATTGTGTATCTGAAATTAAGACTTCTGTGCTAGAATTAGACAAAGCTATTTGGGTATTTGATTTATTGTTATATTACTTTTGTGATTCCTTGATTCCATACTTAATTTCATGAAATGGTTTTAATTTATTTTTCATGCTTTAATCTATGATTTATGAGTGCACGCTCAGATCTAGCTTCCGATCTTTGTGGGTTACTCGATATGTTTTTTCATATATTTTATGTGATCGTAATTTATTTTCTATCACTTTAAAATTTGTTGCAAACAAATTGACATGCCGAATGGGACAAAATATGTCCATCCCTTTTCTTGATGCAAATCAAATCTTTAAATTTGAAGCCACAAAATCGCAAAGGTGGAAGAATATTCAGTACATCCATTCTCGTCTTTTAAGTTTCATGAAGTCTCTACTTTGACAACCCTTGATGTAGGGGACATTTGTAGACTTTGAAAATTTATGGGACTCTACAAGACGTGTTTAATTCTTGTTAGGACTCTACAAGATGTATTTGGTTCCAGTTAGAATTCTTGGAGGCTACGCAACCTAAACCCTATTTCATGTCTATATAAAAGATATTATATTTCTTTGAAAAGAAGATTTCAAAAATTCCACAAATTCACAAAGATAAGATCAAAATATTTCATAACCAAATACTTCAAGAAGAACCACAAATCCATTCATGAAAGATGAAGTCCAAATTATCTTAGTGCAAGAAATACGTCATCCTTGAGTTATGGAGATCAAGTTTAAATCATCCTAGTTCGAGAAATATACCACTAATGACCCTCAAATTATGAGATCAAGTACAAAGCATCCTAGTTCAAGAATACGTCATTAACACCTCTTGAATTATAGAGAAATCTAAAGGAAGAAGGATGAAGGGAGAAACAAAACTTATATTCACAATCTTGATCAATAATATTATGTTTCTTTATATTTTATTTGTAATTGCAATTTATTTTCTATCACTTGTTGCAAACAGGTAGCTTATTCAATAATCCTATAAATTGAATGATCTAAAGCATATCATTAAGTCAATCACATCATCATCATTATGTTGATAGACCTTCCGAAATATTGAGTACCTTAGTCAAAGGTGCAACTATGATATTCTGCAAGAATATATTTCAAAATTCTACAAACGTTATACTTGATAGAATAAAACTTTACCGCATAAGGAGTAAAATCAAAAGAATATATCAAAGATATTGAATAAAATTTAATTAAATAGATATTGACACTAATATATAAGAGTTAATACCTCAGATGGTCACTCAACTATGCACTCTTCTCTCATAAAGTCACTCAACTTTCAATTTTTACTCAAAAGTCACTCAACTATGCATTTCTTTCTCAAAAAGTCACTTAACTTTGAATTTTAACTCAAAAGTCACTCAACTATCCACTCTTTCCTCAGAAAGTCACTCAATCTATTAAATTATTTTTTAATTAAAATTTGTTGATAATAATTATTTATATAACAAACCAAAATTTTAAAAATAAATTAAACCATTTAGTGATCCACCCACCTAACCCGACCCATTTAAAAAATATGATATGACCCATTTTATTTTGTCTTTAATCCTAATTCAAGGTTTAAAGAGGGAATAATTTAGGATTAAAGAGAAAATAAAATAGTTCATATCATATTTTTTAAATGGGTCGGGTTAAGTGGGTGGATCACTAAATGGTTTAATTTATTTTTTAAAATTTTTGATTTGTTATATAAATAAATAATATCAACAAATTGTAATTAAAAAATAATTTAATAGATTGAGTGACTTTTGAGTTAAAATTCAAAGTTGAGTCACTTTCTAAGAAAGAAATGCATAGTTGAGTTGAGTGAAAATTAAAAGTTGAGTGACTTTCTGAGAAAAAAGTGCATAGTTGAGTGACCATCTGAAGTATTAACTCTAATATATAATGATTGACAATCAACTTAACCATCTTCACCTTTCTATTAATTTGTATTTAAAAAATTACTCACATGTCAATCGATTAGCAAAGCATGTGGCGAAGACAATTGATATTTTTTAATCAGAACTAAATAATTTCATGTCTCCAAAGGTCATGAGCAGAGTATAAATTAAATCCATGTTGGCAGCATGATGCAATTCGACCAACCTACGACAAAGACTAAAAAAAGAAAGGAAAAAGAAAGCTGTCGACATTAATTCTCCTAATATTAAAATAGACAACTAACTAACTAATTATATATATATATATATATATATATATATATATATATATATATATATATATATATATATATATATATATATATATATTCATATTCACCTATATACCCATACATTTTTGTTTTACCATATTGGTAGGAGCCCTTAATTTTCCTATACATTTAATAACCAATATCATAAAATACTTAAATAATAATCACATTTTTTTCTATAGTAGTCTTTTAATGAAAAACAAGAAGTCCAACCCACAGTTTTAAGGACCTTCTTGACTTTAACTAAAATATACTATGAATAGATATAGATATCTCCATTCCTGATTAATCTGTGTTACTTAGAGTTGAATTTTGTGTTAATACTTGTAATGTTTTAAGAATAAAATAAAATTAGAAAAAGAGCAGAGAGGAGTAAAATAAAGTTTCTGGCATATAACAAAATCAAGATTAGTGTATAACATGTTTAGGATCAAAGATTACAGACAGTAAATGATCCTCAGCTAAGTAATTGAGACATGTCTTTACTCACAATTTTGAAATATATCCTCATTTGTCCTCTTTTAACTTGTGTTTGAAATAATAGACTATTTTTAGCTTCATCACACACTTAACTAAAGATAAGGTGGTGGAAATGTCGTTTTTTACAGACGATCAACTAAAAATTAAGATAAGATCAAGGCTACCTTATCAAAGGTACAGCTAGCTGGGGAATGAGTGTTGTGGATCGAACATCTAATGACTATTCGTTACCCCCATCAAAACTGCCTTGACCATTTTGTCTTCTCTTGTCTCTCCAATTTTCGCCCCACATTTTAGCCTCTGCAACTGCTCTTTCTCTATCCAAATCCCTGTTTAACATCCTTGCTGTTTCCCTTGGAGAATCTTCCTTCTCAGATCCTCCATCCACGTCCCATTTCCGTCCTGATCCTCCTCCTTCCCCATCTTCATTCCTAAGTATTCTTCCAACTCTATCATCTTTATTTCTCCTATCAACACTGTCTGCACCAAATCTATGAATTTGCCCAGGAACTGTACCAGGATCATATGACTGGTTTGCAAGATAAGAAAGGGCAGTCACAACATCCCCAATTAGCGGACGACCAGCAGCTTGTTCTTGGATACACATGGAGGCCACAGCTAAAGCCTGGTACAGACCTCTCATCGGAAATTGTCCTTGAAGACTTGGATCAGCTAACTTTGCAAATTTCCGACGATCATTAAACAGTGGCCTAGCCTGTATATATATTCAGAATGCAGGATAGTCAATCATTTAATTTCTCAGCTTAACATGTTATATTTCACACAAAAATGTGGTCAGTTGCAGAACAAGGAATTCTGCCAAGGGGATAAAAAAAAACAAGAACGACACACTTGAGATTTGAATCCATCACTTAAATTACTTTCAGTTGAATCCCCTTTCCAATACGTCATCACGAGTAAAATAAATCAACAAATTGCTTAACTAAAGGAAAGAAATAAGTAGATTGATTACCCATGCGACAAGGTTTTGTTCTCCCTGAGGTTTGGTGCTGTCAATAGCCTTACGTCCAGTGATAAGCTCCAAAAACACAACCCCAAAACTATAGACATCAGATTTGACAGTCAATTGTCCAGTCATGGCATACTCAGGGGCACAGTAACCATAAGTTCCCATGACCCTAGTGGACACATGTGACTTGTCTCCAGTAGGACCAAGTTTTGCTAGCCCAAAATCTGAAAGCTTCGGGAAAAAGTTCTCCTTGAGCAATATGTTGGATGACTTGAAGTCCCTATAAATAACTGGAGGGTTCGCCTTATCATGAAGGTGCTCCAAACCTTTTGCTGCACCAGATGCAATCTTCATTCTCGTGTTCCAATCTAGTGGCTCTTTATCAGGAGGGAGATCTGCACACCACTTATTCACATGAGATCACTAAAGAACACAAAGCCAAGAGCCACAAAATTCTGCAGTATATTATTGTTAATAAAAAAACTAATGAGAACAGTAACAAGCAAGATTCAAGTTGAAAACTGGCAATCAAAAGTATGCCTTAGAGAGAAACGGCTAGGTTTATAAAGACAGCTATACAATCATAAAGCCATAAGAGCTCTTTATACCACCATCATATTAAGGACCCATGGGATACAAAGATTATATTCTTCCGTCTCCTAATCCTAAATTATCATCTATACAACACTGGCTCTTCAGATATAATCCCGGGCATATTGCATAATAGAATGAGAAGAGTGGCAGGCAGGTTTCCAGCAATTGAGGGCTGTCACGGAAACAACAAGGAAGCATTAATAATGGAAAGGCAAAGATGACCTCCCCTGAGATTATAAATATAGAATTCATCAAGCGTACTTACTGCTTAACAAGGGTTCAGACTCTTAGGGATGTGCAACATTAAGAACAATGAAGTGTACAAACTAAACGAAAAAATCATAGCTGAGACAAACTAACACCAATCCGACTGATTCTGGATCCGTGAATATTTCCCTCAGATAAATGGTATCATGGCCAGTAGAGTTTGAGATTTGAACTTGGAACCTCAAGCTCAAGGTGAATTTTTGAACTCCTAAAACACTAAGTCAACTTCTACTCTTGTGTTTGGAGGATTCAAAATCAATATATATCTGTACAAAATTTGAAAATTACCTCATATATAGTGTAATTTTTTACCGAGGGAGTTCGATGACCACCCTCGGCCACCTCTAGATCCACCACTGGTCATGGCAATATAAGACATTCTGGTGGGACAAGAAACAATATTATCACTGCAATCAGTTCAGATCTAAGTCCATGTATGAGGAACACTATATTTTATTCGTATGTGCGAGGAACGAGTCATGTGTAACTTTGTGCGAAGAATGAGTCATGTGTAACTTCAGACTGAGATATAAAGATTACATTGGACTATTGATTGCTGCATATAGCGCAATACTATATGTAAATATGTAGGCAGATAATATATAAAAGCAACAAGCACAAAAACAGGCCTAGCCACCCTGATGAAATCAACTGGATGCTTCGTGTTATTTCATGGAAAAGATTCCTCTAATGAGAACTTGGGCACTGCCTGCTTGAACGTTTGCAGAATATGGTCTCTTCAAGGCAAGTTATCCCTGTCATTTGCATTCAAGGGGAACTCTACAAATAGTTGTACTGATTTTTGACTTTTCATACAGGTTTTTTCTTATAACCCTGGTGTCTAGGACAACATGTGCAATATTGTGCACTAATTAACTCCATCTAGTACCTGTTACCTTCCACCAATGCAACTACCACACCAACAAGGGTTATGGTGGAGCTTTAAGTACTCCTTCACCCTTAACCAAGGTCCCGGGTTCAAGCCCCCTTGGATACGGAGTTGTCTTTATTAGGAAGCGCTTTACCCTCCGAGGTGGGACTTCGCAGCGCGAATCCAAATTTAGTCGAACTCCAATGTGGGTACCGAACATCAGGTGAGAAACAAAAAAAAATAAAAACCCAAGTACCACATAACTTTGACTGCCAAAGCTTGGACAAGTTTTTACATATGAACTCTATATTATCCGAAATTTCCTTTGCTTTTACTTATCCTGCTTCGAGGAACATAACATTGTTTTTACTTGTCCTGCTTATACATAGGAGGCATTGAGCTAGCTTTTTTGACGTTGAGTTAGACCTCATTGTCACATCTTACAGAAGCAAAAAAAAAAAAGAGAGTTTGGTTTTAAATTTAAATTAAAAAAAGAAATAAAAAAATTCGTTAAGTAGAACAAATTGTAACATATATAGACTAAAGAGCAATTCTTTAGTGTAAGGATCCAATAAATTTTTTTCGAGGAATTTCGTTAACACAACTCAATTTTGTTCGAAGCAAACACGATAAAAAGATAGGAGAAAGAATTTGGTTTTGAAGTTAAATAAATAAGAAAATTAAAATAAAGATAATAATTTGAGTAGAAAATATGTATAGAGCAATGAAAAATTTAATTCACCTCATCAGTGAATTAGTTGAAATAGATTTTATAGGATTTCTAGAAAACCAATTCCTGTAAATGCCAAGAATTGAAATAAGTGGGATCAGAAAAAGAAAGAGAAACGCCAAATTTGATATTTGATTTAGAACCGGAGAAATTCAGAGTTGGTTGGTTATGGAGGAAAACCATATAGAACAAACCAGTATGTCAAGTCTGATTCTTTTTTTTTTTTTAAGAGGGGCCTAACAATAGTAACTATATAGATTATGAGACTTTCTGACGAAGGGTGCTCAACTAACCACCCTTGGATTCGAGTGCAGGTATTTCATATGGGTGCGCATCTAGAGATTAGATCCTTCATGATCTAAAATTTACGATTAAGGGGTACAAACATGGGTTCGGAGGTTCAGCTGACAAAATTCAAATATCTAAAAATAGATTTATAAAAGTATGTCTAAATTATGAGACATTATGTGGAAAATTTTACAAGTTATTCTGAAGAAAAGATATGATCCAAGATGAAAATCCCGTAAGGAGACAAAAGAAAAAGAACTGACAGAAATTTCTATGTATAAACTATTCCATGTTCTTCAATTTCACCTTTGCTTTTGTTTTTATTTGTCCCAAATTTCTGTATAGATTTTTGTCAAAGTACTCATAAGTCATAATCAACTGACCAGATTGTGTATGGATCCCACAACCGTGTCGTGTCGACATGGGTGCGACACAGAAAACAAAAAGTCCGAACAACTTAGGTCATTGTAGCTCCACCATGGTCTCTCCCTCCCGAAGAATGGCACTTCCTGGATAGTCCAACAGTTTTGTCTTTGACAAATATTTTTCTAAATTTTTTTTGATAAAAATGTATTTCACATTATAAAGTTCACAAACATGTAAAATTCTATCTCAAAAAGAGTTCAAAAGTCACACTGAAAATAGGAATCCCAACTTTAGTTTTGGGACACAAGTAATATACATGGAATATCTTGCTGCGTGTTGTGGGCTATAAGCAACATGCTACATAAACAGAGAAGAAATATAAATCAGACAAGCAGAAGGCCATGCAAAATTGGTTACCATGAAGGTGATCCTCTAGTGATCCCAAAGGCATGAACTCGTAGACAAGAAGTCTCTGGTCCCCGTCAGCACAGTAACCAATCAAATTCACCAAGTTAGGATGATGAAGAAGACTAAGCATAAGAACCTCCACCAAAAATTCTCTATTCCCCTGAAGCCCATTCCTATCCAATTGCTTAACTGCAACAACCTGGGAAGATCAACCAATCATTCATCAAACATATTTAACTGAGGAACAAAAGTTTACAGCAACTACCTGGGGCGTTCAAAAATCTTCACATTTAATAGTTGCAGAATATAAAATAAATTCAAACTTTTGGCAAACCAAACCTTGACAATGATTAGAGGCTGACAAGGTAAACTTTTGGACTTAAGAAGCTTTAAGATGGTACTTCTAACATTTTTGTCCATATAGAGTCAAATGGGATGAATATCTTATTTCCTTGTTATCCGCGCAGAATGTTCAAGTATCACAGCTAATTGTGCATGTTAGAAATGACATGGCATGGCATGGAATAAGCAATCGTCTATCTACGTAAACTACTACACTATTAATCTCTTGTTATTTTTGTCATCCAGCATTTCTTTATAGAAACTATCTTATCAATTGAGAATTAGTTAACGTGAGTTCTATGAAAATGCCTTGCTTGAACATTTAGGCCTGAAATTTACCTCCTTTTGTACTGCTCTTCAAGGGTCTAGAAGATACCTATCAATAATATGTACAACTACACGTGTAGTTTCAAGAAGAATTATTTTATGAATTATGAAAGCTATGAAATTCTATAGCACTGTCTTGCTTCAACCTTGTTACTAATTTATAAATTGCTAAAATACTCTAATTGGCAATGCTCCTCAAAATTTTAGGATTAATGGCAATAATAATGTTGTTTAGCCACAAGGGAAGTTTGAACAATAGCAATCTCTCCTTCAATATTGGTGAAGAAGTTGACATGATTGTAATATAAGGGATACATTTAGAAAAAGTTATCATAGTTTGTAAAGTATGGACATTTACTCGAGCTTGCTTTATTCAGATTTATTAGTTTCTCCTGAAAATATAACCAGAAGCCCACATACTGAAACTTTTGTAGCATTATTGGTATTTATGACTTATGAGTTTCTTTTGTGGTCGTATCTGGCAGTAAACAATACACTGAACTTTACTTCACAAAAATCTTATAAGATCAGATTACACTAGAGTTCTGCTAAGAAACAAGGGACAAGAATTCAAAAGTGTTCTGATAAGAATCCCGTTACTTGAAAGAAAACAACAAAATAATGCAGAATGGTAAATATGAAGATTAAAGACAGGAATTTAAAGATATGCGGAATTCGATAATAAAATCCCCAAATTTTATAATTAAGTGCTAAGAATCCTAACTAATCTTGGTACTTAAAAATTAACGGATCGAAGCTAATTATAATATTAATAGAGTCAATTCAAGAACTTAGATAACAAAGTGATCTAGACCCCTATTTTAATGAGGAAAAATTATTGGAGTGGTACCTTTTAATAAATAATTTCTATTTTGTAATGTTTTTATTTATTACCATTATAGCAATACTATATTAAATCTGCAATATGTATTATAAGTGAATCATGTACAATATATATGTATTATAACTGTTTTTTAAAATATATTATGTTTGTTTGGTAAGAAATTGTCTCATTGTATTATAAGTGTGTTAAAATGTTTGATAAATGTATTATCCATCAACAAAATTTGTATTATATGTGAATAATAAATTGTTCATCGTAATATGTATTAAAATTGTACTATACATGTATTAAAAGTGATTAAGTGAAAAAAATTGTTATTGCTATAATTGATAAATATTTTTTCATTATAATATATATGTGAGTCTCCCTTTTGATGATATTAGAGACTAATTAGTATAAGACTAATTACATTCTTTCTTTGTCAAAAAAAAACTAATTACATTTTTTCTTTGTCAAAGAAAAAGACTAATTACATTCTTTAATTTATTTTAAAGGAAACCAAAGATATCAAGTTAAGAATTAGACTAACCTCTTAAAGAATGTTTATTGCAAGATAAAACCATAGTGATGACACACAAAGGTGTAAAAGATTATTATACAGGAGTTGATGTACCCATACTATTGCAGCAAACGGTAGAGGAAATCAAACCAGTAAAGTAATTGCTTTGTATTCCTACTCTCCCTTCAAATAATATTCTAAATTATCATAACTTGATCTCATAAAATGTGGATATGACATGGTTTGTGCACTATATGTGGTCAACAAGTTATTTTTTGTCATAAAGGATGTTGTCGTGAGGTAAATAGTATTGCCACAAAATTGTGCACTGAGTTTTATAAACTTCGGGGTATGCATCAATAAGATATATACCCATAAAAATGGTTATATTTTCTAGTTTTAACATGAGTAAATTTGTTAATGTTCATGGCCATTACAAGTGTGAATATTTCTAAAGGCTAGTAGGTGAGTCTTCATTGGGTAGTTGATTATTTGTTTTTTTGTCTATATAACTACGATCATTTAGTTTAGTATATAGTTAATTACAAGTCCCTATGGTTTTGATGCTCTGAACTTAACACTTTATTACTCGTACGACTACGTATACTTGCATGTTCGTATAATAAACTATCTAACTATACTCAAGGAAAGATGTGAAATTTGCATCAAAACACACCCTTTTTAGGGCGTGGATTCAGCCCTCTTTGAGCTGCATGTTTGACACTCTTTTGGGCTCCATGTTCCTCTCTCTTTTGGGCTCCATGTGGCTCAATCTTCTTCCTCTTGGACTTGAACTTGGACCATGAAATATGTGTATCACTTAGTCTACTATTTGCCATAATTCCTGGGGCTATTCTTGGTCTCTTCTTCCGCGATAAGCATATTCTCAGGCTCATTCTTGAGCTCTTCTTCCACGATAAACATCTTCTTGATTCCCAAGCTAATCCAAGTCTTTTAATGGACGTTTGTCATCGTGGAGCTATCATTTTTTTTTTGTGATATTACATTTGTGGTAGAAGGGGCAAGAAATCAAGATGAATGCATGAAAATGAAGGTAACACGAGTTTCACTTGGACTATATCTGTGGAATATCTTAAAATTCTGTGTCTCCTCCTTCTCTATGGTATTTGAATGCATTATTTTCCTGCCAAATTAATTAGGCCATAAAGACAAATTGGTGATACCTCACAATTTAGTTCTATAAGAAAATGAGCCATCTAGGATCCCTTAAAACTAAACTGATCCATCTAGGACATGACAACTTAGCAATTCAGAATATCAAGCATAATTTTCACCTCCATCATGGGGAAATCTTGGCTCTGTCCCTGAGCAGATTAAAGGGAGTCCAGAATTCAAACTCCAGCAGATTTGTCATCGGAACATGATGTCTTAAGCTCCTATTTCCTACCAGCTATATAAGCATCATTAATGGCCTGCTTTACCATTTGCTTTTCTGTGTTCAACTTGATGAAAAAACAAAAACAAAGATCATTTTCTGGTTTACTTTTAGCCAGAGCCAGCCCCTCTATGAACATGTGTGCTTTTAGATTCACTCAGTGCACACAAGTGGGGTGATTGAGGTGATTGTTCCACAAAATTTTAGTTTCTTCACACAAGACTAGAAAAGGAAGACCAAGTGGGATGAAAGAAACTAGCAAACTGATCACCAAACAGATACAATTACATTCTATTTCTGAATATCACTATAAAAAAAACTTGGTTCGCTCCGTCTACCTATCTCTCTTCATTTCCAAACCAATTACCTCTTATGTTCTGCCAACATGAGAACTAGCAGAATAAGGAAATCTTAAATAATTAAAGACTGGAGCTCAGCTAATTGTCTCATCTACCTATTTCTTTCAAGTAAAACAACTTCTGATATAAGAAGTGCCTATGCCAGAGTGCGGGCAGGCTTCATACCGCAACCCCGAACCCTACTAGAAGAAGGAAAAGGAATAAGGGGGAAAGGCCGGTAACACGAGGCAAAAAGATAACCTAGGAAAACAAAAAGAAAAAGGAATTTACCTGACCGCTAGGTAGTTGCCCTTTATACACACGACCAAACCCTCCTTCCCCTATAAAAGATTCTGGCCTGAAGTTATTAGTAGCAGCTGCAAGCTCACGGAAAGTAAATGTATGTGCAGCAATCTGAACATCAGGTGCATCCTTTAGCCCCAAAAATTCTCTCTTTGAACCATTACTACTTCTTATTTTAAGTCTGTCTGCTCCTGTAAATAAACAGTAGAGATCCATCCATAAGTAGTAGAAAAAAAATATAATTTATTAGAATCTACGAACCGAAAAGGGAATAATCCATCCAAATTCTATCCCCTAGATTGATCTTAAATCCATTGATACATACCGAACCATAACTCAGTTGATTCCCCTATTCTAATCAAAAAGAGAGAGATCAAAGTAGGTGAGTTTTGAAGCTGATGATATAAAAATGGAATGAGAAAAGAAAAAAAAAGACAAACCTGAAGATAACCTGGATATATTGGAGGGAGGGGGTTGCTTGCGGTCAGAATCATCTCTATCTTTTTGGGGATTCAACTTCTCATCTTCTTTTGAATCAAAACAAGAGAAGCAACCCATTTATTAACAAACTTACAAGATCCAATCAAATCAAATCTTCAGCTCAATCGTTTACTGTGATCAGCAAACAACTAGTGCTTTAGATGAATAGCAGAGGAGATGGAGATGATTTGTTAGTCTAAACTTGTAGCCGGCTTTTCATTACATTTACATTACATTACACTTTGTGCGCGTCTTTTTCTCTCTCTCGCGCACACACACACCACCGATACATACGATTCTACAAGTGTTGCTATATAATATTATATATATATATATCTTCTAAAATTCTCCCTAAAACCATCTTTGACTTAATTCTACTCCATCCTTTCACATTCACCTTTGTAGCTGCTTACCATAAATATATTTCCTCAGTTACTTTTACTCGTTATTTTTTCTTAAAATAGACTTTTATTTTTATATATATAATTAATAAATGAATAGAAATTATGTATTAATTTCTTTTATAACAATCAAACATGTTTCAACTTTATTTGCTATTTTAATTTTCAAATATCGACGACTTCTTCTCTTTCCTCATATTATATTATTATTTATGTTTCATTTTTATTTCCTATTTTTCATAATATAAATTTTTCTTTCTTTTTTTTTAAATGATTACCCTATATAGAATTTTTTATGTAATATAAAAAAAAATTAATATTTTTTATTCAATATAAAATTATATTTTTTTTTATTTACATAAATTGCAAAGGAATATTAGTGATTCAATTGTTCGTGAATACATGCGACAAGAATAATTATGAATAATTGAAAAAAAAATCAACCACCATTGCCGCAATTATAATCACAACAATTCTTCGAATCATATATTAATTTTTTCGAATATTGATAAATCTGGAAGCAATCTATCGGATTACTGAATTATTGTTGTTACTTTGAAAGTTGTAAAATTATGTATTGTATTGTTATATTGCATTTAAATTATTATCTTATGCTATGCATTTCTAATTTAAATATTTTATCTTATCATATAAGTTTTGTACATTCTTCATAGTGAATAATAATAATAATTTAATATTATACCACTTAAAATATTGATTTTAAAAAGAATGTTTAAAATATTATTGATTCGGGATGAAAGTATTATATATTTAATAATATAATATCTTTTAAAATGTTATATTACATTAAAAAAATTATGAATATTAGAGATTTAATTAATAATATTATATGATTTACTATATATTAATTAAAATGAAATAAAAAATATGAATAGTCACATCATTATAATTAGAGAACAGAGAGTGAAATAGAGAATGATTCAAAAATCTATTATCTATTTTATTTTTCAAATATGAAAAATAAAAAGTAAAATAAAGAAGGGTCAGAGATGATATTAGTTAGGATTATGTATATAATTAATATAGAATTTGTTTTGCAATTTAGAAATTTAAATAATTACTACATATATAAGTTATAAAAGAGAAAATCTATGTAAAATTTGTTCACAATAAAGTACGTAAACAACTAAATTTTGCCGAATCAATTATTTCATAAGCTAATACATAAATTTAATTATAACTATTAGTATATAATTATGATTACTATTTCGAAAGAAGGATAATAATGTTGTCAAAAAAAATTCCTTTCACACTAAATAAAATATAATTAAATGGTTTCCTAAATATGCCTAGCATCAATATAGAGTATCTGCAACTTTACAAGAATCTAAATACATTATCCAAAATATCAGATAAAAATTAAGTAGAGTAATCAATTTATAATAATGAGTATAGTTCTCTTTCATTGAAACGAATATAGTTGAATTGGAAGTAATAAAAAAGTGAAAGTAAAAACATGACAGAGAGAGATGCCATGGGATTGCAATCAGATAAGGCTATGTCGGTAAAAGGAATTTATTTGACTATTTGTAAGTTGGTAAGACTCTTAATAAGTAATATCATGTCAAAATTTAAAATTTTTGAGTTTAAATATAATGATAATAACAAATAATTAAATTATAAACAAGTTAAAATAAATCGAATGTAATATATGAAATATAGGTTCAATATTTATTTGATATGATAAAAGAATATGAAAACAAACAAATATCTATATTATATTTTAGGAGTACTTCTTCGATATTATTTAAATGGAATAAGTACTCGTATATTATTATTTTTTTATTAAAAGAAATAAGTACTCTTATATTATTTTCTATTCTTTTTATCTTTTTAGGGTGGGTTTGGCAAAAAGGAAACTTTTTTCATCTCTTTTTAAAATATATAGTTATATTCTTGATAAGATAATGAACTCTAACTAATTCTTTTTGGAAAATAGGACTCTGTTTGTGAAATAGTGGAAAACGTTTTTCTAAAAATAATATTTGCTCCCTCTCCTCTGTGAGATTGTACAAATAATTTTAGTGAATATTACAAGCCTATGAATTTCAACACTAAGTACATAGCAAAAATTCCATTGAAATGAAAGAACTTGAACTTAATCTTTGTTTGGAGAAAAAAAGAATTATTTGGAAAATGTTGTAAAGAGAGGTATTATGTAAAAGTTTTTCTTTGAATTTGTAAAAATATGATTTTAATAGAATTGGTGGTAATCAAAGAATGAAAGGACACATCCTTTTATTTAAAAGACATGTCTTTTTTTTAGAGAACACATTATTTCATTTAAATACTAGTTAATTATTAAATCTGAACAACATTTCAAAATTCCTCACTTGTTTAGATATAAATTAGGATACAACGATCAAGTTATGTTTATGTTGAAAAGAACCTGATCGTTATGAACAGGCCAATAGAAAATGATTTGGAACAAAAAACTTTTTGGATAGTCACCTAAAAAATTCTAGTTAGGAGAGCCTCAAATGAAATCTAGGCTAGATGAGGTTTAGGGTCATTCAGGAATAGGGTGGGGTGTTATGTTGAGGTTTCAAGTCAGTACTTTCTCGGTACGATTGAACTAGCCTTTTGACTAGATGATAGCCAAGACATGAAGAGTCCATAAGGCCTTTCAAAATCGAATTTGGGTTAGTAGAATCTCCGGAATTTATTTTGGCATGAATGGTATATGTCAGGTTGTCAAGGGAAAAGGTTGTGTTTGTAAAAATGGCTTTTTCCAGACTTTAGAGTTTTTAAAATTCATCGAGCCAACTATAGAAGGAGGCGCCCCGCTATAACTGTAACACTCCGAAAATTTTTAAGCTAAGACTTGAGCCGTTCTTCGTAGTGAATGAGATTTTATCAAGGAATTAAAAATTTCTTAAGTGTTAAGGTCGCTAGATGTAGTACCTTAAGTTCTAGAAAAACTAAATTGGAAATATCAAAAATCTGAAATATGGAGAGTTAAGTTAAGTATGAATTTTGGGTTAACTTAAAACGACCATAACTCCTAGCGTAGGGTGAGTTAGGTGTGCTAAAAGATACCTTAGAAATATATTTGAATTATCTTTCAAACTCCACCGAGTTTTCTAAGTTTCGAGTCGGATGAGTGTGTGATAGCCTTTTGAAGTTAGGTTGTACAGTTAAGGAAAGTTAGTCAAAAATAGTGTAGTGTATTTTGGTCTTTTCCTTACCCAGTCAGATTTAATTTGTTTTTAGTAAGGTTTTAAGGGTTTAATCCTATTAGGTTCAGTTTTATAATCCTAATATACGCCGATGGTTTTAGCTGAGAGTTCAAGAAGAGAAAAGAAGAGAAAAGAGGAGAAAAGAGGAGAGGATCAAGCGTTCATCTAGATTCTTGCGTCTTGTAACCGAATTTTTGCGATGGGTCAAATCCCTAAGATGTATGCAAGCTTACATAGTGTTGTGTTAGTTCTCCCACACACCAATCATGTTATTTTCAGCGAAATATCATTTTTGAAGTTGAAAACTAGAGTTCTTGAAGGTGTTCTTGAAGTTCATTCTAAATCTTGTTGTGTTGGGATTTTGATGATTTATTGAGATGAATTGAGTAATTTCAGTGTTGTTTTCAGTTTATTTGAGTTTTATTAAGTTATGCGATTGAATCCAAGTGATTGGGGAAGAAACCATTCGATTTTAGGCGAGTTAGGGTGAGAAAACAAGCAAGGAAGTTTGGTAGATTTTTCTGGGTTGGAGCCTGGCGAGATGAGCCTGCCAGAGCGCCCCAAACCCCCCTTTGCACTTTATGGGCTGACTCCCCATGCCACCCATATCCCCAAGGTCGCCTTCCCCATCTAGTTTGCCTCCAGTTGCTCCTTTTGAGTTCGTTTAAAGTGCACTTTCACTCCCTTTTGATTCTAACTACTCTAAGCTACTTCTAAACACCTCAAATCATTCCTAACATAATCATAACCTTGAATTCATAACTCAAATTTAAGGTAGAGTTGAGAGTTAAGTTTGGATAATTCTTCCGAATAATCTTAGAAAGTCTCGTTGAGTTGTTTTGTAGAGTCTTCTACAACATCTAGTAACTTGTTTCAACACTCAAGCAAGTGAGTATGAGAATGAAGAGAATGTATTCATGAGATCTCCATGTCATGAACCAAAACTCTTGAATTCATAATTTACATCCATGAGAGAGTTAAGACTAGAGTTCAAGAAAACTTTTAAGTTCAAGTGTGAATCCTTGAGGTAATCCATTGATTTGAACTAAGTTTTGAGGAAGCAAGTAAGAGAATGGGAAGATTTTTATACATTAGTTCCATCTAATTACTTAGACCTTTGATTCAAGTTTTTCATGCCCATAACTTTTGCATGAATTCCACTAATTGTGTATCATTTAGAGAAGTAGTATCTCCAAGTTCTAAATCTTGAGTATTGAGTTCATTGTTCCGTTCGATATTATATTCCTAATCACGGAACAATTACATGTTACCCATGAAGTCCTCGAGTTGAGTAGGCATGCCCACAACTCCGCATGAACCCTATAACTCGAACAATCTTGAGATAAGAAGTGTCTTTGAGTTCTCGAGTTGATTAGTTCATGCTCGTAATTCCGCCTGAACCCTCTAAGTTGAAAATTATTAAATCATCCATAAACATGAGATCATGAACCTTGAATCCATACTTCAATTCAAGGAAAGTTAAGAGAAGTCTAGAAATTAAGAAGCAAGTCAAAGCAAAGTTTATCAAGTTCTCAAGAGTTTTTTAAAAATGTTTTAACTTTCTTTTAAGACTTAAAGTTCAAGTTGAGTAAAGAGTAAAGAGTAAATGTGAAGTTCATTCTTCAAATGTATATAGGGACTAAGTATTCCCAAAGACATTTAAAATGTTTTCATATTTAAATAAGAACGGAAACTTAGATTGCCAAAAAGCCTTCGGGCTAGTTTTTAGAAAAGAGTAATAACTTTCTAAATGAAGCAACAAGGGAAACTGAGATTTCCAAGATACTCTTTGAGCTAAGTTTTTTAGCACTAATCTCAAATGACAGAAGAAGTATGTTTTTAAAACATAAGAGATGGTATATTTTTGGGAATAGTATTGAACACTGAATTAGGGGCGAGCATGAGTTCAGATAACTCTTGTCTCCATAAAACCATGTGGCCACCATGTGTAGAAAAGGGTCATACATTTTAGATAAATCATTTTCATAATAAACTAGTTGATCCACTAAGTTAAGTTAGTTCTTATACTGATGGCAAGGTATAGGATGGGTCCTTGGCAGCGTGAGGTAAAATATTGTATCACTAATATAGCTCTTAAGTGATGATTGTCGGTTAAAGAAATGTTTAGAAAAATTATATTACTTTATTATATAAGTAAAGTTAAGTTTTTTATTGCATTTTCATTAAGAACTAAGTTGATTTTAAGGTTTTATAAAGTTTTCTATATATTGCATGTGTATTCTGAGTTGAGAACCTAGAGTCGAATATCATATCTTTGAAGTTGAGTATCTTATCTTTGAGTTGAGTATCTAATCTCTGAGTTGAGCATCTTATCTTTGAGTACTTATGAGTTGAGAAAGTTTGAGTAGCTTTGATTATCCTTGAATATTCCTTGAGTTGCGTAAGTTTGAAAAGAGTAAGTATATTTCCATTTTTATCAAGTTCAACTTATGTTATGCTTAAGAATTCCCTTTACATGCTCGTACATTCCATGTCCCGATCCAATTGGCCCGAATATTTTCATGATGCACACACTGGTATTTAGGATCTTCAACAGGAACTTCGTTGATACATCAGAGAGTTCGAGTTAGCTATGATGAGACTCCTTGCTTTTAGAAGATTTCATTTACTATTTAATTTAATCAGGATGTCATGGGTCTTGTCCCGACTTCAATCATTATCAGTTAGAGGCTTCATAGATAGTCAATATAGTTGAGGAGTCTATATTAATCATTTATTTTATAAATGTTTTAATGACTTAAGTTGTCTATTTTATGGAAAATTGAACATATTATATTATTCGAGTTTTCATTTAAGTTAAAGTTTTGTATTTCCGTTTCACTAATTTTATAGTTTTAAGGTTTTGCATGCTTAAGTTAGTCTTCCTCTTATAGGCAGCAAGGATGAGGGTTCTCTTGGGGACCAACACTGGTTCTTGAGTGTCGGCCATGTCCAGGGTGTAGACTCGGATCATGAAAAACTTGGTAGCAAAGCACATAATTTAAGTATCCTAGGGTATCTATGAAGCCGTGTTAAGTAGGATCTTGTTTATGGTTGTGAGAGCCCACTTCTATAAATGAGGGACTACACACATTTAAGAAAACTTTTCCTTCTTTTTATACTCTCAATCGTGCAATAGAGCTATGTTATAGATATCTACTCTAACTCGTGCATTCTCAGATTCGTTCGACTATCCATCATACTAGAGGTGGTTGAAAAGTGAAGTGTAAAGATCCTTATTGATGAGTTTTTCATACCAAGATTCTTGGGAAAGTCATGAGACTTCAGAGGGACTTGAAGAATTCCAAGAGTAAGTTAAGTGTCCAGTTTCAGAGTAATGCCTTCATATGAATTGTTCATTTGAATTAAAAGCAAGTTGTACTCTTTTCCTAAGCCTTTTTTCAGCTGGGATCTTTATGAGAAAGTGTGTTTAAATCTTGGATAAGATTTGCACTCGAAAAAGTAGCATGAGTTATGAGATGATGACAGTAGTAATAAAAGAGCCTAAAGTTAGACGAAAGTATGTAGAGGCTTAGTAATCCTAGAAAGGGAGATATTGTTTTGAAGAAGCTATGTATGTTACTATAGTTGTGCAACTAATAAGATAATAATGAAAAGCGTTTCTTTAGGGGGTTGACTAAGAAGTGGTGAGTGGTTAAGATTTCATCATAGGAGGTAAAGTTTATTGTAGATAGAAAAGAGTTTAGGGTGATGTGTCATTGTGTTAGTAATGACCAAGTGTAAGTATTCAATAGAATAGCAAAAGTATTCATAAAGTGATAGATCTAATCTAGGATTATAAATTTTGAAAGGAGAACCTCATGGTATTCAGAGGATTACAGATTAATTGAGAGATAATGGTAAGTAAGTGAGTAAGTAGTACTTAAGTTGTGAAGTGGAATATGATGGTAATTCGAGCATGCAGGTTGAGAGGTAAGGATTGACTAACTGTCATGAGGTCCTAGCAGTTATGTGTTTCTAAATTGTCATACTAGTATTGAGGTATAGTATCGTATGGGAGAAATCATATTAATATTTGAGTTAATTAATAAACATTAAGCTTGAATTTGAGATGAGTGTCATCATCAAATAACGACAACAGGAGGTGATGATGTTAGTCTTAAGATTTGATCGGGAAGACATGAAGAAATTGAGATGTTAGATACAATGAGTATAAGTGGTATAAGTGAGAGACCCTAACCTTTAAATAAGAGCAACAAATTGTGGCTTAGTCACGAGAGTAACAAAAACAATAAGAGGTGTGCCGAGATGGTATGTTCCCGGTTGAGGTTCCTATTTAAGTTATGATTTTCCATGTGTGACTAGATAGCATAATTGAGCTGTTAATATGGAATATGTCCATACCTTTCAAATGATAGCTATAGACCTAAGGGGAGATGATAAGATGAGAAAGCAAGGCAAGTGGTGAGAATAAGATAGTAATGAGTTCCAAAGTGATTGAGAGGATAAGGTTTTATTATGAGAAATAGTTAAATATGAGATCCCTTAGTTGGTTTCAAAGGAGGTTTGGTACGAGTTCATGGAGTTATTAAAATACTAAGCTTGAATGTGGTGGTAAAGAGTAATAGTTTGAGATGAGATTCCCTATAGAGAAGTATAGAATCCGAACTTAAGGTTTTGCTTATGCCTGAATATATTAAAAGTGTACCATTAGAATCAGATCTTTGTAAGAATAATCCCATTCCATATGTAAATCAATTTTCATTCAAGGATGAATGATGCTAAGAGGGAGACAATGTAAACCCCTGGATTTTTGAGCTAAGACAGAGATGCCCAAGAAATATGGGTAAAATAATGATGGTAGGGAAGTTGAAAAAAGATATTTGAAAATCAAAAAATATTCCTAATAAAGCTTTAAAAATTTAGTACATAGGCTTTTATATTTTTTCAAAATAAGTCAAATAGGGAGTGCCACATGTTAATTTTACGTTGGTCTGAAGTTGTATAAATAGTCCTTCACGCGCCCATATTCGTGACAACATGAGTGGTGTTAAAATTAGTGAAAAGGGTATATTTATTGTGGATTTAGATGTTTTCGTGAGGTAATAGGACACCCACAAAGTTAAGATGTCTTTTTGAAAATTCAAAACAACTTCAGTGAAGACTTTATGCCATTGTGATCTTAATTGAATGTATTATTTGTTGTTATATATGTAGTATTCTAATTATTTGTATATTTAACAATTTATAAAATTGCATACATATTAAAACTATTATTACGCCCTAAGCCTACACTCTAGACATGGCTGACACTTGAGAACCATTGTTAGACCCAAGTGAACTCTTGATCTAACTTAACTATTAAAGGAAGACTTACTCATAATAGTAGTACTTTATAAAGTAAATTGTAACTCAAATGATTAAATTAGAATGTTTTATAAATAAACATTCAACTAGTCAAATTAGCAACTCAAGTCTCAACATAACCTAATGAAAATGAAAGACTCATGAACAAAAAATATCTAACTATCAATGAATCCTCTAATTACTAAGATGGATGTCGGGTGAAGACCCACAACATCCTCATATACAAATAATGATAAAGCAAATAAAAGAAATCCTTTGAAAGCAAGGAGGCTCACCAACAACTCTAAAGCTCAACTGGATCAACGTAATGTTGGATGTTTGTCACATCCTGAAATCACACCCCATAATATAGGGTCAATCTCGGATTGCAACCGGTATACTTGACCTCTCGGAGGTCTTGTACAAGCCCTTACATATTATTCATTGTATATACATAATGAAAAGTAGTGCGGAATTAAAACTTTTCACAAAACATTTAATAGTCTTTAAAAACTCTTCATATAAAATTATAGGAAATACTAAGTCTCATATCATCAAACTTAAGACACAATAATACTTTTGGGGCACGACCCATACACAATACTAATATAAAAATACTTAGTCTATTAGAATACTTTGAAACAAAAGACATCCATATATGCCCTAGGAGCTCCAATAAACACCTTCAAAGCCTATTGTGCAATGTCTAGATAGCGTCCCTTACCACCACCTAAACCTCATAGAACTTCTCTAATGCTAGTAGGTATTCCATATGATGAGAATAGGCAATTACTTACATAGACTATGAGAGCAAAGCATGCAATCCAAAGTTCTAACCAACTCCGATGAGGGTGTTGTACTTGCTAATGGTAGAACTTGGACACATCCTATGTAGACACATGGTTAATGGATATGAAGG
This sequence comes from Solanum lycopersicum, assembly GCF_036512215.1. Lineage (NCBI taxonomy): Eukaryota > Viridiplantae > Streptophyta > Magnoliopsida > Solanales > Solanaceae > Solanum > Solanum lycopersicum. The sequence goes on from NC_090804.1 coordinate 33,836,054, forward strand.
GCATGCTTTTTAATCTAGTCTCATTCTTTAACTAGAACTACTTCCCTTACTATACTCAATCACTGCTAGCCTTTGTTCTCATAGAGTAATTTACACTTAAGGTTCATATAAAAGGGTTCCATATCAAGTTCATAACCCAATAAGATTTCCCCTACCAAAAAAGGTCCACTAGCAACCTCACAATGGCGCCATGAAGCTCATCTTGACTTTCCTAAGGATTAATATCATGTTGTTACTACCAATTAACCTTAATCTTATCATTCATTTTCTTGAAGAATACCATTTACTGCTTTCGACTCCAGCATTCATAACCTTACCACTAGGTTCAAGGTTTCACATAAAAAGACCCTCTTTACATCATTTAAGGTCACATGTCATTAATAAATTCAAGACTAGGAGACTTTAGCATCCTAAGACAAGACATCACATACTCAACATTCATACATGTATCAAGTAAGCGACTTAATTCAACCAAGACAAGACACCACATACTTCACTTTAACTCATATTACATGTCATTCTAGAAACACATAGAATTAGTCATTTTCATCTTTAAGTCATCCTATACAATATCATGCCATCATAAATATGACCATCATAGACTCATATAATCAATTAGGGATAAGCATACATCAATCCTAAGTCTATACACAAAAACCATAGTCATAGTCTAACATGATCGCCTAAATAACATCAATAGAAGAACAGTAGGTAGATATTATCATACTTCAAATAATAAACTACACAAATAACCACATTACTTCAAGTATATGCGAACAAGGCTATGATCATCATATTAATTAAAATAAAACCGACAAGACCACATCAATTGCAAGTAAAGCACATAACACTGCCACCATAAGTGGACCATACCAATCACAATACAATGAAAGTCTAAAATACCTAAAAATAAAGGAAATAGGGCATAGTATCACCTCTCCATTCTTCATACCTCAATCCAATACCAAATTAATCAATTCGATATCATAAGACCCTTACCAATGGCCATGAGCAATAATACAGTGCAATTATAACAATAATCAATGAACTTAAATTAATCAATTCGATTTCATAAGACCCTTACCAATGGCCATGAACAATAATGCAATGCAATTATAACAATAATCAATGGAACTAGGTCAATTCACTACATATTCATCAATCTAATGCAACCTAGATATCAATTGAACACAATTCTTGCATCATTAGATAACCCATATGAATATACACTAGAATTCATTAACATTAAGTCAATATCAAGTAACTCATAACTTAGTCAAAAACTAGGGTTCATCCAATTCATGGGTTCATAGGTTAAATTAGTTAAATTTTTCTAATTAATGACAATTCAATCCAAAATCCATGTTTATAGAAGAAACCATGCATAGACTATGAAATTGGACAATTCAACTTTGAAAACTTTAGAAAATATCTTTGAAAGATAGGCTCCTTGATGAAGAGAGTTTCAAGGATAAAAAACCGTACCTCAATGAAGCTAATTCTTCAATTGGATGAAGAATCTCCACTCAATTCTCCAATCCAAGACCATCCTTGAGTTTTTGCTCCAATGGAGTTCTAGGGAATTTCTAAGGGAATTTGAGTTTTGATTTTGAAGAATGAAATCTTTTAAGTGTTTTAGGCTTATAAAGATACTTTAAATACCCAAAAGAACCTTAAGGAACCGACAATACTCTTATTTGGAAGTGGGGTGAATTTACAAATTCATCCCTCACTTGGCAGTGAATTGCACACAGGGACACAGACCCATCGATGGTTGCCCATCGACGACCCGTCTCTTGACAAGCAGACCGTCCTGTTGGTCCGTGGTCTGGGACTGAGGCTTGTCATTGGATTCCTTCCCCACACTCCTAAGTGTCCATCGACGGAGTATTACCAACGGGGCGTCAACTGACCCATTGGGCGTCGATTGCCATCCGTTGGTTGGGCTGTCTTGGACAGTCTTGGCACTAACTTTGGGTCCTTCCTCAAGGACCCTTGGATGGTCCTTGGGGATGTTTTCCCGAAAGTTTCCAACCCAAAGATGCTCGTATATGAGTTTATCACCTCTCACGTGAATTTCACCCAAAACAAACACGTAAAACTCGACGAAACATGCCTAGACACACAAGGTCTTTTCAAGGCAAACCTTTTGAACGTTCTTGGACGTTTGACCTCCAAACTTCACGAAACTTGACACACTGCCTATATACACTATAATAACTCACTTAAGGACGTTATAAACTCATGAATACACATAAACAGATAAAACCACATATGAGACACATAGATGGCTTAGTCGTCGAACGTCTTAGTCGTCCCTTGACGTTTGACTTCCAATGCACCTAAACTCTTAGACACTGCCTCGATACCATGTATTATTCCATTTTAGGACCTTATAACACCATGACCAACATGTTAGGCTCTAGTTCCCTAAGTCATTTTTGAGATCTTCATTCTCTCCCACTTAGACAACATTCATCCTCGAGTGACACTTGTCACTCTCCGAACACATCCAAGAGTAGAAATTCAACTACAAGCTCTTAACTATACCATATTACACATAATAAAGAATAAAACATCAATTTCACATTATCTAGAGGTTGACAACACAACAAGAGACTAGAAGACATTTCTATAACTCATCATGCTACAAAACTCACATTCTACATTCCAAATAGTAAAAACTCATTTATATTCAAAATCATACTCATATACATCATTTATAACCACATTACAACAAGTTTAGACCAAATAATGAATTAGTCAAATTTTGAAAAATTACACAGTGAGCAGGCAGTACCTTATAGTGATTTTGGATAGTTTTTCAAAGATGCAACTTTTAGCCAATTCATGATAGAAACATGATAATATGCAAGGTAAAATTATATAAACACATGTTACAACATAATCATAACCTTATAAAACACACAATGTAAGGAATCAATGAAATTCAATTTCAAAAAAACTCCCAAATATCATGCACATGCAACGTGCTTCTATGACTTTCTATCCCATCTACTAATCATACTTCCCCACTTAGAAGGAACTCATATCTCTTAAAAGAATAAACTATTACTTACCAACATCATCATCATCATTCTCATCCGACTTTGATCCTCTTGTCCGGAGTGCATAGAAACGAGCCTTTGCCTTTGGAATATCCTCATTTGGAACAATAGGAGCATCTTTCTTACCCTCTCTTCCTCTAGAAGTAAGGTTAGGAAAATCTCTCACTTTATGTTCTTCCTTACTTAAACTATAGCAACTTCCGGTGCCCGTTAGACACTCACCATAATGCCTATTTTCACTTCTATATTGAGAACCACCTCCATTCACCAATTTCACCTTAACACTCCTAGGTTCTTCTTGAGTTTGAGCCCTCCTTTTAAACCTAGTTTGATCTTGGTCACCAGCAACACTCCTTTTCAAGTTTCTAGACATCCTTCTAAGTTTAGACTCTTTAATTGATTGGTCATAAACCATGAGTCTAGCTATGGTCATATCATCATGTAACATCGCCGTATGACATTCCTCCCTCACTAGATCGGCGACACTCGTAAAAAAATGACTCATTTCATCCCTTGGATTAGACACAAGGGATGGGACATATGTATATAACATAGAGAATTTCAAAGAGTATTCCTCTATGCTCATCCTCTCTGGGGAAAAGTATTTCGAAAAAATTTTTCCTTAAATTCTTCCCACTCGATAGGATCCGACTCCACCGACCTATTTCCTTCCATTAAGTGTACCACACTTGAGCAACCTCCATCAATTGATACGAAGCTAACTCTTCCTTCTCACTAGATGTAACTCCCATAACACTCAACACCTTGTACACTCCATCTAGGAACTCTTGGGGATCCTCCCCCACCTTAGAGACAAGAAAGATAGGGAACTCATCCTCACAAAGTCTCTCAACCTAGATGTCATAGTGCTCTCCACAACATTCACCCTAGGCACCATACTCAAATTAACTTGAGTAGTCACGGCTCGGGCTAAAGCAAACAAAGCCTCTCTAGTATCAATATTACTCAACTCCGGGGAAACCACTGAAACATCATTCTCTCACCTCACAATAGGTACTTGGTCACCTTGAGCATCTTGAGGAACTTGCTAAACTTCCTCAACTTGGTGAGGAATCTCCTGTTGAACATCATTGTTCTCAACTCTCCTAGCCGAAGTCCTCCTTGTATTCATCTTCCTAGAAACACAAGAAAAAACCATAAGAAAATAGTATTCTTAACTTTTACTCTACGGCACAACATAGGATTGGAAAAGAAAGGGAACTCTATCGTCCTATAGCCTCTCACCCATAGATGTCTCGCGACTCACACCGATGGTTAAGACTCTACTGGACGTTACTTGATGAGACTTTTTGATTCCTAATACTACTTTTATAACATGGCTCAGATATCAAACTTGTCACATCCCAAAACCACACCCTAGAATATAAGGTCAATCTCGAATTGCAACCGGCATACTTGACCTCTCGGAGGTCCTGTACAAGACCTTACATATCATTCGTCGCATATACATAATGAAAAGTAGTGCAGACTTAAAACTTTTCACAAAACATTCTACAGACTTTAAAAACTCTTTCATATAAAATCATAGCAAATACTAAGTCTCAATCTCATCAAATTTAAGACACAAGAATACTTTTGGGACACAACCCATACACAATACTAATATAGAAATACTTAGTCTATTACAATACTTTAAAATAAAAGACATCCATATATTCCCTCGAGTCTATTGAGGACATATTTCAACTTCACTTGAATGATGTCACGATCCAAGTATTTCTTCCCAAAATCTCCTCACCTACCAACAACTATAGAGATAGATAAAGCATGGAATTAGTACAACCACATGTTCTAAGTATGACATAATGGATAAAAATCATGAAAATGATCATTTATTAGAAATATGTATCTTTTGACTTAAATAACATATATAATCATAAAAATAACATTTATCAACGTAGAACACATAAAGGAAACACTTTAAACAATTTATCATATTTTTGAAACAACTTTATTGTAGCTTCACTTCACTATGCAGTGAAGTTCTTCACTGTTATAGTGAAGTTACTTCCCTTCACTCAAGACATCTTCTAGTATGTAATTATCCCACTAAAAGCTATCCAAAGGCTCACTTAAGCAACACAAAGAGAGACCACCCATACACCCTCTATAATCATGCCTAAACGACCCTCAAGACTACTCATAATGAGACACATACACATTTACAAGACACCATAAACACATAACATGTAAAATATGACATTTCCCTTACCAATACTATCAAAAGACTTAAGTAAATCAAGAAGATAACGTCCATGATTGAACTTTTCAAGGCTATCTAAATAATCCTTAAGACTACCTAATTTTAGGTCATGTCCACATAATCACCCGTTTTCCCTAACTAGAGTCATTCTTAAGACTCATCTAGGTAATATACGAAGTGACCATTCCTATACCCCCTTCACACCTTAACTAGACTTCCCTTAATTACTCTAAATAAGTACTTATTCATTTGAAAACTTTCTTACTTAATTACATTCATTAGTTCATTCAAGTAATGGTCTTGGCCAAGACTTAGGAACTCCAATTAATATTGTGCTATGTCTAGATAGCGTCCCATACCACCACCTAAGCCACATAGAACCTCTCTATTGCTAGTAGTTATTCCATATGATGAGAATAGACAATAATCGACATAGACCATGATAGCAAGACATGGAATTCGAAGTTCTAACCTATTCTGATGAGGGTGTTCTACTTGCCAATGATAGAACATAGACACATCACATGTAGGATCATGGTTGAGGAATATGAAGGGCATGATTTGTAATCTAGTCTCACTCTTTAACTAGAACTACTTCCCTTACCATATTCATTCGGTTCTAGCCTTTGTTCTCATAGAGTAATTTACACTTAAGGTTCATATAAAAGGGTTCCATATCAAGTTCATAACCCAATCACATTTACCCTACCAAAGAAAGGTCCACAAGGGCTACCTCACAATGGCGACAAGAAGCTCATCATGACTTTCCTAAGGATAAATATGATGTTGTTCCAGCCAATTAACCCTAACTCCATCATTCTTTTTCTTGAAGGATACTATAACGGCTTTCAACTTTAACATTCATAACCTTACCACTAGTTTCAAGGTTTCACATAAAAGACCCTCTTAACATCATTTAAGGTCACATGTCATTAATACATTCAAGACTAAGAGACTTTAGCATCCTAAGTCAAGACATCATATATTCAATATTCATACATGTATCAAGGGACACGAGTCAACAAGACAAGACACCACATACTTCACTTTAACACATATTACATGTCATTTTAGAAACACATAGAGTTAGTCATTTTCATCTTTAATTCATCCTATACACTATCATGCCATCATCAATATGACCATGATAGACTCATATAATCAAGTAGGAATAAGCATACATCAACCCTAAGACTATACACACAAACCATAGTCATAGTCTAATATGATCACCTAAATAACATCAATAGAAGAACACATATACTTTCACATTACTTGTCATGTAGGTAGATATTATCATACTTCACATAATCAACTACTCAAATAACCACATTACTTCAAGTAGTCGCTGACAAGTCCATGATCATCATATTACTTAAACTAACACCGACAAGGACACATCAATTGCAACTAAAGCACATAACACTGTCACCATAAGTGGACCATACAAATTACAATACAATTGAAGTCTAAAATACCTAAAAATAAAGTAAATAAGGCAGCATACAAATATACCGTGGTTTCACGATATTTTTAATGCTTTTTCCTTAAGTTTAGTGTGTGTCTAAAAGCCTTTTTGTATTGATTTTTATGTAAGTTTCCCTTTATTTGCAGAAATCTGTCTAAGGATGAATGTGGAAGTTTTTGAGCAATAAATGTAGAAAAGTTACCACCTATGGAGCTTGTGACGGTCCGTCATGCCTGTGACGGTCCGTAGGTGGCGTCGTTGTGAAGCTATTGAAGGAAGATGGGGAAGTCTGACCAAGTGTGGGGTTAAGAAGTTCATAACGAACCGTCATACTGGTTCGTCGTGATGATCAGAGAAGTAGTCCCAGTACCCGAATTCCAAGAGTGAAAGTGTTATGGAACGGAGACCCTCGACGGACCGTCGTGCTTGGAATGGTCCGTCATACCTGTCATCCAGGGGAATAAAAAAAGCAGAAGGATTTTCAAAGTATGGGACGACGGAGGCCATGATGGCCCATCGTGACCACGACAGCCCGTCACGAGGTCCGTCGACCCAGCTGCATTTTGACAGATTTTCATCAATTAGAGTCCTTCTTTTATTAGGTATTTGTTTTTTATAAATAGATTTAAAAACCTTATTTTTGGGGTTAGAATCTTGGTTATTAGACACTTTCATGTTAGATTCTTTGTTAGTAAATAATTATGGATATTAGACTCTGGACTGTTACCCTTTTCTCTGGAGTTGATTGTTGGTGATTTTGTCGATTAATCAAGTAAATTTCTGGATTTTATTCTTTCTCATTGAAGTAAGTGAATAAATTCTTATATTATATATATGAATATTGTGATTATGAATATGGGTAACTATACTCCATAACTAGGGTTGTGGGAACCATAGGAGAATAATGAGGTAAAACCTAATAAAATAACAATTCTAGAGTAGTGTCTTGCATGTATTTATAATTCTTTCGCTAAGAAGTCTTTTTAACGGATGGCTAACGTTAGAACTTGCCTTAATGCTACTTGCCAGACCAAGGAGGTTATTAATAGGAAAAGAATTATCAACATAGATTAAGTGTATATTATCTAATAGGCTAGTACTGATTGGTACGAGGTAATAACTTAAGCGAACCGCCTTACCGAAATGATAAAATCATTTTTGATTGGACAAAAAAAGGGTCTCCTATAGAAGATAGTTAATAAAATCAAAGAGGAGAAAACGCATTTTCGAGATAGGAATCGGTATCTAATGAATTCAATGGTTCCAGTATAAATGAAAGAAAAATAAAAAGGAATGAAATCACAACGAGATACTAATCTCAAAACAAAAAGAAAGGGGGATATGGCGAAATTGGTAGACGCTACGGACTTAATTGGATTGAGCCTTGGTATGGAAACTTACTAAGTGATCACTTTCAAATTCAGAGAAACCCTGGAATTAACAAAAATGGGTGAATGGAACAGCAGGCGGGTTACACGTTCCACTGTGCCGAGATGTGAGGTGCAGGTGGTGATGATCACCCCGGGGTATGCGCTAGCGCCCTTGACAGGCACTCCAGAACCCGCCAACACTCGTGAAAACCCGGGTCGGTCGGTCCTCCATTCATCCGACCGGAGGTATGGATAACGAGGCCACCTTCACAACCTTGTCCCTTCTGTCCCTATAGGCTAGTATTGATTGGTACGAGGTAATAACTTAGTCAAATATCGAATACAATGCTTAATATGGGGTAAAGGTAAGGGTTAGTATAGCAACACACGTAGCCGGACCACGGTGCGGAGTGAAATTTTGTAGATGCCGAACCAAGGATTTAGAAATACATAACTTATCACTTTGCATGCAAGATACTAGGAAAGAAGTTATTGTTAGAATTATCAAGTTAGGAACCTGTGGGGAACACGTAAACCTTAGTTACTTTTATTAATTGATTAAACTCCAACATTTGAATCTGTTAGGTGTCTACTTTAATTTAGTTAGTTATTTGCATTCATTTAGAAATAAACCCCCCTTTTTATTTTCTTTGTTTTCTAAGGAAATAATTGACTAAATAATAGTAATAATGGATTGAAGTTAACTCTGAACTATTTTCCTCGAGAGAACGATCCCAACCTGATTAGTTGGGTGCTTTACTTAATACGACCGCTTTATTTCTCAAACAAGAAGTAAGTTTGAGCGTATCAAATTTTGGCGCCGTTGCCGGCAAAAGTAGCTTTTAGATTAACTTAAACTTATTACTAAAGTTTAGTCAATATTTTCTTAATTTTACTTTGTTTATTATTTTTGATTCTTACAGAACTATCTTCGTTGTATGAAAAATAAATGGAGAGGAAGAGAACCTTTGTTTCCCTAAGATCACGAATTAGAGCGTACACTATGCAACATGAATCGAAACTTGGGTATTAATGATGATGATCGAAACTAGAACATCCCAGCTCCGGTTGATGTTCATGGTCAGTTATTACCCGATGCTCCGGGTGAAAACCAACAGAGGGGACAAAAACCTTGCTTCACGTCCTCAAGAATACTACAGAGGCTATGACAATATAGTAGAGTTTGATGGGCCACTTGTGTTTCCCCCACTACAATCAGGCCACACCTTTGTGGTAACTTGTAGCCTGATGCAAATGCTCACTGCCAAAGATTTGTTTTCAGGGTTACCTTCTGAGGACCCACATGCCATATAGCTAAGGTAAGGTCAGTGTGTAAAAGTTGTGTAGGGAGGCCTGATTTGGATTTGGATGTAATAGGGCTAAGAGTCTTTCCTCTCTCACTGACCGGAGAGGCTGCTATTTTGTTCACTGTGCTCCCTTATAACTCAATTTTCACTTGAAACCAACTAAGGGATGTTTTTTTAGCACACTACTATCCGGTCTCCAAGAAACTAAACCACAAAGACAGAGTGAATAACTTTGTGGCAATACCAGGAGAGTTAGTAAGTAGTTCTTGGGATAGATTCACCTCATTTTTTAGAAGCGTCCCCAATCACCGCATAAATGATGAGTCACTGAAGGAATACTTCTATCGGGAAAACGATAATAATAATAAAGCGGTGTTGGATACTATAACAGGTGGTTCTTATAGGGAGTGTCCTTATGTTGAGATTGCCGAAAAGTTAGAGAAAGTCTCTTGGAACAATAAAGCTTGAAGTACTAGGAAGTCAGATACTGGGAGAAATACTTTGGCAGTGCAATCCACTCACAACCCAACCACAGATGAGATTCATGAAGAGATGGCTCGAATGAGAACTGAGCTTGGGTTGGTATTAAACATATCACTGGGGGTTCAGAAAAGATAAATGCAGTTAACTACTTGTCTAAACCACCACCACCAAATGATGAATTCTATTATGAGGAAAATTCCTATGCGGTAAATGAACAGCCGCTCAAATCAGGAGAATTGGCGCCAAGGTCAAGGAAACCAAGGTCGGATCTATGGTAACTATAACTGTGAGAGTCATTTTGTCTGAGATGGAAACTACAACCACGACAACATCAACAGGGGTAACTACGGTAATAAAAATGATAGGAATGGGCCCTATATCCCTCCTCAAAATCGTGAAGTTACTTCTAGGGATGCTGGAGATAGTATGGCGCTAGTCGAGGATATGTTGCAGAAAATGATGAGGAGGTTCAACGCTAATGATGAGGACATTAAAGAGTTAAGGAGTGATTTAGCGGGTATTGGGCAGAAAGTCGATACACATGCAAGATCGATTAAGCAGATTGAGTTGCAAAAGGACCAATTATCTGCGACTGTGAACACACGGCAACCGGGCACTCTTCCTAGCAACACTGTCCAAAATCCAAAAAATGACGGACACTGTATGGAAATCACTACTCAGGGTGGTAAGCAGACCATTGACCCACCTATGCCTTCTAAGGATAAAAAGGTGACAAAAGATAATGATAAAGTTGTAAAGGTTAATGGTGAAGTAGAAGATAAAATTGGAAAAGATGTTGAATTGCCTACAAAGGTAATTCTCATTCCTAGACCCCCCCCCCCTTTCCTCAGATATTAGTGAATAGGACCGAGGATGGTAAATATCGGCATTTTATAACAATGTTGAAGCAGCTTTCGATCATTGTCCCTTTGGTAGAAGCTTTAGAACAAATGCCCGGTTATGCCAAGTTTATGAAAGATCTGGTTACAAAGAAAAGATCGATCACTTTTGAGGATGATCATAGAATGCAATACTATAGTGCTATTGCTACAAGATCTCTCGTACAAAAGAAAGAAGATCTGGGTGCGTTCACTATTCCTTGTACAGTCGGGTCATTACATTTTGTGAAAGCATTATGTGATCTGGGGGCAAGCATAAATCTAGGTTGTAGGTTCATGAGGCAGACTGGTGAGCTCCAATCGGTATCTGCTATATCCTACAAAGAAAAAATGAAGAAGGACCATGACCTAGAAAGTGAAAAACGAGAGTTTATGGTTGGGGATTTGGTGCTTTTAGACAATTCTAGGTTGCGTTGGTTTCCGGTCAAGCTCAAGTCCAAATGGACTGGCCCTTACTTGATTTCCCAACAATTCCTTCATGGAGCAGTTGAGTTAGAAACCAAGAGGGTTTGTGATTTATGGAAAATGGACAACGAATAAAACTCTATTTTGGGCATGCTGAATCTGTGGATGAAGTGATCGAGGCATACCATCTTGATGAAGGCTGAGTAATCAAGTGTCCTCAGTCGTGCCGCGACGTTAAATCAGACGCTGGTTGGGAGGCAACCCAATACTTATAGTTTTTCCTTTTAGTAATGGTAGCATTTTCTACTAATGGGTTTTAAATTTGCAGGCACATCACCAGGAAATTTTGCAGAAAATCACTATGCACCAATCACTGACGGACACATCAACGGACCGTCACGCACGCGACGAACCATCGCATGAGTTCGTCGTTCCAGGTACGTCTTTCTTTTACTTTTAAAACTAGGGCACACGTGATGGAACCAATGACGAACCATCGCACCTGCGACGGACCATCGTCGGGGACTCGTTGCGTCATTAATGAGTGTACCCGAACCGACCCGACATGGTTGGGGTAATTAAAAAAATTGGCAACCTTTAAAAACCCACCCCTTCATTCCACCCATTTGCTTCCTTCTTTCACCCATTTTCCCTCCCTTTTAAACATCTAACTTCCTAACCCCCTTCTCTATCAACCGATAGTTTCCCCAAATTCCTTAATTCTGAATATCTCCTTTCTACTGGTCGGAGTCGGTTACTGTTATTCTGTTCTTGATCACCATGTACCTTCCTCGCTTGTTTTTGTCAAATTCTCAGGTATATGTCTCTGATTTCTACCCATTTACATTGCATTTTTGTTTTTTTAATTGGTATTAGCCTATTTCTTTTTGGTGGGTCTTCATACTTTGATCAAATTTTGCCCGACCTAGGTTAAGAATCCTTAAGTTGCATCGTTAAAACTCTAGAAATAGGTGCTTTAGCATTGCTAGTTTGCTAGGTCTTTGGGTTAGAGGCATGTAGGTTAACACTAAAAATTCAATTTGAGTCATAAGGGATGATTGTGGCTTCCCCAGTCATGTCACTGCATGATAGAACGAGACCCCTATGATGGACCGTCGTACCCACGATGAATCGTCATAGGGTCCGTTCCAACACCCCCAACACCTCGCTGCCAAATTTTTTCCAAGTGTCCACCAATGGACACATGCGACAGACCATCGTTACCACTACGGCCTGTCCTGAAAAACTATTCTGGTTGTCAGAGACCCTATTCCTAAGGGTCTCCCACTTTTTCTAAGTGTCCTCTTACGGACATCTACGACGTCCGTCATACCCTCGATGGTCTGTCCTGCACAACCGTCATGACGGTCAGAGACCCATATCCTGAGGGTCTCCATACTTTTTCTAAGTGTCCTCTAACGGACATCTACGACAGACCGTCATACCCTCGATGGTCTGTCCTACACAACCGTCGTGACCGTTAGAGACCCATCTTCTGAGGGTCTCCATACTTTTTCTGAGTGTCCTCAGACGGATATCTACGATGGACCATCATACCCTCGACGGTCCGTCATGCACAACCATCTTGATGGTCAAAGACCCCTCTCCTTAGGGTCTCCACGACGGATATCGACGATGAACCGTCAATGTCACGACGGTCCATCCTGCTTATCCGTCATACTTGTCAGAGACTTTCCTTTAGGGGTCTCCACATCAACATAGTTGAAGTAAGACATGATGGACCCCATGACGGTCCGTCATACTCACAACGAGCCGTCACATGGTCTGTCGTGTTTCACTGTTACTGCAGAAAAGTCATTACACCTTAGCTCTTATTATTATTTTATTTTTTTTCTCATCTTGTTTGCTCCCTCTCGTATTAATATTGATTCTTTATAGGTACTATCTCTTATGGCACCAAAACAAGATCGAGTTTACGTACGTGGGCGACCAAAGTCTGACGCCCCGTCTGCCCACCTGGTCATTGGCTCTGATGATGAGCCTGACCCCGAGTACGTTCCCCCAGGCACTGCCACTCCATCACGAGCTGCACGTGCTACCAGAGCTACGCCCAAAAAGGTAGCGTCCGGCGTAGTCACTGTCTCCCAGTCTAATGAGGAGCGCACACTGACCGGCACACCTTCTAAGTCAGCTACTCATGAAGAAGGAGCGTCTGTCTCCTTAGGAGTTTTGTGGTCGGAGTAAGCCTCCGGGTCTACTGAAGTCCCTGCATCCGCCAGAGCTGCACAGTCTACCTCGTCTGATGAGGCTGACAGTTATGATTCCACTCGCGGCTCACCGACTCGTCTCTAATCCTGGTTGCCGACCAGCCCAACCGGTGGTGTGTCAATGGGCAATATCAAGTTTATTCAGAGTCAAAGTTTCTGAATGATAAATGAGCCATGACACAGACCTTTACATGGGAGAGGCGGGTCCTTACGAAAAGTCTCCCTACCATGCCAGAGATCCACAATCTATTCACCAGACACCGAATGGAGTGGATAGCGCGTTCTTTGGGCTGTTATAGTGAAGAGTTTGTCCGAGAGTTCTACGCCTCTTGCATGGCTACTCTCAGATCACAGATTGATAGGCGGGTTACCCCGCAAAACAGGCCCCACTTGAGCATGTCCGAGTACATGGCATTCAGGTCGATATCTCCCTGCCTTCAATCCGCCGGTATCTATATGGTGAGGATGTTGATGCTAATCGGACCCCTCTCGCCGCCGAGTTTGACTATTAGTGGCAAATTGTCAAAGATGGCCAATTCTTGCGTGAGCCATCGCTGAGAGAGACCACCAAAAGGTGGATGGCCCTACACTTGTCTGTTGATGGATATGGTGCCGACTGGGAAACAAAGCCGAAGGGAGCCATCAAGAAGGCTAATTTGACCTTCACGGCTATGTTCCTATGGTTGATTGTCCGCCACTGCCTTTCCCCACGGCCGCTGATAATATAGTCACATGGGATCGTGCAGTTCTGATGGCGGTGATGATAGCCGTGTTTGAGGTGGACTTTGCTTGGCTTCTAAAGACGGTCATGCACGAGAGGGATTTCAAGGTCACAACTACTTACCATTTTCCGTGCATGATATTATCCCTATGCAGGTCCGCAGGTGTGCCCATCTGGCACATTGATCAGCTCAAGACTCCGCTGGGCACTGTTGATATCGGCCTCATCAGGGATGAGGACAGTGAGTTGGCTCCACACAGAGGGCCCCATCCAGAGTTGCCTCCACTTGGTGAAAATCTGGCTGATATGGTAGCACATGCTCGCACGACTACGCAGGTTGCTTCTGAAACCACTGACACTACCCAGTCGAGTCTATCCAGGGTGGTAGCACTGCCCCAAGCTCCTCTCGCTCAGCCCTTTTCCCTGCTCTGGTTTGGCTTGCTAGGGTCCAGAAACTAGAGGCACAAGTGGCTACACTTATGCATCACATCCATCCTTGGATGCAGAGGTCTATTGCGGAGGTAGAAGAGCGCTTGGAGCGGAAAATATTCCAACACACATAGCGGAAGATCGCTAAGGTTCATCAGCGCTTGGACGCTTTTGAGTTGCGGGTGCTAGCCCGGCCAGCCCCTCAGGTTGACGTGTCGACCCTTCAGGCTCCGGTCAAGAGTCTACGAGTGGACATTGATATGATCCTAGAGGCTAGGGTGCCTGAGGCCCCTTCTGCAGAGCCTGTTGAGGACACATTGATGGCGACCTTATTCGCAACTTCAGAGATTCAACCACCTCCCCCTTGAGAGCATGCCAAGAGGCGCAATGGTCGAGAGGAGGATGAGGCTAGAGCACCGAAGAAGGAGCGCCGTGAGATGGAGGCTGCGAGGAGAGCCTCGCTTGCTGATGAGGAGGTGCGTCGGATCAGGGTTGTAGAGTCAGCTGCTGGGGCATCTAGCTCCAGAGATGTGGCAATAGCAGGAGGCACTGTTGATAGTTTTGTTACTGATGAGGACACTACTGAGTGTGTCCAGACTAGAGAGGTAGTGGGTTCCGTGGAACCGGACCCACCAGCTTGCTGATAGTCGGCGCTTTGCGCCCTAGGTTTGCTTCACCTACCACTCTCGTATTTCAATTTTTTATGCATTGGGGACTACTACATGTCTTTTTGTTGGGGGTGGGGTAAATGGAAAGTGAGTGATAGGGTGAAGTTTGAGTACCCCAATTCACTATCCTCTTTTGGGGTTTTCTTGCCTGTGTTCTTTTTCCTCAAGAGACTGATTATTTTTATTGTTGAACCGACATGTCTACATCTTGTGTACATAGTTTAACTCTGAAGCATGATGGCTAAAATGATATCCTGATGAAATGAAAATGATGCATGACCAGGCATAGTAATTGATAAATGTGTGGCTCTAAGCATGACATAGAGATACACCACTGCATGACCCTAAGTCTACAATTCTAACTGTGTCTGATAATTTGGTAGAGTAATGAGATGTCAAGTGAGTGTGAGAAAGATTTGAATAGTCCACTATTTGTATTGAGTTAAAACTTTTTTGGCTAGTCCTGCTAAAAGTAAGTTATAGTAGACAATTAGGAAAGGATCATAGGCCCTTGTTTAATATAGCCCATTTTTAGCCTACATAAAAAAAACCCAAATAAAATTAATCCTTCTTTGATCCAAATGATTTGAGCTTAAACTAGACCTTTCTTTTTCACCGCAACTGATCTTTTCTAGGAATAATGTTTTGGCCCTGGTCCCTCCTCTGACATGTGCAGCTAAGCTTATGCCAAAAGCATAAGTTGAGGGGGGGCTAATGTAGTACACAACCTTTTTATGGCCCTGACCCAACTTTGGGTATTGTGTACTTTGACTCATGGCAAAGCCATGAGTTGAGGGACGCTATTATGAGGAATACTTTGGAAAGTGGGTTAAAAGAACAAAGAGAGAGAAAGAACAAAAGAAAAGTGACTCAAGAACCAGTTGAAAAAAAAGTGAAATAAAAAAAACTAATACAATAAATATAAGCAAGAAAAGAAGAGAGTCACTTATACAAGTGAAGAAAGAAGGTAAAATAATAATGTGAAAGCATATGAGAAATTGGGCAAACTAAAATGATAAAAACTGGTATGTTTGGCCGATATGTCTTGGAGGAAAAAAAGTCACTAAAGTATACCTAAATATACCCTACCTGACCCTGAGCCTATGTTACAAGCTAACAAAGTCCTATCGTTATCCTAAGAGTTGTATAGCGAACTTAAAAGAGTTAAAATAAGGGCAAGCTTATGTCAATATGTATGAATGAGTTGTGAATTTGTTCTGAGAGTGAGTGTTGAAAAGTAATCCTTATACTCAAACTGAAATCATTGTGTGAAAACATGAGGATGTTGTTTTTAAGTGAGGACACTAGTTGCAAATACCGAAAATATTAGCACCTCGGTGAAAAATTAAACAGGATAGGTGTTAGTGCATGGTAAGTCTCTGTCATGGTCTGGTTCCACATAATTCAAGCCTAATAGTTATAACATGCATAAATATGATGAGACTAATCGGGATTGATAGCCAAATGATTGTGAAAGCTAAAACATGGATACTATTGTACAAAGATTTTGTAGTGAGTCATAGTGCGTCGCTTGAGGACAAACAACGAATTTAAGTTGAGGGTGTTGATATACCGTGGTTTCACGATATTTGTAATGCTTTTTCCTTAAGTTTAGTGTGTGCCCAAAAGCCTTTTTGTATTGATTTTTATGTAAGTTTCCCTTTATTTGCAGAAATCTGTCTAAGGATGAATGCGGAAGTTTTTGAGCAAGAAATGCAGAAAAATTACCACCTACGGAGCTTGTGACGGTCCGTCATGCCTGTGACGGTCCTTAGGTGGTGTCGTAGTGAAGCTGCTGAAGAAAGATGGAGAAATCTGACCAAGTGTGGGGTTACGAAGTGCATGACGGACCGTCATAGCCACGACGGTCCTTCCTGCTGGTTCGTCGTGATTATCAAAGAAGTAGTCCAGTACCCAAATTCAAAGAGTTCAAGTGTTATGGAACGGAGACCCTCGACGGACCGTCGTTCTTTGACGGTCCGTCATACCTGTCGTCGATGGGAATGAAGAAAGCATCATAAGGATTTTCAAAGTATGGGATGACAGAGGCTATGAAGGCCCATCGTGACCACGACGGCCCGTCACGAGGTTCGTCGACCCAGCCGCGTTTTGACAGATTTTTAGCAATTATAGTCCTTCTTTTATTAGGTTTTTGTTTTTTATAAATAGTTGTAAAAACCTCGTTTTTGGGGTTAGACTCTTGGTTATTGGACACTTTCATGTTAGATTATTTGATAGTAGATTATTTTGGATATTAGACACTTGATTGTTACACTTTTCTCTGGAGTTGATTGTTGGTGATTTTGTCAATTAATCAAGTAAATTTCTGGATTTTATTCTTTCTCATTGAAGTAAGTGCATGAATTCTTATATTATATATATGAATATAGTGATTATGACTATGGGTAACTAAAATCCATAACTAGGGTTGTGGGAACCATAGGCGAATAATAAGGTAAAACCTAACTAAAATAACAATTCTAGAATAGTGTCATGCATGTATTGATAATTCTTTCGCTTAGAAGTCTTTTTAACGGATGACCAACATTAGAACTCGCCTTAATGCTACTTTCCGGACCAAGGAGGTAGATAATAGAAAAAGAATTATCAATATATATTTAGTGTATATTATCTAATATGCTAGTATTGGTTGGTACGAGGTAATAACTTAGTCAAATATCGAATACAATGCTTAATATGAGGTAAAGGTAAGGTTTAGTACAGCAACACACGTAGCCGGACCACGGTGCGAAGTGTAATTTTGTAGATGCTGGACCAAGGATTTAGAAATACATAACTTATCACTTTGCATGCAAGATACTAGGAAAGAATTGTTATTGTTAGAATTATCAAGTTAGGAACCTGAGGGAATACGTAAACCCTAGTTACTTTTATTAATTGAGTAAACTCCAACATTTTAATATGTTAGGTGTCTACTTTAATTTAGTTAGTTATTTTCATTCAATTAGATATAAAATCCCCCCTTTTTATTGTCTTTGTTTTCGAAGGAAATAATTGACTAAATAATAGTAATAATAGATTGAAGTTAAGTCTGAACTATTTTCCTCGTGGGAACGATTCGAACCTCATTAGTTGGGTTCTTAACTTGATACGACCTCTTTACTTCTCAAATAAGAAGTAATTTTGAGTGTATCACATACCACTTCTCCATCCTTCATACCTCAATCCAATGCAAAATCAATCAATTCGATATCATAAGACCCTTTACCAATGGACATGAACAATAATCCAATGCAATCATAACAATAATCAATGAAAATAGGTCAATTCACTACATATTCATCAATCTAATAAAACGTAAATATCAATTGGACACAATTCTTACATCATTAGATAACCCAATGGAATCTACACTAGAATTCATTAAAATTAAGACAATATCAAGTAACCCGTATCTTAGCAAAAAAGTAGGGTTCATCCAATTCATGGGTTCATAGGTTAATTTAGTTAAATTCATCTAATTAATGAAAATTCAATCCATAATCCATGTTTGAAAACCATTAATGCAAGAACCCATGCATAGATCATGAAATTGGACAATTCAACTTTGAAAACATTAGAAAACATCTTTGAAAGATACGTTCCTTGATGAAGAGAGTTTCAAGGATAAAAAATCATTACCTCAATGAATCTAATTATTCAATTGGATGAAGAATATCCACTCAATTCTCCAATCTAAGACCTTCATTGAGTTTTGTTTGCAATTGAGTTCTAGGGAATTTGGCTTTTTATTTTGAAGAATGAAATCTTCTAAGTGTTTTAGGCTTATAAACATTGTTAAAATACCCAAAAGTCTATTAAGTAAATTCCAATACTCTTATTTGGAAGTGGGGTGAATTTACAAGTTCACCCCTCACCTGGCAGTGAACTGCACGCACGGACATAGACCCATCGACGGCCCGTCCCTTGACTAATGACCATCCTGTTGGTCTGTGGTCTAGGACTGAGGCTTGTCCTTGGCTTCCTCCCCCACATGCCTAAGTTTCCATCGATGGAGCACCGCCAACGGGGCGTCGGCTGACCCGCTGGGCTTCAATTGCCATCCGTTGGATGGGCTATCTTGGACAGTCTTGGCACCAACTTTGGGTCCTTTCTGTAGGACCCTTGGATGGTCCTTGGGGATGTTTTCCCGGAAGTTTCCAACCCAAACATGCTTGTATATGATTTGAGCACCTTTCACATGAATATCTACAAAAACGAACATGTAAAACTCGAGAAATATGCCTAGGCACACAAGGTCATTTCAAGGAAAACGTTTCAAACATATGAACTTTCTTGGACGTTTGACCTCCAAACATCACGAAACTTGACATGTGTCATGTATTGATTGGTATTTGAATACACTTACTTCAAGGGACGATCAAAAAATGGTATAATAATACCTGTTCAAAATTGTTTAGTGGGGATATAGGACAGTTACAAAGTTAAAGTGTCTTTTTAAAAATCCGGGACAACTTCAATGGTTACTTTACAAAATATGGGCCTTGTTTATTTGGAATTGTAAGGTAATACCATAGGAATTTTTCTTTGTGGTAAAAAATGATGAAGACTAGACTTTATCGTATTGAAGATAAATAACTAGTCAAATACAATAAAATATAGGAAATACATTGGGAATTCCAATGTAATATGCACACAATAGATAAATGAATACATATTGGATGTCCTAATTGAAAAATCCCTTGTGTTCATATCTAAATATGATAGAATTGAAATGCATGACTTGATTGAATATATGGGTAAATACATAGTAAAAATGCAAAAAGATTCCAAAAAATCTAGCAAACTATGGAATGTTGAAGATTTCAAATATGCAAAGGCTTAGGATATTATACATACAAAGTTATTCATGGGCTTCCCAAAGTGATTCAGAAGAAAATCCCAATTGGTCTATTGAGTACCTGCCCAACAACTTGTGTTGGTTTGTGTAGCATAAATATCCTTGGAAGTTATTGCCAAAAAATTTTAATCCTATAAGCCTTGTTCATCTTGATCTCTGGGGGAGTTTGTTGCATCATTATGGAATGAAACAAAGGTACTGTTTTCTTCGAGATACTTTATTTATATTTTGTCTTGTCCTAGAATTACGGTTCTTGTTTTTAAATTAAATAAGTTATTAATTCCATTAACTCACATAAATATTAATATTATTTTTGGTTGTTCTCATATTATTAATAGGGATAATAGCTTAACCTCTGTAAATAGCTTTTCTAACATTCTCAAATCACCTATTTTTTGGTAGTGAATACTTATTCAAGGAGTTCTTTCTAAACAACTTTTTTTTGGATGATAAAAGATTTAGCTTATTAAATTAACACTTTTTTCTCTCTTTGGCAATAATTTTTTTTAAAAAAAGTATAATTTCTAAATAAATTTAACATACTACATACTCTTCTAAACTTGATACTATTGGAATGTATGCGCCCACTTATGTTGATGGGACCAGGTCCTCAATGCAATAACAACAGTGATAAAGAACAAATAAAGAATGTAAAGATTGACAAGAAACTTTACGTGCAAACCTCCTTGCTCAAGGGAGGATAACCACGATTCTCAATAGGACTTGACAATATAACCACGACTCTCAATAGGACTTTACAATATAAGAACGATTACAAGCAAACAAATACGACAAGTACAAAAAACAATGGAAGCACTTCTATCTGTTCCCTTGCTATTCTTGAAGCTTTAAATATCTATATTTGAATTAATGAGTAAATGAGTTATTGTCTTATTTATTTATACCATAAATAATTATTACCCATCAAATAATTATTACCCATCAAACATACAGCCTTTTGTCACTTCTGATTGGTGAAGTACTCTGCCGTTTCACCAACATTCTGATGCAGATAGCTTTTACAACTGTCCAACACTTTGACAACTGGACGAGTTCTTCATACTCTGCAAATCATAGGGTCCCTATACTTGTCAAGAGATCATCAAAACATCAAGAAGCACTAAGATCTTAAAAATATCCCCCTTTTTGATGATGACAAACAACCTGCATAACTCCTCACAGGAGTGAGCAGCCATTCATTAAAAACTCAGTTATATTCCCCCTTTATATATATACCCCCTTAATTTATGCCATCAGGTCATGTACCTATTCCAGAACATAACAAACATATACATTTTCCCCACTTTTTACATTATTCAAAAAGAGAGACAGTAAACATATGCAAATCAAAACACCATCCAGGGCCATGCCACAAAGAACATGCGTATGGAAGTACAAAGAGATAACAAAAATACAAAAAAATAGTGTAGTTAAAATAAAAAACTATCAGATCATATATAGTAGCCACTGAATTAAGTCAAAAACACCAAGCCACAAGAGTTAAGTACATATGAGTAGACAAAGATAACAACACACATTTAGGACAGAGGGGGAATGTGGTTGAAGGTGCACATCAGCAAAACCATCTGCTCATTTGCATCCTCATGAGCTTTTATGAGTTGCTAATTGAGTTTCTGTATTTCCTCACTAAGTGAGGCATTATTGGCTAGCAACAGTGTATTCTCAGCCCTAAACTTTCTTAGAACCTCCTCCTTATCCTGACTGGTACCAGATCCGCTTGAGATCGCCTTCTGAAGTGCAGACTTGAGTTTGGAAATTTCAACCTCCTTGGTATTGAGATTGTTGGTAAGGTCATTCACCTCTCGTTTGAGAGTTGCATGTTGTTCAAGCACCACTGTATCTTGAGACCGACCATGAGTCTGACCTCTCATATACTCACACTCCAGTAGAGTGCCCTTGATGAACATCTATTTAGTGGTACCAGGTACCCAACGACACTTCAAATGGTTGAACACAAAATTTAGAAGATATAAATAGGGAATGCCATGTTTTGCCTGTTTCGATGTCATGACCCTGTGCATGTGTTCGATCATTAGGGCACAAAGGTTTATCTCCTCAAGACTAACTAGCGTTTGTGCATGTGTTTGAGCATTAGGGCAAAGGTTTATCTCTTCAAAATTAACTGTCTTCTCCATGAGAAATAAATATGTCGCAGATGTAGTGTCCGCTTTTTTGTTCTAGGCACTAACACTTTGTTAACGAATTCAAACGTCAACTGATACTCACCCTTGAGATACTTCTTTGGAACTCTAGCACGTTTAACTTTACTTCATTTTATAGCAAGCTTGGTGAACTATTCACATGTCTTGCATTCCTCATTAAAGTGAATTCCTTCCACAGGTTCCCCTAGAACTATTCCTAAAATTTCCCCATTTAAACTGATTTCCACCTCTTTGACAACAGTATTAATCCCCCCATCTTCAAGTAACTCAATTTTTTAATACTCACGCCCCTCTAGTTCGTGAAGGTATGGGGCAGGTGGTTCAAAAAAGTGGCTCCACTCTTGAATGGTTACAACATCAAATAGTGCAGCCATACAAAATTTTGTTAGTATATCAGTGGCAAAAACCTTACCATTTAACACCTTTTTGAGTTCCATTTTTTTGATTCTCTCCTCTTTTGCCATCTCTGGTTCTTCTCTTGCATTTTGAACCCTCGAACCAGGTACTTTTATGGGTTAGGCATTCACATTCCCCTTACTCGCACCTTTTGATTGGAGAGTTTCATTTTGACACCTTGTCTCATTTTTCAATAGATTTTCTTGCTCTCTACTAAATTCCTTTGGATATTAGTCTTTCTTCCTCTTTTTCCTTGCGTCGTTTGTCGACATACTTAGTTATGTCCTCAGATTTAGTCTCACTATCGTCGACA